>NC_057404.1:11231254-11573373 GCF_019320065.1 Cervus canadensis | reverse complement strand
AAGCTCAACATTTAGAAAACTAAGATCATGGCATCTGGTCCCATCACTTCATGGCAAATAGATGGGGAAACAGTGGAAACAGTGGCTGACTTTATTTTTCTGAGCTCCAAAATCACTGCAGATGGTGATTGCAGCCATGAAATTAAAAGATGCTTACTCCTTGGAAGGAAGGTTATGACCAACCTAGATAGCATATTAAAAAGCAGAGACATAAATTTGTCAACAAAGGTCTGTCTAGTCAAGGCTATGCTTTTTCCAGTGGTCGTGTATGGATGTGGGAGTTGGACTATAAGAAGTGAGTGGCGAAGAATTGATGCTTTGAACTGTGGGTGGAGAGACTCTTGAGAAGTCCTTGGACTGCAAGGAGATCCAACCAGTCCATCCTAAAGGAGATCAGTCCTGGGTGTTCATTGGAAGCACTGATGTTGAAGCTGAAACTCCAATACTTTGGCCCCTGATGTAAAAATCTATTATAACTATATCACCTGCTCTAGTTTAAAGGAGAAACAAATAATAAAATGTCTTACTTTTTATATTGCAACCTGGATACATTTAGGTCCCCTTTGTCCCTTGGAGAAACTTCAATCCCTGCTTCTTTCAAGGGCTGTGAAATTTGAATTCCACCTATCCCTGAGACTTTTTCACATAACTAAAGGTTGATTTTTTTTTTTGCCTTGTTTTCCTCCGAGTTTGGCTATATTGCACTGTAAATGGCCCAGATGTTCAAATCCATTCCCTTGAATGGCTGGCAAATGCTATCGTTAATCCTAGATTTTCAGAAATTTAGCAAAAATTTTGAAGTTTTGTAAGGTAACCAAAGGGACATGTGGAAGACTTTGTGACCTTCTCACATCTCCAAAGTCTCAGTTCTGCTTTTCTCAATCTTCTAACTTCCTTCCTCTATCCTTTCTAGAACGACCTTGGCAGTTCCAAATTCAATGTCTGCTTTTCCCACATGTTCCCCTAAATGCAAACTCACACTAATCAAAAAACTCAGCAAAATAATAACAATAAAGGGCCTTTGCAGTATGGAAATAGTCATTTGTCTCTTCTCTGCTCTCATAGTAATTATGCATGTGCCTTACAAAACCTCCAACACTCTGATCACCTGATGCAAAGAGCCTGCACATTGGAAAAGACCCTGATACTGGGAAAGATTAAAGACAGAAAGAGAAGGGGGTGGCAGAGGATGAGATGGTTAGACAGCATCATTAACTCAATGGACATGAATTTAAGCAAACTCCAGGAGACAGTAAAGGACAGGGGAACCTCATGTGCTACAATCCATGGGGTCTCAGAGTTGGGACACAACTTAGTGACTGAACAACAACCCAAAAAAATCAACAACCCCTTAAATTCATCAATTATCTCAGTCAAGTTTTAATAGTTTGCTGAAAAGGCAAATGATTTTAAAAGATGATTTTGCATAAATATTCCACTACACATATGTACATCTATTCTGATTTTGCATTTAAACTTTTAAGAACAATCCCTTATTATTAGATGTATTTGAGGAGATTAATTGTATAGGTTCCAGAATACTTCATCAGGGATTTTGTAACACAATCTAAAGCATATATATCTGGAATCATGTCTCAGGAGCTGTGTGCTCAAATACTGAAGTATTTTTCAAGGAAAAACTACAGTTATCCTCCAAAGAAAATTATCCTCATATAATCATCAACACAACTGCAATTTTTGACAATCCAGGCACCATGCTGTTCTCTTATTTCATTATCTAATTTAATATTTACAGTACTATTGTGGGTGGTCTGTATTATATCCATTTCATGCATGATGGATCTTAGGCTCATGGCTATTAAGCAAAATGCCTAAAACATAATCAGTTTCAAATTTGTCTTCCTGACATAAAATCCAATAATAATATTGTGTTTATTGTTTCCCCCAACATGGTACTATTGATGCATATATGTGCATTTTAGGCATTTGTTAGCTTTATTTTCACCTTAGGGGATATTCAATTTACCTAATCACTTATATAAATATCAAGTATGGTGAATATTTACTCAAATGTCCACAACTTTAGACAGAATTACACTATCAGTTTAATCTTTTTCTTGGATCATTACCAGCAGTCTCAACAAAGTCTTAACTAAGCCTAATGATGTTACAGACACTGGATATCATTGGCAAAATGAATGGCTTACTTAATTAGTAAATGGATGTGAGAAAAGTGTTTCTTTGGCAAATATAACAGGAGTTCAAAAGCTTTGAACTGACCGGACATATTGTAGAGTTACATTGTTATTGCACATGAAAAAATGAGTTTAGTTCAGTTGGCAAAAAATTCTGTTAATCACATGACATATAGCTTCAATGTGGAACTTAATGATAGGTTAACAATTCAATTCTTTTAGTCTATTTTGATGTGCTGTTCATATAAATTTCTAGAAAGAAACTACAGATCAATTTTTAAAATTTTTCAACAATTTACCACAAAGAATACCTTTCCTCAGTTCCATTAATTTGTATGTCTGATTTCACTTTTTTTTTTTTTTTTAATTTTCTTAGGTGCAATTTGGAGGTTCTCCAATGGACTAAACACATCTCAGTATATACAGGGATTCCTAAGTTCTCTTCTTAATGTTGTGCTAATATCTCAAGGACTACACAGGGTCCTCTGAGTCGTTTATCATACATGTTTTGCAGTTACCAACTGTTATTCTGCTGGATCACATACTAACACAGGGGGATCTCAAAATATTCTTATGTGCATATACTAATATCTTCCATCTGAAAACAGAATTAAAATAAGTCATTCATATCTTTATTCCTTCTTAAAGCTGAATATCTTACATAATTTTTAATGATTCATTTTTATCTTCTATTCAAATCTACAAAGATAAGCAAATTTTCCCCACAGCATAATTTCATTTTCTACTTGAATAATTCAGGCATATTTTTTATCCTTGAAATAAATAAAAAATTTTTATTTGATCTTATGTAATGAGGACTCATCAATACTTTTAACTAAATTTGTCTTTTATAATTAAATTTTTTTATTCAATTAAATTTCTATTATTTCTGAGTAAGATATATTTTTCACAGAGAAATCTATTCTCATTTCAACCACTTTAGTGTTTTTTTTTTTCTTAATAAGGGAAAATTTCAGAAGTTTTTCCTCCACATAATAGTCGCTATTGTATTTATTGAACAGTGAGCATAATGATTTTTACAGCAAAACATTTTTAGCACACTACTTTTTCCTATTATTTAGCTTCTATCTAAACACACACATACGCATACACACACTATTTGGAAACTGTTTATGTCCAACTCTCAGATATAAATAAAGGCCAAATTACATGTAGCTAGCATGCATTAATTTCTGTAAGCCAAATAAAGTGCCCTACTCACATCACACAGTTCTGTTGACAAGCTAAAATAGTGGTTAACTCAAAAATCTGCATTTCCTGGAATGCCTAGCTACCAGAGTGTTGTTTTAGATTTAGGATTTGTTTGTTTATTTGTTTGTGTGCTCATTTTATTTATTATTTGTTTTGCTTTATTTAGCGAGTTATTTTTTCCTTTTGATTGGTATTTATTCCTGTGTATAATGCAAACACCATTGCCTCAAGATATAATGTGCCCCTACCAAGACCAATTTCTATGTCACAATCCAGCACTTTTTTTTTAATGCTATCTTTTGAGTTAGAAATTAGAATTTCTTTGAATACTGGGAATGTGTTCTGATTGAAATCAAAATAACAAGAGTGATGTTACTTATTTGTTTCTTTAAACCCAGGTTGCTGGCTGCAGGACTGAAGGGCATTAAGTTTTACAATATTCTGCTTCCTCTCTGAGCAGCAGGTCTCCTCTATTTGCTGAAAAAGCTACTAATTATTTTTATTAATTTTACTAGTGATTTTATTCTTAACCTAACTAGTTAACCTTTTGTTCGGGGGACATTTCTCAACATTCTGCAAAAAGGAGTTTTGTCTCTTTTCTCTTTGTCAATAAGTGAGCCATTTCTTAAGAGTAATCTGAGAAGTGGACTCCAGGCTAGTCCTCGTTTGGCTCAAATAAAATTCCTTTCTATTCTTTTTATTAAATTTTTATTGATTATTTTCACTGACAGTACTAAAGTTGAGCCAGCATTATAAAAGACTATGTTACAAGAATGCAATATGTTAGAATTATATGGTTTTTTTTTCCTTAAAAAAATAGGAGAATCTACTAGACTAGCAATTGTTTCAAACAATACAAACTAGTAATTCAAATTATATATAAGAGAGAACAAAAACAAACTTTTTTAAAATAAGTCTTTCAATTTCATGGACATAAAGATAATCTGCTTTTGGGAACTTTCTTTGAGAGTTAGTAGAAGAAAATCAGGAAAGATAAAACTTATAGGGATAAGTCTCAACTAAAATATTTAATATTTAAAAAGGTGAATTAAGAGTTTCAATAGTAGTAAAGTCAATATTAGACAAAAATGAGACCAAAACAATCTGATCTACTTGAAAAACAGTGAACACACTCCTAACTAAGCCTTTGAAAAAAAAAAGTTCAAAGATAAATCAAACAGAAATATTAGTAAATATTATGATGAAAAGAACAGATTTGTGATGGCTATAAAAAGATTTACAAATCATGAAGAAAAACTCAAATCTCATAGAAAATAGGTAAAACATATATAAATAGATAGGTCCCAGAACAGAACCCAAAATGAACAAAATAACATGTACAAAAGTGTCCAACATTTTCAGTAGTCAGAGAAATACAAATTAAAGTAAAAGTGGGGTATCACTTTTTACTCATCAGACTGGCAAACATATAGTAGACAATGTATTTGTGTCAGGGATCTGAAAAAAAAAAAAAAGTCTATGTTTACATACCATCTCAGAAATATGAATCATTACATAATTTTGTGAAAGCAACTTGATAACATCTATTACAATTAGATGTATTTGCATACATTATATATCAGTCATTCTCATAATGCTATAAATAACACATACATTTACATAAATGAGGATATTTGTATTTACTGTGACCTCTTTATAATAGTCGGAGAAGGCAAAGGCATCCCACTCCAGTACTCTAGCCTGGAAAATCCCATGGATGGAGTAGCCTGTTGGGCTGCAGCTCATGGGGTCGCGCAGAGTCAGACACGACTGAAGCGACTTAGCAGCAGCAGCAGCAGCTTTATAATAGTAAAAAGACATGTTGATTATAAACTTGGATAAAAAAACAATGGAACATATAAACTCATGGATATTATGCAGCATGGTTGGATCAGACCAAATTAATACGGTGAAGCATCTGTGAAGTTAAAAGCTAAGAATTGGGTGCTACATAGTAGACAGAAATATCTGTTTCCTACATGTGTATAGAAAATCAATAATTTAGAGGAGCTGAGACAACAGATGCAGATGACTGTTCAAATATTTTACTTCTGCAGATTCATGACTTGCTTTGCATAGTAAAGTAAGACAAAGCCCAGAAACATAACACTTATAGACAGTTCTTATAGGGAAAGAAAGAAAGTGAAGTTGCTCTGTCATATCCGACTCTTTGCGACCCCACGGACTGTAGCCTACCAGGCTCCTCCCTCCATGGGACTTTCCAGGCAAGAGTATTGGAATGGGTTACCATTTCCTTCTCCAGGAGATCTTCCCGACCTAGGGTTTGAACCTGGGTCTCCTGCATCGTAGACAGACTCTATACCATCTGAGCCACCAGGGAAGCCTCTCATAGGGAGGGTGATTAAAAACTGGCCTAACACATCACATAAACATTATCAAGAAAAGGATAGTTCAAAATATCAGCATTTTGATTAACTACTTTTATGACACAACAACAAACAATAATAGGAAGGTCCCACATCCTTCAGCTAAAATTAATTCAAGCATAGTGACTTTCTTCTTTGCTATTAGTCTTATAATTCTCAAGTTTTCTAACAGGTATAAACTTTAATATGAGCAGAGAGGGTTTAAAAGTATTATCAAAAAATAAATAAATAAAAAAAATCAAAAATAAAAAAAATAAAAGTATTATCTAGCTTCTGACAAACTAGCAAAGAAATGGTAGGGAACACATTTCATGTTTTACTAAAAGTTCTACTCATACAGTGTCTATAAAAGCTAAATAAAGTTTCTCATTTTAAACATTTTTATTAGATAAAGATATATCTAATAGATATATCCAAAGATAACCCTAACCCAGTTACTAAAATTGGAAGCAGATTTCCCCTTTGCAGTATTGGTAAAAATGACATAGAAATGTTAAAGATAAGTAACAGACAAACCCTCCTCCCCGCCAAAATAAAGAAAAATAAAAAATTTTTTTTCTCCAGTGAAACAGTAAAAGAAATTTGGAATGAAATATTTTTTAACATATTTTTTGGTTAAAGTGTTTTTTTTTTAGTTTATAAAACTTATTGCTGCCAAAGTTAAGGGCAAAAATTGGTACCATCTTTCTGGAGGAAATATTGGCAGTATATTTAAATGTTTAATGTCATTAACCATCAATTTTATTGCAAGGAATTTAGCCTAAGGCAATAATAAATAATATAAGCCAAAATATACTTGATGAGCAAAGATGTTCATGACTTTATAATTGATTTATAATTCAACAAATTTTAATAAAATATGGAAATTCAATATTATGATTTATCTATCAAATATTAAAAATCATTTCAAAATTATAATGACTTGGATAAAATTAATAAGTAATGCTAAATTCATATAACTACTTAAATTCATATGTGCATATATAGAATAATACTGGAAAAGATGTACAAATTTATGGTTGTATTCAACTGAATGTAATTTCTTTCTATTGCTTTAATATTTTAAAAATCTATTCCAAAGAGTACATATAAGTTTTGAAATATGAAAGCATTATTTGTGAAAAATGAAGATCCAGATTGAGCATCTCAATTCAAAATTCCCAACATCAAAAGGCTATTTCATGTGATTTTATTTTCAGTGATGTCTCTTTACTGATGTTTAAAGTGGCTGTGCCTAGCATTTCCCTACTTTGATAAGCTTTTCTTTTTAGAATAGTTGAGGTACAGTGAATAATTTCTTTCAGCTTATCTCACATTAAAGTGTGAGGTTTCCTTGTGGGATTTAAAAGCCACAAAACTTTATAAAAACATAAGAATTACTTCCACATTAAAGGACTAAACGCAGCAGGATAGTACTGCAGGCCCAGGGAATGACTTAGTCATTGAATTGAAATGGAATACTCCCCCCAGGTGATTTAGAAAATGTCATAATCTTTTCAATATGATGAACTGAACAGGCTTAGGGAGATCAAGGTAAAAGCCAGTTTGGAGGCTAAAAGGTGCAATCATCACAATTTGAACTTTTAATCTGAAAGACCTTCAATTTCCTCTCCCATTGGTGTTCACCAGATAGCTTAACTATAGGATTCACCTAATTCCAGCTCAACTATTTGAAGGTACTTTAAAAGCATCTATAAAGCATATGGGATCATTCAAGAAGCTGAGAGATTTGGGCATTTGAATCTCCCAATGCTAGCATCACAGATTGTAACTTCTAACTACCTTCATGCTTCAAATATAAGGACAGGCTCCCTTAAGATTATTGCCAATAAAGACATAAATGTCAAAATCTGTTAGACACTTCTAGGACTGCTGTAATTGATGGGATGTGGATAAGGCCGAGTAGACTGATGTATGAGATTTGTGGTCTTTCAGATGACAGTGTTCAACTGCTGTAGCTGTGACCCACGATTCTTTAATTGGAACCAAAAACTTAGCGAGTCAAATGAAATAAGGAAAAACAGCAGCCTTTCAGGGGACACAGATTAAGGATCGATGTGCAAATCGCAGAAAAATATAGTAGGGCTACAGTGACTGACAGGTAGGTTCCTCTTTAAACAGTGAGTAAAAGAGCCCCCTGCGAAGCACAGAACCTGCATACAAAGACATAAAGGGATTTTACCAAACTGTCAGGAAAATGGAGCTTCAGGCACGTTGTTTAACTCGGGGAAACTAGCAAAAGTACATCCGTCTAGTTACAATAAAAGTTCTACTTCAAAATTAGGAGACTGTGCCGATGACAGACGGGACACTGGAAAATTCCATTTGAACAAAAGGATACAAGAATTCTAGGATTATAGGAAACATATACATCACAAACAAAAATGTCAAAATATCATTCTATATGTCCCCATGCAAATCAATTTGAAGTTTTAGATATTTTTAAGGAATAAGGGCATGGACTCTATTCATTCAATTCTAGGGAGGTGGGAGGGGGGATCGGGATTGGGAATACATGTAAATCCATGGCTGATTCATATCAATGTATGACAAAACCCACTGGAAAAAAAAAAATAAAAAAAAAAAAAAAGAACACATACACTACTATTTCTAGCAATGGATCCATACAAATCAGACCTGAAGTTAAATTTCACTACTTTTTCATAAACCTTTTAGGTACCACTACCTTAAAAGTGTTAATTTGTTTAATCCTTGCTACAAACTTGTACGCATCATTGATTCTCCCTTTTACAAATCAGCAACAAAGGTAAAGATATATTAAGTAACTGGTTTGATGTCATGTAGATAGTAAGTGGGAGAGTCAGGCGTTAAGCTCAGGCAGTGTGATTTCACTGTCCACGTGCTAAACAACACACTAGCCTAGCATCCACCTCTGAGGAAACATAAAATCCTGTCTTCACTTTTACCAGAATCAGTAGCCAGCATCATCACATCTTGGCTGTGAGAAAAGAAACTGAATTATTGAAAACCTGATGGACTCCAGATTTCATACTGTCTGGGACATGTATATGTCATTATCTTTGATAATATTCACTTACTATATTATTAAATTGTATTTCTATGCACAGGCTAGCACATGCAGACACACACACACAGAGTCCTTACTTATTCTTTAGCGGTTCTCAGATTAGAGTGCATAAGAAATACGTGGGAGGCTTTTCCTATAAACACAGCTTGATCTTATTATTCTAACAAAATTTGATTCAGTATACATGAGGTGGATCTAAGAATTTTCATTTCCAACACATTTCCAGATAATGGCACTGCTGCAGGTCTACAGATCTCACTGACCAGAGTTCTGACAGAAAACTCTCCAAAGACATTTATGACTTCTTTCAGTTCTGATTTTCCATGGCTCTTAAGTCTTAGTATCTGAAATTGCCCCCTTTACATTTCTTCAAAAGTCACTGAAATGAGGTACAAGCTGCACTCATCCAATAGTATTCCTGTTTGTTTCTGTTTATTTTTTTTTTATTTTAGCCAAAGAATGAATGAAACAATCAGATTCCAGCATGGCCACCTGAAACTTTTAAATGAGTTTATATCATGAGGTTGTTAAAAGTTCTTGTTATGCTTCTAATAAAGCTTCACTGATTAACCCCTTTCTAGATGATACTTTCTAGATGTCTACTCTATTCCTTTTATACATATTATGCTATTGGAAAATTTTCTATTATGTTTTTCTTGCTCATTTATTTCTGACACATTTTTATTCTTCATTTTTTTTACTTATCATAAACTACTGGAAACAAATGAACTATAAACAGCCAACATGAAAAATAGGCAGAGAGGAAGATGAAATATAATATGATCCACAACCTATCATAATAATAAATATAAAAAACAACAACAATCATAATCCTATACAGGAAGAGACATTATGTATTTGTTGACTTTTAAATTCAATTAAATTTTATTGGAAAAACAAAAAATAAAATGAAAGCTTGAAAACAGACTTATGGAGTCAGAATGAGCAAAGGAACTCAACTCATTTCTACAAGGCTTCTGAACTCAGATTCTGGAGAAGCACATATTTGCAACCCAGAAATCATAATAACAGGATTATCAGACACTGCATGCTTAAAAATACAGCCGTAGGGAAAAAATAAAGGAACTGAAGGAGGTTTTAACAGAAAAAGCACATTTTACAAAAATTAGATTTATAATAAAATAACAGAGTTCTGTCACATGAAGGGGGATGTCCTGTATTTGATAAACATTATACTACTTCCCAGCCCCAGGCAGCCAACACCATGGCATAATTCTGGCCAAGCAGGCACAAATAAATTCAACTAAAAAAGCAAATAATTAAATTGGAAAACAAGGGAAATTATTAACAAAAAATATAAAAATAACATCATTTAAACATAAAGTATATTAAACATCACTGGAAAATGTATCAATAGAAAAATAAAAGGTTTGGGTAAAAAAAACAAAAAAGTGCTAACTCTCTAAGGGAGCTAACTCTCTAACTCTCTAATTTCTCTAAGGGAAAAATAGAAACAACCCAAACACTAAGTAATTATGAATGTAATATTTTATACATCTCAGATAGTGAAAGAGTAAGATATTAAAGCATAACAGCAACATTTGACATTTTGATCTTTCCAGGATTTGAAAATATTTCTAGATTGATATTTTAGACATCTTGTTATCCATTAGGTCTGTGAAACTGGTATATCTTCTTAAGAAACATTTCTATGAAGTATCCAATTCAATGGTCATTTGTAAAATTTAAAAAAGAGAAAACGTATGGTTTTCTAAATCACTTGAGATATACAGTCAATTTTCCTTATTCACAGATTTGGTTTTTAAGAATCTGAATACTCACAAAAATGTATTTGCAACCTCAAAATCAATGTTCACAATATTTCCACAGTCACCTGTCAACTTGACACAGGGCTGCAAAAAATGTGAATTCCCCACACTGCACTCCCCAGTGAGGCGGTTCTTCTAACAGTACTCATTCTGTAAACAAGTCTTTTTGCAGTCTGTTTAGTACTACTTAACACACTTGTGTGCTTTCATGGGCATTTTATTTCTTAAAAATGCCCACAAGTGCGGTGTTGAAAAGAGGCTGACATAGTGCTTCTAAACACAAAAAGGCTGTGATATGCTTTATGGGAAAAATGCATGTTTAGGCATAAGTTATAGTTCTGAAGGCCCTGAGCTCAATGTTAATGAATTAATAATATACACTAAATGAGGTGTTTTTAAGCAGAAACAGACATAAAGCATGTATTGATCAGTTGTCTAAGTGTTGTAAACAGAGGTTCTGCAGGAACCTAACCCTGAATTTACATGTTTGTTAATTCAATATGCATACAACGTGATAACATATAACTACCACTTGACAGAATAACAAGAACTATCTGTAATTTTGTCACTGTCCTCTTTTTTTTCATTGTTTGTTTTCATGTTTACAAAGTTCTTTATTTCAGTTTGGTAACTAGATTCTATTTTCTACTCATGAAAGTCACATCAAGAGCAAACAATTATCAGGAACAAAAAATAATGAAACTTTTGTTATAACGGTTGACCGATTGTATATCAGCAATTTCTGGCAGAGGCTTAAACACAAGATTTCTAATATAGGCTTAGAAACAGAAGGACTACTCTACTTAGGAGGTCATTAGATCTAGACTAGTATTCTAACTAAATGTCCTGCACAATACCACATAAAACAGAGGACAGAATGCAGCCGGAATCATGAAAAGTAACATTATAAAAGCACTACAAAGATTTCATCATTTTTTCCTGCTTTCTTTTTCTTTTTGCTCAGGGAAACCTAAAGAAATGCAAATTCAGACCCATAATTCCTTTTGAAATAATATTTGATATGAGTAGAAACATTGTGCTGCCCAACAGGGATTATCATTTTAATGATAAATTATTGTCCACATGATAGCAAATTGAAGTCATTGGTTGTCTTAATGGCCCTCACAGAAGTTAGAGTCAGAACTATTTTTTCTTTCAAAAACCTTATGATAAACTTGGGGCTTTGTGCATTTGAGTTATTGATATGAACATCAGGCCCTTCAGGATCTTCTGGGAATTCTATAATTTGATAACAGAAAACCAAAACTCCAAGGAGAGTTTAGTACTGAATTTGAAAAGATGTATTTTCAGAGGTTTTCTGTCTTTTGCATTTACTTCCCAGTCTTGTCTAGGGCTTTAGAAAAGACATTAAGTATGGTTTTTAAATGACACCTGAGCATATCTCCTTTATTCAAACAAATAAATGAATGCATTTTGAAAGCCTACTAAGAGAGCCCCTTAAAATACTTCACTATTTAACAGGAAAAAAAAATAACAAGGTATTTTGCATTTCTGGATGCATTTTTAAAATAAGATGGTTTCTGTGAAGAAGTCCATATTTAGGGAGAGTATTAACATCCAAGGAGTGTGTGTTTTTATCACTAATCATTCATGTGACTCAAAATATCTGCAACAGGAAAGAATAAAGTGTTGATTTGAAGTTGAAAAATCAAAGTCATCTTACAGACCATTTAAAAATGACATGAAGCCCAGAGCAAGTGAAAAAATTCAGAAGAATATTCATAGGGACACTTCTTCAGACATTTATCATTTGGTAACATAAGGTTTGACATAAATTAAATCTCTGAAATTCCATTTCTATTATTTGAACTCCCTCCCCATCCAATACAAGTTTAATATAAAGATAACTAGGCTACATTTTCCTCCATACTCCCTTCCCTTGAAATGATTCTTTTTCTTTCCTCCCCCTAACTCCAAATTTGTCTTCAGCACTTCTACAAGTCCCAATAAGCCAAATAAACGTCCTTTAACTTTAGCAGTTTATTTATTTATTTTTTTAACCTCTGCATCTCTGGCTAATCCAATTATATAGTTTTTAGAATTAAGCATAAATCTCCATTCATTAACACTGTGTATTTATTTATCCTTATAGAGAGTTTAGAACTCAACCACCAAGGCTAAGAGGAGAAACTAAGAATTTAATCTAAAAAAGCAATACATACATTTTTAGATATACATTTTTATAAATACATTTTTCAAAAATCAGCTGAGTAGCTAAGACCACATAATCGGCTAAAAGTTTGAAATATGAGATTAAATAAACAATGGTAACTCTAATTGCTGATGCTTTGTAACCACTTACATTGTGAGTGCAGAGGGATACAGGAAAGGAAAAAGAGATATTAGAGCCCAAATAATTGATGATGAAAATCCCATAAGAGTAAGAACAATTCTAGCATGAGACTCTTCTAAAGGACTAGGTGAGCTCCAAGAGGAGGAAATGTCCAGGCTGCACCAGGATGTCAGGCTGTGTAGATCACTACACATAATATAATGTTAAATTGTTAAGTGCTAAATTAAGCCTGTTCCCAGGGAAGAGTCAGGGTTTGCTTCAGTTAGTGAGGTGGAATACTGAGAAGGCAAGGGTCCCTAATGAGGAAATTCAGAGAAAACCCAAGAAAAGGGATTCTGAAGGTTCAGGTGCTCAGTGAGCTGTGAGGAAAGGAGAGTCAGGGTCAGGTCTTGAAAAAGTATTGCAGGTGAGGAAACTAAGTGACGAGTCAAGACAAACTGAAAGAAAACAGTGGGGTGGGGCTGGAAGGAACTATTAAAGTATAAATCGAGTTTTAACTTTTATGTATAAAAATGAAACATATATTCATAATGGATTCATAAACACTACTATTAATAGCACTGATACATTCAAATTGTGGTGCTGGAGAGTCCCTTCGACAGCAGGGAGATCGAGCCAGCCAATACTAAAGGAAATCAACCTTGAATATTCATTGGAAGGACTGATACTAAAGCTGAAGCTCCAACACTTCAGCCATCTAATGTGAAGAGCTGCCTCTTTGGAAAAGACCTTGATGCTGTGAAAGGCTGAAGGCGGGAGAAGAGGAAACAGAGGATGACATGCTTGCAGGGCATCACTGACTCAATGGACTTGCGTCTGAGCAAACTCTGGGAGGTAGTAAGGAACAGGGAAGCCTGGTGTGCTTCAGTCCATGGGGTTGCAAATAGTCAGACACGATTTCACAGCTGAACAAAAGCAACTATTTTGACTGAAGCAATTTTTAAATGTATGCATAAGAGACTATTTATTAATCTCTTGCTAAAAAAATAGTTCATGAAAAATTTGACACAATCTCTACAATAGCAAGGAAGCTTAGAACACTGAAGAGGTGGCACTTATAAACACTGTATTTCTAGCAGAGGCTTATATATGATGTTCAGAATAGCTCCCATCCCTGCCAGTCAAAGCAGGCCAATCTTTATTATTAGCTAATGTAATCTGAACATATTTATATGAATTACTTTTGTTTGTATAATAAAAATCTTGAGAATTTTTAAATTCCTCTTTCTGACTCTTACACTATTCTGCAAGAAGTAAACTCTTAATCAGTATGAAAATGACTTTGAAAATTATCTTTCAATGAAACTAGCTTAAAATCACTGATAAACCCACATATTGATGACTTTAGTCTATGCAAATAGTCAACAGTCATCTTGAAGTTGAATATCAAACTGCCTTGTTCAGTACTAAAATAGTCCTGCTGATGTGCTAAATGACAAATTGAACATGCTTTCATTAAGGTACCTTCATTAGACAATAGCTTGATATTGGTTTGCTTGTTTGATTTCAGTAAGCATTTCATCTTTTTCTTGCAAAGTTAACCATAGCATGTAATTCCAAAATCATTTATCTATAATAAAATTCCAATAATTCAGCAAACGTAAGCCCTGTTAGAAACCGTAAACAACAGAGTTTACATAGTACCTAAATAAGGTCATTAGAACTTTTCCGTCTCTGAACTTGTCATCGGACCATAATTATTTGAGTCATAGTTTCTCAAAATGACATTTAATTTGCAAAAAGAAAAAAAAATTGAGATATCTTTACTAGTCAGTTATTTATCTGCTAACTTTTAATTCAAGATGATCTTATAAATCCAGATTATTTGGGGGGCAGTAATCAGTGACCAGATTGAAGATATCACATTACAGATATACAGATGGCAAAGGTTTTCTTAAAAATAAATTTCAAATCTGATGAACAGTCTCTCTATTAAGGAAATGAAACTATTTCTGTTCTCAAGTTATAATGTCTCATGACGTTTTCTTTCCGTAACAGTTGCACAATGATTAAAAGGAGAAGGATTTAGAAGTTACTAAAGCATTATCCCCAAGGAATAGGAAAAACTGGCACACACACAGAATTTAACATAAGGACTGGAATCTAGCCATCTAATATGTATTTTCATTGCTTTTTGTGATTCTGATGTTACTGTTGCTGTTACTAGCATTCCTATTTACAAAAGAAAGAAATCACTATTAGAATCATAAGAATAAGCATGTATTGTTAACTACATGAAAGCTTATAATTTTAAATTTTGCATTATGTAGATAAGACATTAAATGACTCCATCTTGGTGAAGATTTTTAAAACTTCCTGTACTTTTCTGGAAACTAACAGGGATCATAATTTTTGAGACTGCAGCCAAGTACTGCATTTGGGACTCTCTTGTTGACTATGATGGCTACGCCATTTCCTCTAAGGGATTCCTGCCCACAGTAGTAGATTTAATGGTCATCTGAGTTAAATTCATCCATTCCCATCCATTTTAGTTCGCTGATTCCTAAAATGTCGATGTTCACTCTTGCCATCTCCTGTTTGACCACTTCTAATTTGCCTTGATTCATGGACCTCACATTCTGAGTCCCTATGCAATACTGCTCTTTACAGCATCAGACTTTGCTTCCATCACCAGTCACATCCACAACTGGGTGTTGTTTTTGCTTTGGCTCTGCCTCTTCATTCTTTCTAGAGTTATTTCTCCACTGATCACCAGTAGCATATTGGGCACCTACTGACCGGGAGAGTTCATCTTTCAGTGTCTGCCGGGAGCCAGCACACGGGATCCCACCCATGACAAGGTGATGAGGAGAAGACCTGACAAGCAAGGCAGATGAGGACCTCAGGGATTTCAGAAAGCTGCCCCGGCGCTCCCCTTAAAGATGATCTCTGTCTTTCTGATGCTTGCTATATTAGACTACTCCCTAATTTTGTGACACAGGCAGAAGGCCTTCCCGGATCTCTCTCCAAACAGAATCAAGTTAGAACTTTAATCAACATGTCCCGCGGACTGCGGTATCCTGTAAGATTATCCAGGATGAAAGGAGTGTTTCAATTTAGACCCCTTTGCTGGCATTCTAGCCTGCTTGGCAAATGTGTACTAATGCACATGACTGCTCCCAACACCTTAATCATAAACAGCATAAAGAACCTGATCACATAAAGGCCCTAATAGGCACAGAGCCCTTCGGGGGTGAGGAAGCCCTATTAAAGAACACAAAAATATTACTCTAAAAGTGGTTAAAGATTTAGAAAAATAAGAGTTTAGAATTGTTAATTTTAACCAGGAATGCTAAATAGGGGCTGCCTCACTGGAGCTGCAGAGTCTTTGTGTGGTAAACCTTTTAGATAAATTTAACTGATAACTTCTGCAAAAGGACTGACCTTTGTGTTCAACAAAGAATAGATTAAGGAAAACAGCTTTGCATTCACCTAGGTCATAAAATGTCAATAGGGCCCAAGGCCAGAAGATAATGTACAAAACTCTCACAAAGAAGTATGCAGAAAACACCCTGGTTTTGTGTAGGTCAAGCTGATGTAATATTAAACTATCTTCCCCTTAAAAATGTACTAACTTAGAATATAAAAGCTACGGTAAAAAATAAAGATTTGCCGGACTCTGCTGCACCCACCCGTCTGGTCATTCTCTCTCTCTGTCTCTCTGTCTCTCTGTCTCTGTCTCTCTCTCCCTCGCAGACTTGGCCCTATCAAGGCTGGTCTCACGTGTCTTCCTTGCTGACGCCGTTCATCCTGAAGGTACCCCCTGGATCCTGCCGAGACTGCACCCTGGCAAGTGTCCTATCTTTTTACCTTTTGATACTGTTCATGGGGTTCTCAAGACAAGAATACTGAAATGGTTTGCCTATCCCTTCTCCAGTGGACAACGTTTTGTTCAGAACTCTCCACCATGGCCCGTCTGTCTCAGGTGGCCCTACCCGGCATGGCTCATAGTTTCATTGAGTTAGACAAGGCTGCGGTCCACGTGATCAGTTTGATGGTTTTCTGTGGTGTGATTTTCAGTCTGTCTGCCCTCTGATGGTAGCTGTGTGGAGCTGGAGCAGCGACTGTGAGGCGCTAGAGTGGCCATAAGGAGATAGCCCACGTTGAAGGTCAGAGAAGCCCGAGAAAGACGGTAGGGGAAGCAAATTCATGTTATAGATCAAACTCCATTGCCACCAGAGACACCCAGAGGGCACAAGCAAACCTGTGTGCACCAGGACCCCACCGAGACTGACAGAGAACTGTGTTTGCTCATCTCCTGTGGAGGTATGGGTCAACAGAGGACGGTCACGGGGTAGAGGCTATGGGTGCAGCAGACTTGGCTATGGCTGGGTGTGGCACAATTGGGTATGGCATAAGCCCTCTAAGAGGAGGTCAGCATTAGCCCCGCCATAGAGCTGCCAGAGCTTAACACGGGACTGGGAAATAGACTCTTGGAGGGCACAAACAGAACCTTGTACACACCATGACCCAGGAGAAAGGAGCAGTGACCCCACAAGAGACTGACCCAGCCTTGCCCAGGAGTGTCCAGGAGTCTCCAGCGGATGCATGGGTCAGTGGTAGCTGGCTGAAGGGTTGGAGGCACTGAGTGTAGCAGCGCATGCATGGGACATTTTGAAGGAGGTCGCCATTATCTCCATTACCTCCACCACAGTTTCAGTTCAGTCAGTCAGTTCAGTCACTCAGTCATGTCTGACTCTTTGCGACCCCATGAATTGCAGCACGCCAGGCCTCACTGTCCATCACCAACTCCCAGAGTTTACCCAAACTCATGTCCATCAACTTGGTGATGCCATCCAACCATCTCATCCTCTGTCGTCCCCTTCTCCTCCTGCCCTCAATCCCTCCCAGCATTAGGGTCTTTTCCAATGAGTCAACTCTTTGCATGAGGTGGCCAAAGTATTGGAGTTTCAGCTTCAGCATCAGTCCTTCCAGTGAACACCCAGGACTGATCTCCTTCAGGATGAACTGGTTGGATCTCCTTGCAGTCCAAGGGACTCTCAAGAGTCTTCTCCAACACCATAGTTCAAAAGCATCAATTCTTACGTGCTCAGCTTTCTTCACAGTCCAACTCTCACATCCATACATGACCACTGGAAAAACCATAGCCTTGACTAGACAGACCTTTGTTGGCAAAGTAATGTCTCCGCTTTTTAATATGCTGTTCTAGGTTGGCCACAACTTTCCTTCCAAGGAGTAAGTATCTTTTAATTTCATGGCTGCAATCACCATCTGCAGTGATTTTGGAGCCCAAAAAAATAAAATCTGGCACTGTTTCCACTGTTTCCCCATCTATTTCCCAGGAAGTGATGGGACCAGATGCCATGATCTTTGATTTCTGAATATTGAGCTTTAAGCCAACTTTTTCACTCTCCTCTTTCACTTTCATCAAGAGGCTTTTTAGTTTATCTTCACTTTCTGTCATAAGGGTAGTGAAATCTGCATATCTGAGGTTACTGATATTTCTCTCGGCAATCTTGATTCCAGCTTGTGCTTCCTCCAGTCCAGCGTTTCTCATGATGTACTCTGCATATAAGTTAAATAAGCAGGGTGACAATATACAACCTTGTACTCCTTTTCCTATTTGGAACCAGTGTGTTGTTCTATGTCCAGTTCTAACTGTTGCTTCCTGACCTGCATACAGGTTTCTCAAGAGGCAGGTCAGGTGGTCAGGTATTCCCATCTCTTTTAGAATTTTCCGGTTTACTTGATCCACACAGTCAAAGGCTTTGGCATAGTCAATGAAGCAGAAATAGATGTTTTTCTGGAACTCTCCTGCTTTTTTGATGATCCAGTGGATGTTGGCAATTTGAGCCACAGGTAAATAACAGGGAGGGAACACAGCTCCACCCATTAAGAGAAAATTGGATTAAAGATTTAGTGAGCATGGCCCCGCCCATCAGAACAAGACCCAGTTTCCCCCTCAGTCAGCCTCTCCCACCAGGAAGCTTCCATAAGCCTCTTACCCTTCTCCATCAGAGGGGAGACAGACTGAAAACCACAATCACAGGAAACTAACCAACCTGATCACATGGAACACAGCCTTTTCTAACTCAATGAAACTATGAACCATGCCATATAGGGCAACCCAAGACGGATGGGTCATGGTGTAGAGTTCTGACAAAATGTGGTCCATTAAAGGAGGGAATGGCAAACCACTTCAGTATTCTTGCCTTGAGAACCCCATGAACACTATCAAAAGGCAAAAAGATAGGACACTGAAAGATGAACTCCGCAGGTCGATAGGTGCCCAATATGCTTCTGGAGATCAGTGGACAAATAATTCCAGAAAGAATGAAGAGACAGAACCAAAGCGAAAACAACACCCAGTTGTGGATGTAACCGGTGACAGAAGTAAAGTCCAATGCTGTAAAGAGCAATATTGCATAGGAACCTGGAATGTGAGGTTCATGAATCAAGGCAAATTGGAAGCGGTCAAACAGGAGATGGCAAGAGTGAACATAGACATTATAGGAATCAGTGAACTAAATGGACTAGAATGGGTGAATTTAACTAAGATGACCATTAAATCTACTACTGTGGGCAAGAATCCCTTAGAAGAAATAGAGTAGCCATCATAGTCAACAAAAGAGTCCCAAATGCAGTCTTTGGATGCAGTCTCAAAAACAATAGAATGATCTCTGTTCATTTCCAAGGCAAACCATTCAATAAGACAGTACCCCAAGTCTATGCCCCAACCAGTAATGCTGAAGCAGCTGAGGTTGAATGGTTCAATGAAGATCTACAAGACCTTTCAGAACTAACACCCAAAAAAGATATCCTTTTCATTACAGGGGACTGGGATGCAAAGGTAGGAAGTCAAGAAACACCTGAAGTAGTAGGAATGTTGGCCTTGGAGTGTAGAATGAAGCAAGGAAACAGCTAATAGAGTTTTCCAAGAGAATGCACTGTTCATAGCAAACACCTTCTTCCAACAACAGAAGACAAGACTTTACACATAGACAGGACCAGATATTTGATACCAAAAACAGACTAGTTGTATTCTTTGCAGTCAAAGATGGAGAATCTCTATACAGTCAGCAAAAACAAGACTGGGAGCCTTCTGTGGCTCAGATCATGAACCCCTTAGTGCCAAATTCAGACTTAAATTGAAGAAAGTAGGGAAAACCACTAGGCCATTCAGGTGTGACTTAAATCAAATCCCTTATGATTATACATTGGAAGTGACAAATAAATTCAAGGGATTAGATCTGATAGACAGGGTGCCTGAAGAACTATGGACGTAGGTTCGTGACATTGTACAGGAGACAGGGATCGACACCATCTCCAAGAAAAAGAAATGCAAAAAAGTGAAATGGCTGTCTGAGGAGGCCTTACAAACAGCTTTGAAAAGAAGAGAAGTGAAAAGCAAAGGAGAAAAGGAAAGATATAACCATTTGAATGCAGAGTTCCAAAGAATAGAAGGAGAGATAAGAAAACCCTCCTCAGTGATCAGTGCAAACAAATAGAGGAAAACAATAGAATGGGAAAGACTAGAGATCTCTTCAAGAAAATCAGGGATACCAAGGGAACATTTCATGCAAAGATGGGCACAAAAAAAGGACAGAAATGGTATGGACCTAACAGAAGCAGAAGATATTAAGAGTAGGTGGCAAGAATACACAGAACTATACAAAAAAGATCATCATGTCCCAGATAGTCATGATGGTGTGACCACTGACCTATAGCCAGACATCCTGGATTGTGAGGTCAAGTGGGCCTTAGGAAGCATCACTTTGAATAAAGACAGTGGAGGCGATGGAATTCCTGTTGAGCTATTTCAAATCCTAGAAGATAATGCGTGAACATGCTACACTCAATATGCCAGCAAATTTGGAAAACTCAGCAGTGGCCACAGGACTGGAAAAGGTCAGTTTTCATTCCAATCCCAAAGAAAGGCAGTGCCAGAGAATGCTCAAACTACCGCACAATTGCATTCATCTCTCATGCTAGTAAAGTAATGCTCAAAATTCTCCAAGCCAGGCTTCAACAGTGCCTGAACCGTGAACTTCCAGATGTTCAAGCTGGACTTAGAAAAGGCAGAGGAACCAGAGATCAAATTGCCAACATCCGTTGGATCATTGAAAAAGCGAGAGAATTCCAGAAAATAAACATCTATGTCTGCTTTATTGACTATGCCAATGCTTTTAACTGTGTGGATAACAACAAACTGTGGAAAATTCTTCAAGAGATGGGAATACCAGACCACCTGAGCTGCCTCTTGAGAAATCTGTATGCAGGACAGGAAGCAACAGTTAGAACTGGACATGGAACAACAGACTAGTTCCAAATCGTGAAAGGAGCACGTCAAGGCTATATATTGTGACATTGTTTATTTATGTTATACGCAGAGTACATCATGAGAAATGCTGGGCTGAAGCATAAGCTGGAATCAAGATTGCTGGGAGAAATATCAATAACCTCCTATATGGTGAAGACACCACCCTTATTGCAGAAAGTGAAGAATAACGAAAGAGCCTCTTGATGAAAGTGAAAGAGGAGAGTGAAAAAGTTTGCTTAAAAAAAAAGTTGGCTTAAAACTCAACATTCAGAAAACTATGATCATGGCATCTGGTTCCATGGGGACCAATGGGGACCCATGGCGAAACAGTAGAAACAGTGACAAACTTTATATTTTTGGGCTTCAAAATCACTGCAGATTAGTGACTGCAGCCATGAAATTAAAAGACACCCCTTGGAAGAAACGTTATGACCAAACTAGTCAGAATATTAAAAAGTAGAGACATTACTTTGCCAACAAAGGTCTGTCTAGTCAAAGTGATGGTTTTTCCAGTAGTCCTGTATGGATGTGAGTGTTGGACTATAAAGAAAGCTGAGCGCCGAAGAATTGATGCTTTTGAACTGTGGTATTGGAGAAGACTCTTGAGAGTCCCTTAGACTACAAGAAGATCCAACCAGTCCATCCTAAGGGACATCAGTCCTGAATATTCATTGGAAAGACTGATAATGAAGCTGAAACTCCAATACTTTGGCCACCTGATGTGAAGAACTGACTCTTTTGAAAAGACCCTGATGCTGGGAAAGATTGAAGGTGGGAGGAGAAGAGGATGACGGAGGATGAGATGGTTGGATGGCATCACCGACTCAATGGACATGAGTTTGAATAAACTCCAGGGGTTGGTGATGGACTTGGAGGCCTTGTGTGCTGCAGTCAGTGGGTCGCAATTAGTTGGACGTGAGTGACTGAACTGAACTGAACTTTACTTCTCTGATTCTTATGCATTAAAAGTTTCAAATACAGAGCACAGATACTTTATTGTTTAATATGAAACTATAAATGATCAGAAAACATACAGCATATACTGTTAAAGGGCTCAATTCAACTTGTAAAGGAAAATTCTCCAAGTATAATACTAGTGTAAGATTGTTACGGTAGAACTTATCTTCAAATGATTTAAATGATATACTTCTGATAGTCTACTTATTTTCAATATAATTTCTTCAGATATAATTCTCAAATGCTGCTATAATTTGTGTGTATTTTTGTGTGGTTATGTGTCATTTTTAATATCATATAACATAAAGGATATTTTCATTACTTCATTAATATACTTTTAGCTTTATTTTTTCAGATGATTCTATTTTTATTTAAATTTTGGTAGTTAAATGTATAGTAAAATAAAAAATTTAAAATATTTTCATGATTAGCCAATTGTCCTAAATTTGAAAGCGAAAAAAAGTGTTAGTTGTTCAGTCATGTCATACTTTTTGTGACCCCATGGATTTAGCCCACCAGGCCCTCTGTCCATGGAGTTGTCCAAGCAAGAACACTGGAGTACGTTGCCATGCCCTTCTCCAGGGGATCTTCCTGACCCAAGGACCAAACCCAGGTCTCATGCATTACAGGCCGATTCTTTATCATCTGAGCTACCAAGGAGTGTAAAAAGCTTATAAATTATTATTGAAAAATGTTAAAGACATATTGATATAAAGCAATATATTATTTGGATGCTAGAATTCACCCTGATCACATCAAAATGCTATAGTTTAAACATCAATTCATATCTCAATCTAACAATATATAGTAATAAATGCCTCTCACAGCTCATGAGCATTCTGACCATCTGGTTTATCCTCTGTTATCAAAAGTCAACCAAAACCATACAAACAAAATCTCATTTTTGGAAAACAATCAAGACACAGATGTTGGATTATCATTCATTCACTCACTTATTTATTTGATGCCAGAATCACTCTTCTGGGCTCTTGAAAGGCATCACTGAACATAACAGATTGGAAAAAAAAAAACAACAACCTCTTGCCCTGCAGAGATTACATAAGGAGCATAATAAACAGTAAACTGTAGGGGAAAAACTAAGAGGTCACAGTGTTACTGAAGGGAAAAAATGGAGCAAAAGCAAGAAGAATCACACACATCAACACGTAAGGGGAGGACAGGCCTCAATTTGAAATAGAAGGCTTAAAGTGGGGTCTCTGTGAGAAAATGACATTTATGCATGATTTGAAAGAAGCCGGAATCAAGATTTCCAGGAGAAATATCAACAACCTCAGATATACAGATGATACCACCTTTATGGCAGAAAGCAAAGAAGATCTAAAAGCCTCATGATGAAAGTGAAGGAAGAGAGTGAAAAAGTTGGCTTAAAGCTCAACATTCAGAAAACATAGATCATGGCATCCAGTCCCATCACTTCATGACAAATAGATGGAGAAACAGTGGAAACAGTGGTGGACTTTATTTTGGGGGGTTCCAAAATCACTGCAGATGGTGACTGCAGCCATGAAATGAAAAAATGCTTGCTCCTTGGAAGGAAAGTTATGACCAACCTAGACAGCATATTGAAAAGCAGAGACATTACTTTGTCAACAAAGGTCCATCTAGTTAAGGCCATGGTTTTTCCAGTAGTCACGTATGGGTGTGAGAATTGGACTATAATGAAAGCTGAGGGCCGTAAAAGAGAAGCTTTTGAACTGTGATGTTGAAGACTCTTGAGAGTCCCTTGGGCTGCAAGGAGATCCAACCGGTCAATCCTAAAGGAAATCAGTCCTGAATGTTGGAAGGACTGATGCTGAAGCTGAAACTCCAATACTTTGGCCACCTGATGCAAAGAGCTGACTCATTTGAAAAGACCCTGATAATGGGAAAGCTTGAAGGTGGGAGGAGAAGAGGATGACAGAGGATGAGATGGTTGGATGGCATCACTGACTCAATGGACATGAGTTTGAGTAAACTCCAGGAGTTGGTGACAAACAGGGAAGACTTGCATGCTGCAGGCCATGGGGTCGCAAAGAGTTTGACACGAATGAGCAACCGAACTGAACTGAACTGAAAGAAAAGAAGGTGCTAACTATGTGAGTATTTGGGAAAAGTTTGTCTCCACATAGAGAGAACATAAAGTTCAAGGGCTTTATGGCCGGGACATACCAAAATATTTGAAGCACATCAAGGAGTTGATATTGGTGAACCAGTGATTAAGGAAGGAATAGTAGGAGATTAATCAGAGAGAAGATTGAGGACCCAATTGTGGTCAAATGCTGCATAGCACTGTGAGGATCATGGCTTTGACTTTGAATGAAATGGGGAGAGTTTGGAGGATTTTAAGCAGAGGAAAGGCATTATCTGTCTTTGAAAGAGTCACACTGGCTGATATATTGAACATAGTTGATAGAACAACGGGAATAGAAGTGGACTTATCAGTTGAAAAGGCTTAGTCAGAACGGCAGCAATAGAATAGCAGTGGAGGCTATGAAGAGTTAGGACTCTGGATACAATTTGAGGATTGGAAATATGTTGTGAGAGAAAAAGAAGTAAAGAAAGCCTGGATTTGGGGGTCTGATCAAATGGGAAGATGAAATGTTCATTAATTGAGATCTGGAAGAATGAACCACCAAGATTTCTGCACTGTGCCAGATTAGATTATCAACATATAATTACATCAAATAGTATGAATATAAAAATTAATATGATAAATAATATTGACTCTCTTTTGAGGTCTGCTATGGATGTGAGAGTTGGACTATAAAGAAAGCTGAGTGCCAAAGAATTGATGCTTTTGAACTGTGGTGTTCGAGAAGACTCTGGAGAGTCCCTTGGGCTGCAAGGAGATCCAACTAGTCCATCCTAAAGGAGATCAGTCCTGGGTGTTCATTTGAAGGACTGATGCTGAAGCTGAAACTTCAATACTTTGGCCACCTGATGCAAAGAGCTGACTCATTTGAAAAGACCCTGATGCTGGGAAAGATTGAGGGCAGGAGGAGAAGGGGATGATGGAGGATGAGATTGTTGGATGGCATCACCGACTCAATGGACATGAGTTTGGGTAAACTCCAGGAGTTGGAGATGGACAGGGAGGCCTGGCCTGCTGCAGTTCATGGGGTCATAAAGAGTCAGACATAACTGAACGACCGAGCTGAACTGAACTGAACTGAATACTCATTTTGTGGATGCTGGACTTTATGTGCCATTAGCACTTTGAAGATGTGCTATTTCCATGATCCAAAGGAGTAATTAACTAATGGGTTGGTATAGTTTCTATATGACATTTGTCTAGGTTGTAGATCTGAAAGTGAAAGTGTTAGTCAGTCAGTCATATCAGACTCTTTGCAACCTCATGGACTAGCCTATCAGGGTCCTCTGTCCATGGAAATCTCCAGGCAAGAATACTGGAGTGGGTGGCCGTTCCTTCTCCAGGTGATCTTCCCAATCAAGGGATCCAACCCAGGTCTTTGGCACTGCAGGCAGATTCTGTACAGTCTGAGCCACCAGGAAGCCTATGTTGTAAATCTACAGGGATATTATTGATCACAGGTTCAAGTAGTCTCACTGGTACTGTTTATAATGCTTATATTTCACCTTCAAGCTAGGTGATAAAAATAAAACTTTCACTAGAATACTAATCAGTGTGCTGCAGACTCTGTGGTGAGACATTAAATGTATGCTTTAAATTTAAATTTTGATAATCAATTATTCTATTTGAATCACATAATCACTTCTGTCATGATATATGTGTCTCATTTACTAATATGTAATGAAAAAGTGCTTGAAATAAAAAAATATTTCTGGAGATTTTGTTTTGCTACTTGAAATAATCTTTTGGTAAATTTTATCAATTTCAATATTGTAAATGACAACTGACATCATCTCACAATATAATGTCAAACAGTTAAATATGCAGCAAAGGGAATGGCAGAAAGTAGTATAAACTATAAAAATACTATTCTGATCAGAACTTTTGTCTATTGAAAACTATAGAGATAAAATATATCTTTAAAAAACCTAAAGAAACTTAAATGAGAGGGGTAGTCAATCAAATGTAATTTACAGGCAGCTGTTACTATCCATATAAAGTTGACTCCAAGAAACCTACTGATTTCCTGTGTGACAGATACAGGTTCATCTAAAACATAAAAAAAAAAAAAAATCTTAGATTATTCTCTTATATTATTCCGTTCACTCTTTACATAAAGTTATACATTTTGCAAGAGAACTTTCACTAGGGAGAAATTTCTCTAAAATTTCTATAAAGAGAAAAAAGTGTGTAACATGTACCCACATGTGTGTACACATGTGTATACCCCTGTACATGCGCATGTGTGTACACAGGGGTACTCATGTACCCGTGTGTACACACATGGGTACACACACACACACACACACACACACTCCTCAATGGAGCTTATTCACACACACACACACTCCTCAATGGAGCTTATTCACACACACACACACACACACACACACACTCCTCAATGGAGCTTATTCACACACACACACACACACACACACACACACTCCTCAATGGAGCTTACCCAGACTTATTTTATACTTTCTCCATCTGTTTGTCTGGCTCAATTCTGAGCACTAGTATCTTTAAAGCAAGTGATATTATTTGCCCAACATAATTCTACAGTCAGCACCTCATTTCTATATCTGTTCCACAACTGGGCCAAAGAGTTATCTTTTGGTTAAGATAAAAAATAAAAATAAAACACTGTAATTTTCCTGTCTTTTTAGTTGTATAGCTTTTTCCAAAAGGACATGTAAGAACAGTATTCAAAATTATTGGGAATATTAAGGGAAGGAGGAATATAGGACTTCCTTCTTTAGGTGGGTACCTAAATCAATTAGAGAATAGCTAATTTGAGTGTGAGGCGGAATAAAAGCTTCCCTATCAAACCACTAAAATAACTAACCACGGAAAATAGCTACCTTTTTATTATTTTCCTCTGTGGCTTCTAGCAAGAAAAAGTTCTTCACCTACTGATACAGTTTTATATATATATATATATATATATATATGTGTGTATATATATATATATATTCTAACATTGTCTAAGATTTTAGATTGGCTTAATCAATTCTTAAAAATATTATTCTCTAACAACATGTGTAACACAAAAGTTATTATCCAGAATGAATCAAGTTTGTTTCTCCATATGACTTTTAAATGCAGTTTTCACAGTTTATGTATTTATTTAATATCAATTACTAAAGTTATAGCCCCTTATTCCTACCCACTTGGTACATGGGCACTAATTTATTTAGTCATTCAATACATTTTTAAGCATCTAATATACACTAATTTTCAAGCTAGTTACTAGAGATAGAGCAGTATAAATCACAGACATATTACTTGTCCAAATACAGCTTAAAATATGTAGGGCAAAGTATTTAATACATATAACTAAGAATAATCTCATTTTTGAAATACTAGAAAGATATATGTATAGAATACCATGGAAGTATGTATAGGAAAAATAACCTATTCTGGGAAATTTTAATAAAGCTTTCCTAAGGAAATGGCATCTCAACTGAGTACTGAAAGATAGAATTATGTAGGTTGAGTCAATAGTATATGCAGAAAAAAAGAAAAAAAAAAGGTAGAACATTGGACCTAACTAAAGAGGTAAGGTAATTTTGTTCTTTTTCAAAAAAATAATTGGAGTTAACAAGTTAGACAAAAGCTACATATTGCATTATTCCAACTATGTAACATACTGGAAAAGGCAAAACTATGGATATGAAAAAATTAGTGGCTGCCAGCAGTTGGGAGAGGGAGAGATGACTAGGTGAATATAGAAGGTTTTCAGGGCAGGGGAACTACTTTGCAGGATGCTATTAATATAATGGTGGGTACATGTTATGATATACTTTTTCAAACCATTATAATGTATATCAGCAATAAAGGAACCTTAATGTAAACTTGGGCACCCCTTGTGGCTCAGCTGGTAAAGGAATCTGCCTGCAATGCTGGAGACCTGGGTTAGATTCCTGGGTTGAGAAGATCCCCTGGAGAAAGGAAAGGCTACCCGTTCCAGTATTCTGGCCTAGAGAATTCCATGGACTGTATAGTCCACGGGGTCACAAAGAGTTGGACATAACTGAGCGACTTTCACAGTAAACCGTGGACTTTGGATGATAAAGATGTACCAATGGAGGTTCATCAACTGCAACAAATATACCACTCTGGTGAGGATGTGAATAAGGAAGGAGGCTATGAATGTGCAGTAGCAGAGGTTATATTAGAAATATCTGAGTCTTTCATTCAATTTTGCTGTGAATCTAAAATGGCTCTGAAAAATAAAGTCCATTCAAAACAAAAACAAATCTAGGCTAAGAGGTCATAAGAAAAAGGAGACATATATATGCTTTAGTATACTGTATTGGTCTTCATCTTTCTGGCTTACTTCACTCTGGAATTTAGAAAGATGGTAACGATAACCCTATATGCAAACAGAAAAAGAGACACAGGTGTACAGAACAGACTTTTGGACTCTGTGGGAGAAGGCGAGGGTGGGATGTTTCGAGAGAACAGCATTGAAACATGTATATTATCAAGGGTGAAACAGATCACCAGCCCAGGTTGGATGCATGAGATAAGTTCTTGGACCTGGTGCACTGGGAAGACCCAAAGGGATTGGGTGGAGAGGGAGGTGGGAGGGGGGATCGGGATGGGGAACACATGTAAATCCATGGCTGATTCATGTCAGTGTATGGCAAAAACCACTACAATATTGTAAAGTAATTAGCCTCCAGCTAATAAAAATAAATGGAAAAAAAAAGAAAAAGGAGACAGAATTGTTTTACTGATTGGGACATAAATCTTAATAAATATCTTAGACCTTAAGAGAAAGGGAAGTCATAGTAAAGCTTAATTAGTATGGAGACATGCCCAAGCTCTTATTCTACTTTGGGAGCAGAGTTGTGAATGGATTGAAGGTGTTGTAAAAAAGAAAATAAAGAGTGATCGGTTTTAAGAGGCTATTATACCAGAAAGAAATGAAAGCTGAAAATACCTGGAATTAGATTAATAGATTTGCGAGGTAGCCAGGACGAACACTTAGAATTTAGTGAGGAAAGAGGTGAGGCACCAAGGACTGAGTGGACTCAGAGATGACAGCCGAGGCTCAGGCACTCTCAGCAGTGTTTATGCTGGCGACGGTGGTCAAGCTAAGGGCACGCTGTGGAAAAGGCAAGCTCTGAGGAGGCAAGGGAAGCGCCCACGAGCTCTCTGTTTATCTTTCAGCATTAATCATTAGAAATCCACACACAGTGTACTAGCAGCTAAAGGCCACGGAGAGGATCTGAAAGTGAAAATTAAATAGAAGAACTTCAATAAGAGCTTTGTTCTAGGGGAAGAAGCTCTGAACCAGGTATTTAGATGAATCAATGGCATCTAATGACCTTTGGCAAGATAATTTCACCAAATATTATTATTATTATTATTATTTATCCCAAAAACCTGTCTGGTTGAACATGTAACTTAATCTTACTTTTGCTACTATCAAGCTAAGATTGAATCGTTTCATCCATTTCAGTTTCTCTAATGAAAATGATAAATGTAATGTAATCAAAACATACTGCATATTTGAAAGTTACTAAGAGAATATATCTTAAAAGTTCTTACCACAAGGAAAAAATGGTAACTTTGTATGGTGATACTAACTAGACTCTGATAATCATTTTGCAGGACGTATATATATGTGTGTGTGTGTGTGTGTATATATATATATATATATATATATATAATCATTGTACATTTGAAACTAATGTTGTATGTCAGTATCTCCATCACAATTTGTAACAAAGTAAAAATATCATTTAGGACTCACTTTCATGTCAAAGCCAGCTTAATGTGTCTGATGCCTGTGTTGTTACTTGGAAAAGGATTCTGAATCCACGCCCATGCACAATGGAGGTTTCTTGATTCTCTTTGAGTGTGAGGCGGAAATGTGGGGAAACATAAGTTGACTACACATAATCTAAGATCTTATGTCTCCATCTATATATTTTTGTGATATGCATCTTTATATAAATTTTGGACAATTCCAAGTACATGGAGCCAAGTAAAGAACTACATATTGTATAAGAGGAAATATTTTTAAAACTAAAGAGCACAAAGTACATTATTATCTGTCACCAAGGTTACAAGAGGTTACATGACTGCCCCTAGCAACAAGACTTGTATCTAAGGAAAACTTTCTACTGCGATGCAATTTTAATTCTCCAAAACTCATAATGAGGGAAGATGAGAAAATTACCCCATTTGTGAATAATGGAAGAAGAAAAATAATCTTTTCAGTCTGTCCCAGTTTGTTGCCAACTAGGTAATCTTTTTTTCTTTAAGTATGTCAGCATCATCTGTAAAAGGACATGAAATAGAACTATAGAATCATCCCTTACTGATTATATTACAGTACCTTAATACCTTTGACATAAGCAAAACAATATATAAAACTATAAAATTGATAATAGAAATGAGGTTCATCTGAATAGTACCTGAAGAATTAACAAGTGTGTACAAACAGAACATCTGGATTTTAAATGAAATTGATGAATATATATATATGTATATATATATATAAAACAGATATATGGCGCTTATGTGACAGATTTTGTCGCATGCAAAGATTTTTTTGCTTAATCAATGATATGAAAAGCAAATCATACACTTAATTTTTTGTAGGAATATACAGCTCATTTCTATATGCAAGCTACAGATACTGAGAATAATACAGAGATTCTCTGATTTCACTCTGCAGGAAAAAATGAAGTCTTTAGGAAGGTTTATGTAGCAAATATATGTATTTTTAAATTTGACTTCACTCTTTTTTTGCTTTTTGCTTGTTTTTTTCTTCTTTAAGCATTCTTAGTGTCATTTTGTGGTTCAGGTTATTTACTTCTCATGCCAGTTTTGTGCTGGGTTATGCTTTTCTAGGTAGAAGTTTCCTGGTATGTAATTTATACTAATAATGCTTATTTTTTCTTATCCCTCAAATAAATAACTTTTCATAATTTCACTTCCAGCATTCTTTACCTTTTCTCATTTTACACAATGTAATCAGGCTGTCTCATCTTGTCCCTCTATTTCTTAGGTGTTGGAAAACATCTATTTGTTCCCTGAATATCTTTCACCCAGGTCTCTTTCCCTGGCACTTTTTCTTTTTCAGCTGATTAGCAGGCCCAATACTTGGATGGACCAAAGACATTAAAGTTAACATGTACAGTGAAAACAATTACCATTTTCCCCTAAGTTGCTTTTCCTTTCATATCCTCATTTTTTTGTGTCATAATTCTAGGTATCATACTTTGCAGTTTGCTCTAAATCTCTGCTCACAGTATATGCAAAGCTGGGACAAATCTACATCTGTAAAGACCTCTGGAATTCGTTTTCACCTGCACTCCTCCTATCCCACTACCCACCATCTTCTCTGGCCTGAGTTACTGTGACAGGAATTTAATAGAATTTATACTTTTTAGTCCAATCTCCTGGAGAAGGCAATGGCACCCCATTCCAGTACTCTTGCCTGGAAAATTCCATGGATGGAGGAGCCTGGTGGGCTGCAGTCCATGGGGTCGCTAAGAGTCGGACACGACTGAGCGACTTCACTCTCACTTTTCACTTTCATGCATTGGAGAAGGAAGTGGCAACCCACTCCAGTGTTCTTGCCTGGAGAATCCAGAGACGGAGAAGCCTGGTGGGCTGCTGTCTATGGGGTCACACAGAGTCGGACATCACTGAAGCGACTTAGCAGCAGCAGCAACAGTCCAATCTCCAATAAACAAGTTTCTATATAGCAGCTAGAGTACTCTTTATATAACGAAAATCACTGATGAGTTGGTCCCTACCTTATAGCTGTATTTTTTTTTTTTTTAGGATATATCTTTTAAAAGATCTTTAGCATGATTTCTCAAGATTCTGAAGTCAAGGAGATTTGTCTAAATGTTGATCAAAGATGAATTCACTGAATTCTTTTTTTTTTTTCACTGAACTCTTAATTTAAAAACTACTGAGTTATAGGTGGTACTGCATTTAAATCCTTAAAGGTAAACTATAGATTCAATAAACTGTTGTTGCGTAGTTGTGTCCAACTCTTTGCAACCGCATGGATTGTAGCATGCCAGACTTCCCTGTCCTTCACTATCTACTAGAGTTTGTTCAAATTCATGACCACTGAATCAGTGATGCCATGCAATCATCTGATCCTCTGTTGGCCCCTTCTCCTCCTGCCTTCAACCTTTCTTAGAATCAGGGTCTTTTCCACTGAGTCAGCTCTTCATATAGGGTGGCCAAGGTATTGGAGCTTCAGCTTCAGTCCTTCCAATGAATATTCAAGTTTGATCTTCTTTGGGATTGACCGGTTTGATCTCCTTGCTCTCCAAGGGACTCTCAAGAGTCTTCATCTCCAGCACCACAATTTGAAAGCATAAATTCTTCAGCACTCAGCCTTCTTTATGGTTCAACTCTCACATCCATACATGACTACTGGAAAAAACATAGCTTTGACTATACGAATCTTTGTTGGCAAAATGATGTCTTTGCTTTTTAAATCAATACAGTTGTGGTCAAGAATACTGGCTCTGGAGCTCGATTTCCAGAACAAACTCTGTTCATCCTATGTGACAATAGTTCCCAAACTGTAGCCCACAGACTTCTGACAAGTTGGGGACTTCTGACAATTTTTCAATTCTGATACTTCTATGATCACAGGCATCCTCAGATTTTGAAAATGAATCAATATATACTTAATAATTTGTAAATTTTTCTTGTTATGTGTTATGCTTCATTATCATTTTAATAAAAATAAAAACTGTTCACATATACAAGAACACAGAAAATAAAGTACATATGTCACTATTACTTTTAAAATACCTAAATTTAAATATGTAAAGAACTCATGCTAAGTCAATTCAGTCATGTCTGACTGTGCAACCCTCTGGACTGCCACCCATCAGGCTCCTCTGTCCATGGGATTCTTCAGACAAGAATACTGGAGTGGGTTGCCATTTCCTGCTCTAGGGTATCTTCCTGACCCAGGGATCAAAGCTGCGTCTCTTTCATCTCCTGAAGTGGCAAGTAGATTCTTTAACACTGTGCCACCTGGGAAGCCCATATGAAAAATAGATACGAATAAGATATTACAATAGGATGCTGTTTTAACTGAAACATTCAGCTTATTCTGCTTTGACTATAAAACTGCTGAGAGATTTGTTTTAGATAACAGTGCTTACATTTTGGGTAATAACAAAGAGAGATCTTTATTTTATATGAAACATGCTTAAGATGTTTAATGAGTTCCTCAAGTGCTGATAATGTGATTTGAGTAAGTTCTTCCTGCTTTAAAAGAGTTAATATCAGTTGTAGAGAATTTTACATTTTGATTTACAGATGAAGTGGCAATATGACTGGTATTACTGATTAAAATATCTAGAATCAAATGACAGATACATACAGATAAATAAATTCAATTTTAATTTTGATTATATAATTATTTTACTATTTCACACCCACAATGAAACTTTTACATAAATACATTTGTGCATACATACAAGAGAACATACAGCATAATCACGTTTATATGTCATCATAAGTAACATATTATTCTGTTTAAACAAAATTGGTATGGAACTAAAATCAGATTATTCAGTTCTAGAGGAAGAAGTTGAAGTAAAATAAAATACAGTTGACCCTTATAAAAATGAGGAAGGTTAGGGATACCAACTCCCTGCAGTTGAAAATCCTTGCATAAACTTCACAATTGGACTTCTGCATCTGATGTTCCTTATCAGCAGATTTAACCACCTGCAGATCATGTAATACTACAGTATTTACTGAAAAATAATCTTCATAAAGTGGACTCCCAAAGTTTAAGCATCTTTTGTTCAAGGGTCAACTGTATTTCTATTGGAGCTTGGGTCCTAAGACCCAAAATGGCTTAAGTGAATTATGACTCAGGTTCCATCTGATAGAAGTTGTTTGACTGTAGTCCAACTCTCATCCAACTCTCACCTTTCTTTGAAACCATCCCCGGGCTGGATCAGTTAACAAATCAAATAAGGGAAACAGAAGTAAGGGGAGTGCAGTGACATCTTGACAAAGTGAAGTACAGCAGTTCCCAAACCTATTTTCATTTTTACATCTATTGTAAAGAAAGAGGAAACCTTAAATGGAAATAACAAGGACTTAATATTTTATGAAAAAAACAGCTTAGCACTTTGACAGTTGAATGTAAGAGATTCAGAACAAAGCAGATGGCAAAAACAGAGACATTCTATCTTTCATATGAGAAAATAAATGGGCCTGCCGTATACTTAAGGCTCTAAAAGAGTAAGAGATCATAAAAAGAGAGATGAAATAAATTTTTACATGTTATGACTTTTACCTTTCAATCTATTATGAAAGCTATAACCCGTAAGACTGTTCTCTAGTCTGCATTTCAGGAATTTGATTAACAAAGTTTGGCTTCCTCCACCCAGTTAGCACAGAGTAAAGAAGTGGAAGAAACTTTGGCATTCTCATTTGTAATCCTGTTGGTGGTGACTGGGGTGGTGGGAGAGTTATATAATAATGAAATTGATTATATATATAATTTGATAAAGTAACATGAATGTAAATTATTAAATCATCTATGACACAAGTTCCAAATACATATGCATTAAGTAGAATAAAAACATATTTATATTTCTAATATATTTATGAAATGTAAATTATAGAAATATACTGCATGACTATAATACAGGATATATTGATAAGCTACAAAGATTAGTTTAAGACATTTATTATCATGTAAAACATAGAATATGTTTTAGAAATAACTGAAGGAATAAAGACCTAAAGGGAAAAATGCATTACTTTCTCCCAAATACCTATCTTTCATGAAGATAAAAGTCTTTGTTATAGAGTAAAACTATCAAACAAAAAGTGGTGTCTTCATCAAACTATATTCTTCTAAATATTCTTATTCCTTCTTAGGACAGGGTGAAAAACTAAGAAAATAATAAGATTTTGAAGTCCTTTTTATGGTTACAATGGGCCTCCTGTGGGACGTCTATGAAAGGAAGGTAACCAGATGAATCCATGTAATCTCTGAGGAACAGAGCATGCAGCTACCAGTGAAAAAGGCAGGTGAAAGAAACAGAAGGTGAATCAATAAAGAGATTCCTTGTTGATAATAAACATTTGTTCTAAATCCCCGTATTTGTATTTAGTCAGTACTTTTCTTCCTGAAACATGGTCTGTACTTAAAAGCCAAATTGGGGGTCTAGAGGATGTTTGATAGTATTTCCTTTCGTAAAGTAGAGCAATCTGAATTTAATAAATTTATCTCTTTACTTTTGGGAAAAAATGGAAAATATTTGAACTGTTGACTACGATTCTCAAGTCAGTCTCATTGCTGTCTGTGTACACGATTCTCTATATCCCATTAGACAAACGGAACTTGCGATGTTTACAAAGTTCCTAGAAAAAATATGTCTAAAATATTTCCCTAGTGCTTGTGAGAGATATGTGTCTATAAAAGTACACAGGGATCCCAGAACATTGAAACTTCCTTAAATAACATAACACCTACTTTAAAATAAGGTTAAATAAACTACATGAAAAGAGCAGTCAAAACAGAAGAAAATTTAAAAAATGAAAATGCTTACAAATTCCAATATAAATACTTTAAGTTATGAAATATTAAAATATTTTCATAGTTATATGACACAACATGAGACTAAATCTGTAAAAATATTAAAAAACAAAATTATTTTTATGTATACATTCAGATAAGGTCTAATTTTAAAAACTGAAGAGGCTACTGTAAAAAAATATTGAACTACAGATGTATAAGAATATTTGTTTGTATATAGGTATAAATATATAGTTGTATATACATGCTAATATAAGCACACACATATCCAGAACTCTTCCAAGTATGTACATCATTATCTCCATTTTATTCTATTTATAGGTAGCACGACATTATATACAGTCAACCCATAATCAAGAGGAAGAAATTACATTTCCACATTTTTAAAAGAATTTGTAGTTATAAGGAAAAAAGGCAGGGAGGGAGGGAGAGAGGGAGGGAAAGAGTGGAGAGAAAAAAGAGTCAGAGAAAGAAACAGCATTCAGCAAACTTCAGTACAGGTGACTAAGCAGGTAAATATCCAACACACATTAAATACAAAACTACACTATTTCTTTGAAAGAAATCTAATAAATCCCTGAGAGTACTGTTATTTTTTATCATTCTACTCCAGATCCTGATCCAGAGATCAAACCCGGGTCTCTTGCATTGCAGACTGATTCTTTACTGACTCAGCCACCAGGAAGTCCCCCATTTTTAACAGCACCAATATATAAAGAGCTATGAATGTAAGATGACTGACAACAGCATTTTATGCAGGAAGATACTGGTAACAACCATAATTCATTTATTTAGCAACTGAATGGTAAAAGTTAAAAGTAATGAGGCCCGGTAAAGTGCAACAAGTTCTGATAATCTTAGTTTAGAAATATCAGGGAAAACCTCTCTAATTAGGTGATATTTAAGCTAAGACCTAAATGAAATGACAGATCAAACCTTACAAATATCTACCCAAGAATTACATCAGCTAAATGGAAATTCTAAACACCCAAAGGCTAGAATACATTTGGTGTCTCCGAAGAAGCCTAAGTAAAGAGGTGGGACAGGAATAGAAGAAATGACAATGAAAGTGAAATCTGAGGAGTAATGGTCTGTGTGTTGGAGTGGTGGGGGACAGGAGTCACATGGACGTAGGGACAGGATCTCAGTGAGTGAAGGAAGATGAGACCTGCGTAAAATATGATGTGACCTAATTAATATTTTCAAAGGATCACTGCTGCTGCTGTATAGAGATTTCGGACCAAGAGGGAAAGCAGGGAGAATAACTGGGGTATGACGTAGTCCACGTGAAAAACAGTGTTGTCTTTGATTATGAAGTGGTAAAAACTGGTTGCATTTTGGATAGGTTTCTAAGGTAAGAGCAGAATTTGTCAATAATTTGTTGCATGATATAAAAGAAAGTGGGAATTCATGAACGACTTACGGGATTTTTGCCTGAGAACTCCAAGACAGAGTTGCCATTTGCTGAACTGGAAAAGATAATGGAAAACTTAGTGGAAAGTCCAAAGTCCTAATTTGGGCACATTAAGTGTAAGATGCCTATTGAATACAAAATTGGAGATATCAGTAGACTACATTAGATAGATGGTCTACAGGGCATCTTAAAAGCCCTGGTGCTAGATAAAATAAGACAATGAGTGTATATAAAAGAGAAAAGTCTTTGGGGCTTAGTTACTAACTTACAGCTAGAGAAGATAAGGTACTACCTACAAATGTTGCAGCAATAGTTAAATAGGAAATTGAGAGAGAGTGAGATCTAAGAGGCCAAAAAAAAAAAAAAAGTTGAAATAAGGAAGGATTGAAGACTTGATCAAATGTTACATATAGCTGGAGAATGATGCTAACAATTTAACATTGGCTTTTCTGGTATGATGGAAGCCAAAGTATTACTGCAGTGTGTGCAGAAGAGAAAGGAAGAAAAATGAATGGAGAAAATATGGTTAGACAGTTTAGGGAACAGATACTGTGAAAATATGATTTAGCTCTGTATAGAAGAATGAACTAGTACTTGTGGTGTGATTTGTTGAAAAAAAAAAAAAAGAAAAGTAAAATGTTTAAGTGGAAAAAGTGCAGACCACATGTATATTTTCATGAATAACAAAGTATAAGTAATTTTTAAAAGACACATGCATACGTATATGTGTTTAACTGCACACTAAGAGAGATACAATAGTTAAAAGTTCATGTACCAAACTTATTACATTTATCAATGGGGTAGTGGTAGAGATTAGGAAAATAGAAGAGGGAACTGACTGTTTAATTTATTTTCATGTTTTCTGACTGATTTTGTGGAATCTCCATGACTATTTGCTGCTTCAGAGAAAATCTAATAGAGATTAAATGTACAGGTACAATAAACTAGGGATTATTGTTTATGCAATCCTTCATTCAGCCGATGGATCCTTAGTTAATATGCAAGGGCTATACTTGCAAGCAGGACAAATGCAGTCCCTGCCTTCAAAGATTCTACATTGTGGAGCAGGAGTTTTCAATCCTGACTGCTTGTTAGAATTGAACAACCCTGTTGAATAGGCTGTACCATAGAGTATTTTAAATGAACTCTAGAGAATGAATTCTGGGCAGCTGTATTTTGTAAAGGTCAGTAAGCAATCCTATTGCACTGAGAGTTTCCAATTGCTAATTGAAGAAATGGTTAAAGTTTAGAAATATATCCAACCTATAAAAACAATATCTTGGAGAAAACCAGGATGCCCTCCCCACAAACATATCCCATTTCAACCAAGTGAATAACAAAACTTCGATGTTCTTTCCTTAACATATTCTTGCTGGAATTAATCAATATATATTTTTGGGTACAGTTTTCATTGTGGTAAAATATACATAACATAGAACTTAATTGTTCTAACTATATTTAGGTGTAGAGTTAGTAATCAGTATGTGTTTAAGGGAAGAAGGAAGAAGCAGTTTGTGGATTACCAACTACAACCATACAACTGTGGCCAAATACAACTTTCTGTGTGGTAATGACAAAAAGTTGACTTCCAAAAACTTCCATTGGCCAAGTTTTTGTTTTTGTTATCTGAAGGGATGCTACTTATATGTTGCTCTTTGTTCACTGATACAATTGCATAAAATCATACCTTTACAACAAATTACATATGTCATAACTTTACTACAGATTATATCAGGAAAAAGTATACAAGTGCAGTCCTTCTAAATTTTGATTCAGTACCTTGGTAACGAGGGCTTCCCAGGTGGTGCTAGTAGTAAAGAACCTGCCTGCCAATGCAGGAGATACAAGAGACACAGGTTCGATCCCTGGATCAGGAAGATCCCCTGGAGGAGGGAACGGCAACCAGTATTCTTTCCTGGAAAATTCCATGAACCGGGCATGCTACAGTCTATGGGGTCACAAAAAGTCAGAGATGACTGAGTACACACTTTGATGGTGAAACAAGCACAACTTTACAAAAATCATAGACCAAGCACTCATTATCCCTCAGGTCTTATAGCAGGAAGGGTCTATAGGCTCATCTTCTTTTAACTATCCTATCTGTTGGTTTATTTATTTTTATAAATAAGTGTAGTGATTAAACCCAGAGAGGCCTTAGCTATTCATACATAACAGAACCAAGATTAATACATAGGTTTGTGAGTCCTGTGGTCTCTACCCTGTTAATAAATTCTCTTTACACTTCGGTAAATCAACATAATAAAGAGTTTCAGCAAGGTTATTTGTTCACTTATAATCCATTTAGTTGCCTCCTTTTCTCTACTTACTTTCTTTTCTGAATTCTCACTTTTTTTTTTTCCTTCCACTCATCTTTCCTGGCTGAATTGTGATGCTGTATTTGCTTTTATTTATTTTCACAGCAAGATTGACTTTGGCTGTCAGCCAAACTTCACTTTCTGTAAAGAAGACAAGTGTTATGGGCAATGTTGCCATTTTCTGTTTTTTGGAAAAGTCAAACAGTATAAAGAGCCAGCATTTTTTCCAGCTCATTTGGACAATGATGTTTCTTCCTCAGATTCCCTTCAGAAAGTGACTTCAAGCCAGCTCAGCCTCTGGCATTCAGCTGGACTTTCAACATTGTGTTTGGATCTGGCTTTTCAGTTCAAACACGTACTAATTTAATCTGCTGACCTTTTGCCTTCCTCCCTCATTTTCTAAAAACATTTACCCATGGATGGCCATTTTTTCTCCAAAAGTGTTCCATCCCCTGTGGCATATTATCCTCAAAGATTACATCTGAACAAAACCAAATGTATACAATCAAATCATGCTGATAGAACCCAGGAAGATATTTACTAACAAAAATCTTTTTTTTTTGAAAATGGAAGTTATTCTTAAGGGCGATGGCCTGAAAATCACTGCCTTAACATAGCAATTTAATGAAAAAACAGGAGTGTGTTTTGTTTTTGTTTTTGTTTTTTTTTAAGCTCATTGTTTTGAGTAGTTAACAACAAAAGTGGTACTCATAACCTCCTGAGGAATCAAGATAAAAAAGTTAGAATCAAATAATAATAATAACGCCCACAAAGACTGAGGGCAAGATTGAGGGCAGAATGAGAATAAGAGGGCATCAGAGGATGAGACAGCTGGGTGGTATCACCGATGCAGTGGACAAGAACTGGGGCAAACTCCGGGAGATGGTGAGTGACAGGGAGGCCTGGTGAGCTGCAGTCCATGGAGTCGCAAAGAGCTGGACACGTCTGGGCAACTCAGCAACTGAACAACAACGCCAACAAAGCCATAGGATTTCTCTTTAAATGACTTGCTTCAAAACATAAGCAAGCCTATGCATTAGAGGAAGTTTTTTAGTTAAGAGGGTTATACTCTGTGCATTTCCTATAGTTCCTCTTATCCCCATAAAAGACTCCAAATAGAACAGAGTTTTCTCTAAACCCTATTTACCTAAATTTTAAAACTTTACATCATCAGGTGTGTTCAGCAAATCTGTGCTGCATTTTCTCTGTCACCTAAGATTTTGTGTTTCTGTCTTCCAGCCACAATTTTAGGTCCAGTGTTCTTTGAGATGGCTAAGACTACTTCTTGATATGCTATTTTAAAACTAAATTTAAATTTCTGTTGTTTTTCTGATATATATATTTTTTTTACCCTGTGTCTGTTTGGGTATAAAATTAATCATATTTTTATGATGATGTCTTGTCCAGATACTTACATTTCTTTTGATCTGACTTTAAAAAATATTATTTTGTGAACTTTATTACTTATTAAAAGAGGTCAACTCTAAGTGTAAATTAGTTGGATTAAAATGCTGGTTATTTGCATCGAGAGGATTTACTTTCTCAAAACCTCAGGCACAAATTTAGCTTACTTTGAGCATAAGTGAGCTACAATTGAATATTTAATCCCTAAATTCAATTTTCACCTGGGTGTTTTGGCCTCAAATCTATTTTCTAGCTGTACTTGATAAGTACATCAGAGAGGATTTGGAAACAGAATCATTGGAAACAGAATCAAAGTCAAGTGCAAAGTCTCTCTGAAAAATGAACATCCTATTTCCAATTAACTTGACTGTTTACAAAATTTATATTAATATACCCGCAGCATAGATTTCAGAGCCTTTGAGATTTGAGTCTGTATAAGAAGTTAGGTAAATGACTAGAAAAGTGAGGTATTAGTAGTATTCTCATATTTCTGATGAGATTAAAAAAGATGAAATCTACAGAGAGAGATTTTATGCTATCTGCCAAAAAGTACATACATTACCATTTGATCCACAGATGCATTTACCTCTAGGTCTCTATCTAAAATTGCCGCTGTTGTTCAGTCGTTCAGTCCGGTCATATCTTTGCCACCCCATGGACTTCAGCATGTCAGGCTTCCCTGTCCTTCACTATTTTCCAGAGTTTGCTCAAATTCATGTCCATTGAGTTGAAGATGCCATCCAACCATCTCATCCTCTACCGCCTCCTTCTCTGCCTTCCCTTAATCTTTCCCAAATCAATACTGGTAAATCTTTTTCACCTATCCAGTAACAGCATGTATTTAATCTGTAAAGCATTTGTTATTCTTCAAATTTCAAGGAATACCAACACTGTAAATCTTAGTATCTCATCATATGGAAATTAAGAAACACTTGTCTGATTTTTCTGAGTTTTTATAAGGAAAAATAGTGTCATAGATTTCATATTACAATATATACAGACTTGTCAAACCATCTAAAATTTAAATTCTTCAAATGAAAAATGCTAGGAACCAACTTATTATACCTAAAGTTGACTCTCAAATCCTCTAAAGTATCAGAACCGTTCATTAAAATAGGAGGTCATAGGGCTGAGATGGCTCTAGTAGCCTAGTTAAGCAAGCCAAAATCTAAGATTGTAAATGCCTCAAGGTTATGAAACCAAAACATTAAGGACAACCAATCACAAATAACCAACTAGATTTTAAGATACAGGCAACCAAAATTTCCCTTTCTTTGTTTCCATACGTTCTCTATTATCTTCCCCCTAACTACTGTAGGAGGGAATCACCACTTCTGATTTGGTGCTGCCCCATCCCAATTGATTTTCATTCAAACTCTTAAAATTTTCATATGCATTAGTTTATCTTTTAATAAACTACATTTTTAATAAAGATGTTAGTACAAAAAAAGCCAATCTATAGTTGAAATAAGGCTTTGATTTTCTGAGCAAAAATATAATAGTTCTATTAGAATTTGAGAATAAAATGCTATATGATCTATAATACAAAATAATCTAAATTCAAAACTCTGACACTTCAAAACAGTGACTGAGATCTAGAAAACATGGAAAGATAAGATTTATCTTTTATTTCTCAAAGTCAGTTAATTTATCTAATTTGTTTGAGGTCTTATTCAAACACATATTTATAAATTTAAAGCACATGAACCTTTCCATATGAGGTCATCAAATCTGTTTTAGTATAGAAATTACAGCGTTTGTAAAAAAGGGATAATTTTATTTAGAACTGTCTTTGCTTGTCTAACACATTTGGATTCATGGTTCATCTATAAGTAATGAAAGTTACATTAAGGCTATTTCTATACATTAAAAAAAAAGTCAGATGAAAAACTATTTCAATGACTTAAATTTCACATTCTGGAAAATTGCTTATATAACAATCAGCCATTTGAAGCAATAGAAATCCTCTGAAATCACTGGAAAATTGTTGTGTCTTACGTGGCATTCTTGTATTTCAGATTTATTGTGAACATTTGGGATGCAATTTAGCATTTTACCAGTTACTGTTTTTTTGATAAACTTAACTCAATTTTCAAAATATTAGATGAATATTAATTATTTTTCTTTGTATGAATGTCGTTTTTTTTTCTCAATCAATATTTCATGACAAGGCACTCTGAATATTAATACTCCCAATATTAATGAATGGTGAATACTTTTTATTTCATCATATGAATATGTGAAAGAATGTGTCCTTGCTGCTTTGCTAATCTATATTTCTCAGTTCCCTGAGCCTAACCTAACAGCAATTCTCCTATTAATACCAGGAACTCAAGTATATGTTGTATACCCAAGGGACACATCTTTTTCTTTTTTTGAGTAAACTGAGAGATTAATGAAAAATAAATGCAATATGCTATACTTTATTGAATCCTTTTCTTTTAAAGGACTTTACTGGGCCACAACACAACTTGAAGTCTGAGCATTTAATAGTAATTTATCTATCAGTGTTAGCTCTTATTATTTACTGTGGTTGGCCATTATGTCAGTAATTTTCCCCCAAGTAATGCTATAAAATTAAAAAAAAAAAAGTTACTTTAACAATTGTGTTGCTGCTGTTAATGTTTGTAACTATTTAGCTGTCTGCAAGTTATTTTAAAGTACAAAGAAAACTGCCAAGGGAGAATAGAGCTAAGTTTCAAAGCTAACAGAGTATCATCTATATGTGAATCAATCAGTCAATCTACTAAATAAAATTTTATTCCTATATCTAACTATTTGCATGGTTAAATCAATGTTATAATGTTAAAGATGCACTATTAAGTGCCCTTAGAAGATTTGATTCCTGTTAGGAAAAACATTTCTAATTATCTTTAAACAGTATTAAACTAAAATATTTCACTAAGCTAAAATATTTCATTTAATCCTATTGAAATGAATAAAATCAATGTGAATGACTAGAAAATATAAATCCTAGAAAATACCTCTCTTACTATGTGGTATTCACTATGCTAAATACCGCATATAATCAAATTATTCCATTATTACTAACTCCCTAAGTTATTAATCCTGACTTTACAGATGAGGAAACTTTAAGGCCCAAAGCAACAGACTGGACATCTTCAACTTCTATAACAGGCCAATGTCCTTTCAATCGAACTAAATATGGTTAAAGAAACAGAAGAGGGTAAAGAGCAGATCCTGACTTCTGCCAATTTCTTATTCCTTTTAGTTCATATTTGAATCAGTTGAGAAAATTCAAAAAGACTTTGATCTTTCATCAACATTTGCTCAGCATTCTTGTATTAAGTAACAAATTAAAAGTAACTAGGAAGTTTTGACTCTTTAATAAGCATATTTTCTCATTCTTAACATGATAAAATAAGCATGGTTATATCCATTATATTTTAAATAATCTCACTTATTAAATTTTTTCTATAATAATTATAGCTAATAGAAATAAGTTAAAGCAGAATTCGTCCTTAAATTACCACAAAATACAAGCATTACAACAAGAACAATATATAGATTGTTGTCTAAAAAGTATCACTATGCTAGATAATATTATTATTAGCATAGAGCTGTTAGGCTTAATTTATATTCTGTTGACTATAAGTAAACTTTACATATCTATATTCAATTGAATAAATTAATATAATATTCTTAATTTCTATAATAATACATGAGTAATCACACATTATTATGCCTGTAAAGTATAATAACAGAACCATACAAGAACTTCTATAAACTATTTGACCTTTACATGTGAGGAAATACCATCTTCATCTGTCTATAGCCAATATCTAGCATTATATTTCTGCATATTCAATACCTGAGGGATATTTTAGAATATATATTAAACCAACATGGTTTTTAATAATGAGGTAAAACTAACATAGCTATGTAAATTGGCATATAGGGACAAAACAAAACAAAACCTCTACTGAATATATTTTATTAACTGTTCTGTTTGGAATGGTTCAGTAGTGACTCAGCTGTTACATATCAATGTATTTATTTGCTCAGCACATGGTTTGTGACTATCCTGAATTTTTAAAAATCATATATTCTGAAGCGAAGTATTTCAAGGTTCTCTTGACCTCAAAAGAGCAAGACCTCTACCTTGATCTTTTTCTAATATTTTTTGATTCATATAATAAAACTGGTTTAAATCTTTATTTTGGGGGGAGTCAATATGGGAAGTGTAGATGAATGTATATTCCTCTTATTCATACATACACTTATATTCATACATACACACATTATTCATACATACACACATATGAAATAGATAGGAGTTTTATAGTTTAGCCTAATAAATCAATAAATACAGTAGTATTTCTATGAAATATACCCTACTGTTTTTTAAACTAATTTGCCAGCTGAATTTTAGAAGAAAAAGAACTGATTCATATCAATGTATGACAAAACCCACTGAAAAAAAAAGAAAGAAAGAAAGAAAAAAAAAAAAGAACTGTTCTAAGTTGAAAATAGGCTTGGAATAATTTTGTTTGTTTCAGGACAGTATCTTAGGCACAGTTTATCTTAATAGAAAAAAAACAAATCCAGCATTTGAGATACCATAATTAGAACAGGCAGAGCACACAGATCCTTTTTAGGGCAATGAAAATAATCTGTATGATGCTATTATGATGGACACATGTAATTACACATCTGTCTAAACCTGTGGCATGCGTAACATCAAAAGGGAACCTTTGGGTAAATTATGGGACTTTGCATGATAATCCTGGGTTGGAAAGATCCCCTGGAGGAGGGCATGATGGCCCACGCCAGTGTTCTTGTCTGGAGAATCCCCATGGACAGAGGAGCCTGGAGGGCTATGGTCCAGGGGGTTTCAAAGAGTCAGACATGATAGAGCGACTATAAGCATACATGATAGAGCATACAGCACATGGGTAAAATAAAATCTTGACAATATCCCTGTTCTAAATTTGGTAAATTTTTAAAAAATCTATGTCATACATAAAATTATAGTAATCAGATCACCTCACTTTATCAGTACCACAGTTTATACTGCTTTTAGTGAAATGGTAGATTTAAAAAAAAAATCTATTAATCATAGGAGAGAAATTCAACTAATTTCATCTAAATCTTAATCTCAGCGCATCCAAGTCTGAGACTTTAGTAGTTCTCACTTTTAAAACAATTTCCCCATGCATGCCCCATCATCGCCTTCAATTACTACTGGGATTCCTTATCACTATTTGGAGTTCTCCCTAGGACATTTCCTGTCTAAGCAGTACAGAATCTGCTAGTCAATGTGCTCTTTAATTTGCAACCTCTGAAATATTCAAAAAACTGCTAATTACAAGCAGTTGAAAATAGTCTGACTCACAGATGCAGCTGGATTGAGCTGTGTGGGAGGGTAGCATAGATAATCATTTACTAACATCTTAATTTACTTTTAATGGAGAAAGTGAAATCTCTAATTTACATCTGCTATTTTCCTTTAATTATTTGTTGTACCAAATTTTCATGTTTTAAAACTAAACCTTGCACAACCTTGTATTATATAAAAATACATATTATTTAGTGTTACTAAATTCTTAGATAATAATCACCTTAATAAATACAGTGTGAGGATCTTCCAAGACTCAAAGCATTGTTTGTTATAAAAGCAGTAATAATAGTAAGCTCTATAAAACTGTGAAAGAAAATTAGTTTCCAAGAGTAGAGTTATTCATTTATCACATAATTATCTTTCATTAATAAAAATGACAATATTCTAATTGAAAGGAAAAATTCACAATACTCTGAGCATTCTTTTCCAAGCTAATATTAAAAAGAATTAAATTTTAATTCCCACAACAATAAAATTTTAACCAATAATTAAATTTTTGCTGTGAATACAATATATGTAACACAACTATAAGATTATTCATCATATTGTTTAAATATGTCTTATAAGTATGAGCAAGGTTATATATTAGTTTTCTTCTTGAATATTACATGAATTCACATGATCTTTACTATTTATGTCACTTAATTTATCTCATTACATTTATTCATATATTATTTTAGCTATTTATAAGTCATAATCACTGTAGTTATCTCTTCTTATTATACTTATTTTATATATTTAGTTCTCTACTTTGTTGGAGTGGCTATTTCTAATATCTTTTGGCTTGAGGTATCTTATAAGGAGAGCATAATAAATTGGACTGAAAAAAAAAAAAAAAGATCAGTGTGTCCAGTGTCACTTTGGGAACCTAAGCTGAGAAAGTGTCCAGCAAAAAAGTTACTGGGAAGACAATGGTTATCAAGTGACCAAATGCCAAGGTCATATTGTGCTCATCCTCTCAGTCATGTCTGACTCTGCCACCCCATGGACCACAGCCCGCCAGGCTCCTCTGTCCATGGGGATTCTCCAGGCAAGAACACTGGCGTGGGCTCCCATGCCTTCCTTCAGGGGATCTTTCCAGTGGAAAGATCCAATATTTTTTTTACTGTCTAAGCACCAGAGAAGCTTGGTGAATTCACCCTTGTCATGAATTTGGTTCTACATCCTAATGAGTTAGGATTTCCGTTTCTTCGACAGAGAGGACTAAAAACAAAGAAGTTGGTTTATATTCACAAAACATTTAACACATTGTAATCCTCAATGTCAATAAATGTTAAAATGCATTTATTCCAAGTAAATAAAGAACTGGATTGCCAATGTCCCTGTTAAACACATTTTTTTTTTCCCTCCTTCTGATTAAGTGACATACTAAATACAATTACCGAAGTGTTTTGAGCATGGTATTAGCAAAAGGAAATATAAATATTATTGTTAAAGGTATGGGGCTCTGGGTCACTTACAAATCATAATTTAAATAGTTCAATGCTTGATTAATGCCCTTATGAGAAGCACATTTCAAAAACAACAACAACAACAACAAAATTTTAACAAAAACCTTTTTAAAAATGTTGGAAGTTTTACTTGCTTTTCTGGTCACTATACTGAGAGAAATATATATTACAGCAATATTTCCTGAAGTCTTCCAGGCAAGATTCCTAATCAAAGACTCCCCTCATGCCCTCAGACTTTCCAGGCTCCAAAAAATTGGAAGATCAAGAGATTATGTACTCCTCAGACACAGAGTTCCTTGACAAATAGTTTTTGCTCGATTTCACTAGTTTTTTATTTTTAATTTGAAGATACTGATGTTGCTGCTGCTGATAATGATGCTAAAACCCCCTACTGTGGCTAGTATTATCCTTCTACATGTTTCCCTTCCACCACACACATCCTAAACACATCTATGACAAAACTGACTTACATTTTTTTCCCCACTGTAAGAAACTTAGGACTAGGCAGCTTTAAAAATTGACAACTTTTCATTATTAAATGCAATTTCAGAATTCAGATCCTCTCTCTAAATCTAGGGTTTTTAATCATCATACTAATAACATGTCTCCAGAATATCCACCAGAAATTTTACTCCACTGATTTTTTATTCTATTGTTGTAATCTACTAAACTTCCTGACTCTGCAATCAATTGACCAGTATAGACTAGGTTATACAATCCTAACTAGGGTGGCACCCTTTGTTGAATTCTAAACAGTTCTGAGTTACAAGAACTCTGAGTATAAGTAGGCATGAATCTCACTGTCTTAGAATTAAGACTACATTATCAATATTCCTGTTCCAAATTTATATTTGACCTATATTTTGTTTTCTTCTCTGTATATCAGTCTTGTGAGGTCCAAGGATATAAATTATATTTAGAGAAGCTATCCTGTGCTATGTACATCTGGATATTCCTCAAAACCCTTATTTACGTGATTGCATCAGTCAGGGTATGATGAGGAGAGAGAAGGATCACAGAATAATTTGAAGAGAGAAAGTTAAATACATAAATTTATTAACAAAATCAGAATAATAAGGAATGAGAGAGAATTCTACAGAATAAAAGAATAGATAAGAATAGATAAGGAGCTCAAGCAAGAGCCCCTTTGTAACCCTTGAGAGATGAATTTCAGAGACGTTTGCAAATGGAACCAGTGTCACTCATAGGGCAAAGATATGGTTTGGCACCACATTAGGGGAACTTGATGTTGAAAATCTGCTATCCAGAACGTTCTGCAAATCTACCCCTTCTAAGTGTTAGGGAATCAAAAGATTTGCATTTCATATATGTTTATTTTTTTACTGATATCCATATAACTTGACAAATTGAGTTTCATCCCTACCCATAATAAGCAACCTCCTCATATTAGTCAATGAAACAGATATGTCTTATAAATTATGAAAATAACAAATGAATAAAAAATATTGATTGAAAGCGCCAGAATGCAGCTAAGGTATCCATAGAGGTTCACCAAGACTGAATTCAAAGTAGCCTTATTCCTGAAAAGTTATTTGCCTTCATTATCTTTAGCTTGTAGAGCCTGATCAGAGAATAAGATCTGGAACTTGTGTGGTTTCCACTGAGCTGGCGCAGCAGATATTGAAGTTCATGGATGCCACAGGAATTAAGAGAAGAGGATGGCAGATAAATGGAAGGATCAAAGTTGATTCAGGTCTTCTGTATACAATCCCTCAAAAGGCAATTACCAATTCCTGAGTTGGACATGCCCAGAGTAAAAGGTTAAAAACAACAAAGTAAAACAGCTGCTAAGAAAGAAAAGCCAATTATGACATCTTTTATACATGGAATTTTAAAAGAAATGATACAAATGCACTTACTTGCAAAACAGAAAGAGACTCCAGAGGAAAACTGATATAGCTGAAGTCCTAAAAATGAAGTCAGACTCTGCAATCACTCCATGTTTATAGATCATAGTTCTAAAGGTTATGCCCTAAAAGAATGACATATAAGAAATATTAGAAGAAACTTCACAAACTAAACTTTCAAGCATTCACAGTTACTGTCGAAGCAAGGTGCTTTGCTGGTGTGCTATCTGCCTGCAGAGAAAAGTACAAAGTCTTTTCTAGAGGATGATAATATTATCCAGAGACTGCACACCTTTTCACTTAAAGTATCCCAGTCATATCATGCATGTCAATAAACAAATTCAATGAAAAAAAAATACATAACAGAAAGACCAAACAAAAATCAAACAGAGAAGACTAATTAAATTATAAAAAGATAGAAAAGATGAATGAAGTTGAGTCACATTACCTGCTCACGCTCTTAATCTGAATTACATGGAATTAAAAAATATATAATTGCTGGAACTTAAAAATGCCATATCACTTTCTGTTCAGTTCAGCTGAGTCATTCAGTCATGTGTAACTCTTTGCGACCCCATGGACCACAGCACACCAGGTCTCCCTGTCCATAACCAACTCCCACAGTCCACCCAAACCCATGTCCATTGAGTCCATGATGCCATCTAACCATCTCATCCTCTGCAGACCCTTCTCCTCCTGCCCCCAATCTTTCCCAGCATTAGGGTCTTTTCAAATGAGTCAGCTCTTCGCATCAGGCGGTCAAAGTACTGGAGTTTCAGCCTCAATTTTAGTCCTTCCAATGAACACTCAGGACTGATCTCCTTCAGGATAGACTAGCTGGATCTCCTTGCAGTCCAAGGAACTCTCAAGAGTGTTCTCCAACACAGTTCAAAAGCATCAATTCTTCAGCACTCAGCTTTCTTTATAGTCCAACTCTCACATCCATACCTGACCACTGGAAAAACCATAGCCTTGACAATATGGAGCTTTGTTGGCAAAATAATGTCGCTGCTCTTTAATATGCTTCCCAGGTTGGTCATAACTTTCCTTCCAAGGAGTATGAGTCTTTTAATTTCATGGCTGCAGTCACCATCTGCAGCGATTTTGGAGCCCAAAAAATAGAGTCAGCCACTGTTTCCACTGTTTCCCCATCTATTTGTCATGAAGTGATGGGACTAGATGTCATGATCTTAGTTTTCTGAATCTAAAAAAAAATATTTTTTACTCTCCTCTTTCACATTCATCAAGAGGCTCTTCCATTCATCTTCACTTTCTGCCATAAGGATGCTGTCATCTGCATATTTGAGGTTATTGATATTTTTCCCAACAACCTTCATTCCAGCTTGTTCTTCATCCAGTCCAGCGTTTCTCATGATGTACTCTGCATATAAGTTAAATAAGCAGGGTGACAATATACAGCCTTGACGTACTCCTTTTCCTATTTAGAACCAGTCTGTTGTCCCATGTCCAGTTCTAACTGTTGCTTCCTGACCTGCATACAGATTTCTCAAGAGGCAGGTCAGGTTGCCGGGTATTCCTATCTCTTTTAGAATTTTCCACAGTTTATTGTGATCCACACAAAGGTTTGACAAAGTCAATAAAGCAGAAATACATGTTTTTCTGGAACTCTCTTGCTCTGTTGATGAATCAGCAGATATTGGCAATTTGATCTCTGATTCCTCTGCCTTTTCTAAAACCAGCTTGAACATCTGGAAATTCACAGCTCACATACTGTTGAAGCCTGGCTTGGAGGATTTTGAGCATAACTTTACTAGCGTGTGAGATGAGTGCAATTGTGTGGCAGTTTCAGCATTCTTTGGCATTCCCTTTCTTTGGGATGGCAATGAAAACTGACCTTTTCTAGTCCTGTGGCCACTGTTGAGTTTTCCAAATTTGCTGGCATATTGAGTGCAGCACTTTCACAGCATCATCTTTTAGGATTTGAAATAGTTCAACAGGAATTCCGTCACCTCCACTAGCTTTTTCTGTAGTGATGCTTCCTAAGGCCCACTTGACTTCACATTCCAGGATGTCTGGCTCTAGGTGAGTGATCACACCATCATGATTATCTGGGTCATGAAGATCTTCTTAGTACAGTTCTTCTGTGTATTCTTGCCATATCACCTGAATTACATTAAAAAATAGTTCAATGCAAGAGAGAATGATAGCCATTTTCATAAACAGGTAATTTAAGAAGATGTTCTTCAAAAGTAAGCTTATAAAATATCATTATAAAATAATTAGAATCATTACAACTAAACAGATAAATATTGCCAAATGTTAGTAGAAATATACTGTAACAGGAACTCTCACACACTTCTGGTAAAGCTGTAAATTTTTACACTTTGAACTGTTAGCCAGTAGCTACCAAAGTTGAATATATCTATACTTATAAATCGATTAAATTCCTAGATGTATTTTAAAAACTTTTATATACACTTCACAGAAATCTGCATATGTTACCAAAGTTCAAGGATATTTAAGGAAGCATTATTCATAGTCTTCACTGAAGTAGAAATTACCGAAATTATCACCGAGGTGAAACAGAAAAAGCAGGATGAAAAACTTCAGAATTACAATCTATAACTAGGTACAACAACACAGATGAATCTCACAGACAATATTTAGTGAAAAAGAAACCTATAAAAAACAATGAACACTAGTTATGTTTGAGAATATCTACCTCCTGCTATTTATATAACACCTACCTACTGATATCTAGGAAGGTAGATATCAGTAGGCAGTAGACACCAGAAGAGTGATTATATTTTTGAAAGGACTAATAACTGAGTAAAGCCATAATGGGAATATGCTGGAGGCTATTAATATGCTAGTTCTTGATATATTTGATATTTCTACAGAAATGCTTACTTTAAAAAACCCAGTATCTATACACTTAAAATTTATTCATTTTAGTTTGTGGGGGTTATATTTCAATTGAAAAGCAAAGGATAAAAATAGTTTACTACGTTTAGATCTTATTTTATTTACAGAGAAGTGGATGAACTTTAAGTATCAAAATGAGTGTACCAATTGCTATAATTTTACAATACATTTTAGATTCACTCCTTTTGTATTTTTGGCTACATTTATAATAGACTGTAAATAACTACTCCCAAATGCTTTATTCTTCCCAAAGCATTTATGTACCATGTTATCTTACTCAGCCATCTAATGTTTTGTGTCTGAAACAAAAAATTCCATCTATGTAAAAAATTGAGAAAGTAAGAACATGACTGGTACTTTAATGCCCCTATGAAAATCCATTTCCTGAAGGTTAAATTGAAAGAAATATAGAATGAGATAAAGTAGGGGAAACCGTGCTTAGTTCTTTCATATTCAGTATTTAAGTTTCTAGGAAGCAGTGTGTGTGTGTGTGTGTGTGAACAACTGGCTTCTCCATTAATCTTATTTAAAAGAGAAAGATCTATATGTTTCAAGAAAATTTTAATGGGCTTTGAAAATCAATGATTTTAGAGGACACAGTATACCTAAAGTCTGAGAGAGACTGGAAGATAAAATGTCTCATTAAAAATAATAATAAGTTTTCTTATTTTTCCCAGTTTGGTCCTATCTAGAAACGTAAATGAAGACCTAGAGCCTATACTGATAGTTGTGTACAGATCCGCATGTTCTATCACCTGGGTTGGAGCTTTGGTACAAGCTTTGGTATCAGTTCAGTTCAGTCACTCAGTTGTGTCAGATTTTTTGCAACACCATGGACGGGAGCACACCAGGCCTCCCTGTCCATCACCAACTCCCGGAGTCAACTCAAACCCATGTCCATCGAGTCAGTGATGCCATCCAACCATCTCATCCTCTGTCATCCCCTTCTCCTCTTGCCTTCAATCTTTCCCAGCATCAGGGTCTTTTCCAATGAGTCAGCTCTTCGCATCAGGTGGCCAAAGTACTGGAGTTTCAGCTTCAGCATCAGCTTTGGTATAGCTTTCATTTTTATTAACCAAATATGTTTTATAGTATAACATGTGCTTACTATCCCTGAGGGTTATAGGAAAGTTTGACCTGACCCCCTTCCTAATTATAAAGCCACATTATCTACTTATAGGCATTTGACAAGTACAACTGCCAGACACAGGCTTTCCCTGAAATGCTGTTTGGAGTCTCAGCCAATACAAGGTACATAGTCAGGTAAGGCTTCAGATTTCTGTGCTATAATACATGAACGTATTTTTAACTGGTGTTATTACTTAACCAAAATTTGTAAAAATCTAATTTATCATCAAAATGTATTACTTTATATTATTTTACAAAAGATTTTTTAAAAAGTAGGCTTAAGAATTAAGCATTCAAAAAGAAATGAAAGAAATTTGGATTGTTCTGGTGATATTAATCAGTGACACACTATTTTGTAAATATACCTTTAATATACAAGTGCTCAGGGCTGGTGCACTGGGAAGACCCAGAGGGATAGGATGGGGAGGGAGGTGGGAGGGGGACTCAGGATGAGGAACACATGTAAATCCATGGCTGATTCATGTCAGTGTATGGCAAAAACCACTACAATATTGTAAAGTAATTAGCCTCCAACTAATAAAAATAAATGAAAATAAATAAATAAATAAATCTTTAGATAACATGTTTTTCTTATTCAGAATGAAGATACTTTCCATGTTTTTGTCACCTCCAAGTTTGGGTCACACTTCTCAGAGACTACTAAAATTTTCAAATAATACTGGTTAATTTTAACTCAATATTTTTTTGTATGCTGTGTATACTGTATAGATCAACTCATATGTGGAATTATCTGGTCCAGTCATTCTGTGTCTTATAGAAAATTGAGGTTATCAGGTGCACCATTATCCCATCAACTGACTGAAATTGTTAGGAAGAAGCCTATCAGCTTGTCAAAGTTAAGAGCACCAGTTGTTAGCAGTGATATCAGCCAGATGTCTGTGTTACATTTAGCTCTTTCATAATTAAACTCTTAAGAGTGCTAATAGTGTTTGTTTCACACATAACTTATCTCAGTGCTTTGTTCTGATAAATATCAATGTAATGAGGGAAGACAAACACATGTCAAAGTAGTGATTTTCTTTAGATAAGACACCACATAATCCTCAAACAGTGGAAAGTTTCCTAACCCAGGAATCGTAAACTTAAAGGATTCCAAATTTATAATTGTATTTTTCTTAACCTCTGTCTAATTAACAGACACGTTATGCAATAATCACCTTCATTTAAACGCAAATGAAAGTCCTCTAGAATATTTTATAATTTGTCCACTGTATTTACTGGTTGTACTACCATCAACAAATTAAAGTTCAATCATTCTAAAGGTGAATTAAAAAAAAATGAGGACTTCTGGCTTTCAGTTGCACGTGTAAGGAGCCTGCAAGTTTGCACTCCATTCTAATAACAAGTAAGAAGCTGAAGAGCCTGAAAACAACAACAACAACAACTCTCCCTGCATCAGTAAGAGACGAGAGGATGCAGACAAGAGGCCGCCCTGTATGAGAGATGGAGGTGAGCACAGGCAGTCATGACTTAGCGGAGCAGAGACTCAAGAATGAAGCTGCCGCAGGAACAGATGCCGTGGTAGGAAAACTGAAACTGCAGTTGACGAGTTGCTGAAGGCTCAGTGGCTGACTCTGAGAGTTAAAAACGTCATGAAGAACCAGTTGCTGGTGAAGGGGGTACCCCACAATATTGGGAGATTTACTTCCAGGAGGTTGACCAGGTTCCCACAGTAAACACTGAAGAAAAAAGCCCCTCTGCTTCCTGCAAAAAGAAGGGAAAAGGAACAATTGAGAAATAAGCCAGGTTACTCTGTTCTTAATAAGGCCTGCCTCAGGAGAAACAAATAACCAAACCTATAAAAGGCTATACTGTTGGAGCCTAACTGAAATGGCGAAGGGAAATAGACAATTCCAGCCCACATGAGCCATCCTCTCCCATCTAAATATTTAAAAAAAAAAATCCAGAAATTCTTGTGAAGCTCACACCCCAGGGGCAATAGTTGATACCTAATCACTGGACCTCAGGACACTTCCACCCACCCCCCAAAACCTCATCTCCACATTAGTAAAGACCTGTTTAAAGCAGTTCTTTTTATCCAGTTCACATGTTTAGCTATCAAAAAAAGTTGCGAGCCATACCAAAAGATTAAAAAAAAAAAAAAATTAAGAGGCAAAAGTAAGCATCAAAACCAAAAATGCTAGGAATGTTAAATCATCAGAATTATCAGACTGGAAAATTAAAATAAGTACAATTAACATGCTAAGGGTGCTAATGGATAAAATAGCATGCAAAGACAGATGGGCAATATAAGCAGAGAAATATAAATGATAAGAAAGAATCCAAAAGAAATACTAGAAATCAAAACACTGCAACACAAATGAAGAATTACTTTAAAGAGGTTATCAGTACATTGGACACAGCTGCAGAAAGACTCCCTAAGCTTGAGGATATTTCAATAGAAACACCCAAACCTGAAAAGTAAAGGGAAAAAAGACTGGAAAAAATAGTACAGACTATCTAAAAACTCTGAGACAACTACAAAATATGTAACATTAATATAATGGGAATATCAAAGGGAGAAAAAGAGAAAAAAAAAGAAGAAATATTAGAAATATGAATAATTGAGAAGCTCCTCAAATTAATATCAAGCATGAACCACAGATCCAGGAAGCTGAAAGAGCATAAAGTAGATTAAATGCCAAAAACCTACATAAAGGCAAATCATTTTAAAGCTACTCAAAATTAGATAAAGAAAAAATATGAAATAAATCACAGGAGGAAAATGCATTATCTGTAGAGGAACAAATATAAAAATTACATACCTCTGCTCAAGAAACTATGCAAGGAAAATAAAGTGGACTAAATGTTTAGAGTGTTTAAAGAAAAACAGACAAAAAATTCCACCAAACCATAATTCTGTATCCTGAGAAACGATCCTTCAAAGGCAAGGGAGAACTAAAGACTTCCCAGAGAAGGAAAAATTTATGAAATCTGTTGGTAGTAGATCTGCTTTGCAAGAAAAGTTAAAAAAAATACTTTAAATGGAATAAAAATGATATTATTTTAAAAAAGCAAAGTACTGAGAGAGTGAAGATTCCAGTGGCTGCCAGGAGTTGGGGAGGCAGAAGGATCAATGGACTGAGCAAGGAGGCTATCAGGGGCAGTGAAAATACTCTTTGTGATAGGATAATGATGAATGCATGCCATTACACATTTGTCAGTCACAGAACGCGTACAAAACAACAATGAATCCTAATGTAAACTATGGACTTTGGATGATAATAGTCTGTCAGTATGGTTTCATTGATTCTAATGAATGGAGTACGTTCCCTGGTGGAAAATGTTGATAACTGGTGAAGCTATGCATGTGTGGTGGCAGACAACATATAGGGAGTACTCAATTTTGCTGTGAATCTAAAAATCAATCTAAAACATTAAATGTTACTAATAAACAATGACAAAAAATATTCCCACAATTGTTTCTTCTAATTAGAAATAAATCCTATAGTAGTGAACATGCCAAAAATTTGTAACACTAGCTTCCCAATGCTTTACGAAGGTGTAACTCAAGGTGTTAATTTTAACACACATAGGTCACACAGATTCCTTAGTAACTAAAATAAATCAGCACAAATGTCGTTATGAAGTATCTGCCAGTTCTACTGAAGGGCATTTGAAAAATGTCAACAATTAGATAATTTATTAATTTATTTGCTCACATTTTTCTTTCTTTTGAGGTTCTGCTCAATATACTTCTGTGTAAAATTCAAAATTGATGAAAAAGTATCACTATCTAAAAATGACTATTCTCCCCAAATTAACAAGCCAATGGAATTTTAAAAAAAAACCAACTTTCAATGAGATATTTGACAGATTTGAAAATGTAACTGCATATCAAAAAATCCAACTAATATCTTTACACATGAAACTGTGCAAGATTAGCAGATGAGTATGAAGAAGGACTTGTCACATGAGGTAACACAGAAAACCTTAAAACTGAAAATTCAGAGTTAATTACTGATGTAGGTAAGAGGCATAATTGTGAGCAGAGCGAGGAGACTGCTTTCACTCTTCATACTTATATGTGTCAGTATTCCTTTTTTATTACAAGAGAATGTATTTGTGTATTATTTGTACAAAATAATAATTTTCATCAAAATAATAATAATTTTTACAAAATTAATAGGAATAGCACAACTTGCTAACATTTCAGAAAGCTACGTGCTACGAATTGTTTCAGGTATTTTCACAGATCTTGTCTTGTTGAATTCTCACAACAACTTACTTCCCTTACATTTCAGAGAGACACTAGAAAAATTAACTTGCCTAAAGTTGTATAGCATAGAATTGTCAGAGGTAGCATTTGAATCAGGCAACCTATCTCCACATGCTGCATTTTTAACCACTAATACAAGGCATAGAGTTCTCTGAGCTAAGCAGGCAATATCCAGTTTATATTAGGGAGGTAGCTAAGACAAGTTAAAGAAAAAAATACATTAGTATGTTAAGTTTCAACAAAATAATAGGTATATATATATATATAATTTACACAGCATAATGTATAATAATATATCTATAAAACATAATTTCCATAGAATTTAGAAGATTCGAGAAAATTGAAATATAATAAACTATAAATAGGGTGTATCAGTTTGCTGCCTAACAAATACAGACTTAGCTTAAAGCACACACTCAGTCACTTCAGTCATGTCTGACTCTTTGACCCCATGGACTGTATCCCACCAGGCTCCTCTGTCCATGGGATTTTCCTGCAGTAGGTTGCCATGCCCGCCTCCAGGGGATCTTCCCAACCAAGGGGTCAAATCCACATCTCCTGCATTGCAGGCAGATTCTTTACCACTGAGCCACCAGGGAAGCCCAGTAACTTAAAGTAACACCTGTTTCAGCTTATAAATCTCTAGGTCAGAGTTTAGTGTGGAATGTTTGGGTTCTCTACTCAGGTTATCACAAGATAGTATTTTTACGTTGCAACACAGGAGTATCAGACAAGTTGTTCTCATCTGGGGGCTTGGAGGAAGATTCTGCTTGAGAGCACACGCAGATTATTGACAGAATTCATTGCCTTATGGTAGTAGAACTAAGGTTTCCATTTTGTTGCAATCAGCTGGAGCATTCAGCACCTAGAGGCCACCAACCCTCTTGCCATGAGCCTCACTCTATCTTCAAAGCCAGTGATGAAAAATTTCTCATGGCTCATTTAAATGCCACTCAAAATTTAAACATATCTTACTTCCTTTCAGACCACTAAACACAGACTTAAAAGGCTCATGTAATTATGCCAGGCTTACCCCAGTGGCCTCCCTATCTTAGGGTCAGCTGATTTGGGACCTGAATGACAACATCAAAATCCATTACAGTAGTGCCTATAATAGTATGATCATTAATTTCACCAATTTTAAGCCTTGGTGTCCAGTTGTTCAGTCAACCACTAGGCTAGATGCTTTTGCATTCCAGTCCCTTATGATGAAAACGGTATTTTTTTTTGGGGGGGGGGGGTTAGTTCTAAAGGTCTTGTAGGGCTTCATTGAACCATTCAACTTCAGCTTCTTCAGTATTACTGGTCTGGGCATAGACTTGGATTACCATATGTTGAATGGTTTGCCTTGGAAATGAACAGAGATCATTCTGTCATTTTTGAGATTGCATCCAAGTACTGTATTTGGGACTCTTTTGTTGACTATGATGGCTATGCCATTTCTTCTAAGGGATTCTTGCCCACAGTAATAGATATAATGGTCGTTTGAGTTAAATTCACCCCTTCCAGTCCATTTTAGTTTACGGATTCCTAAAATGTTGATGTTCACTCTTGCTATCTCCTGTTTGACCACTTCCAATTTGCCTTGATTCATGGACCTAACATTCCGTGTTCCTATGCAATATTGCTCTTTAGAGCATCAGACCTTGCTTCCATCACCAGTCACATCCACAACTGGGTGTTGTTTTTGATTTGGTTCCATCTCTTCATTCTTTCTGGAGTTATGTCTCCACTGATCTCCAGTGGCATGTTGGGCACCTACTGACCTGGGGACATCTTTCAGTGTCCTATATTTTTGCCTTTTCATACTGTTCATGGGGTTCTCAAGGCAAGAATACTGAAGTGGTTTGCCATTCCCTTCTCCAGTAGACCACGTTTTGTCAGAACTCTTCACCATGACCCGTCTGTCTTGGGTTATGTATAGATGTGAGAGTTGGACTATAAAGAAAGCTGAGAGCTGAATAATTGATGCTTTTGAACTGTGGTGTTGGAGAAGACTTTTGAGAGTCCCTTGGACTGCAAGGAGGTCCAGCCAGTCCATCTTAAAGATCAGTCCTGAGTGTTCATTGGAAGGACTGAAATTGAAGCTGAAACTCCAATACTTTAGCCCCCTGATGCAAAGAACTGACTCATTGGAAAAGCCCCTGATGCTGGGAAAGATTGAGGGCAGGAGGAGAAGGGGAGGACAGAGGATGAGATGGTTGGATAGCATCACCGACTCAATGGACATGAGTTTGGGTAAACTCTGGGAATAGGTGATGGACAGGGAGGCCTGGCATGCTGCAATCCATGGGGTCACAAAGAGTCGGACACGACTGAGTGATTGAACTGAACTGAACTGAGGCTAGATGCTGCTCTGAAGGTATTTTTAGATCTGATTAACATTTACAGTCTATAAACGAAAATGATCCCTCATAATGTGAATGGGGCTCTTTTAGTCATTTCAAGCAAGGCCTTAAGAGCAAAGACTGAAGTCTCCCAAAGAAGGAGAAATTCTGCATCAGTGTTGCAACACTGAAACCCTGCCTGAGTTTTTTTAGCCCTAGACCTGTCCTGACAAGTCCACAACGTTCTATCATGCATGAATTTCCAGCTGTCTGGTTTGTCCTATAGATTCTGCACGGTTAGCCTCCTTAACTGTGTAAGCCAATTCCTTTGAGGCTCTCAGCCTCATTCTTTTTTTTTTTTTTTTTTTCATTTATTTTTATTAGTTGGAGGCTAATTACTTTACAATATTGTAGTGGTTTTTGTCATACATTGACATGAATCAGCCATGGATTTACATGTATTCCCCATCCCGATCCCCCCCTCCCACCTCCCTCTCTACCTGATCCCCCTGGGTCTTCCTCAGCCTCATTCTTAACTCCTGACACTTACCTACTTTCAATACATTCTTACTGTTTAATCTTTTTAGTCACTGATTTTCAACAGCAAGACTTACAAAAAATGACAGTTGTAAAGAATATTTTTATCTGAGATTTGGTTGCTATATTAAGTAAATAAAAATATAGGATACACAGTTAAATCTGAAAATCAGATACAGAATGGATAATGTTTTATCCTTAATACTTAATACTTATAGTAAAGAAAAATCCATTATTTATCTTAAATTCAAATTTAGCTGGTGCCCTGTATTTTAATCTAAAAACTATACACTGAAAGCACTTTTTAATCTGGAGATTTCAAAGAATCTCTTTGTTTTATTTGCTTATTTAAGATTTGGGAGAAAGAGTTTAAATATTTAGGATGATAATACTTGTGTATTTAATGGTTTTGGCAGTCAGCGTATAATTAAACCAGTTGGGCTTAAAATTGTGAATACTTCTCGAGGCAATAATACAAACACTTATGCTGTTATAAAGCCATTTTTAAAAAGTTAATGCATATTTATGTATATGGAACTTGAACAAAGTTGAGGATTCTATGAAGTATTTTGAGACTTTAAAAATAAATGGCATATTTTGTTAAAAGTCCACACTATTCAGCAAGCACTACCGTTTACTTGTATAAGAACAAACTGCTCAAACAACAGTATTATGCACCCATTCTTCCCAAGTACACTCAAGTCACTAGATCTGATTTTGCACTTCTTATTAATGAAGATGGAGGCACTGCTAGAAGGCAAGTTCACATCTCCTGGATTTAGGAAATGCAGATCACAATCACAATGGAGATGTCACAATTGTGACGTAAATCACAATCAGCATTTACCCAAGAATCTTTCAGATTGAAAGTTGATCCATTTTTCAAATATATAAAAGAGAAACAACTTCAAATAAAATGAATTTCAAATGGATTATTCTGAGGATAAGTAAAAATATATTTGTGAAAATATTTCCTAAAACTACACATTATTGTGAATGTTACTATGATACAGTAATGATTCATTTGTTAGTTGAACTATAACCTCAACTGATTTAAAAAATGTTTCTCAAGAAAATCAGCACATATTTAATTTTAACTTTTGTCAAGTAACATTCTCAAAAAGATTACTGACACTGAAAACATTCTATGGAAATTTAGTTATTATCCTTTTACTGACAAATAAGTTTATCTTAATAGAAACATCATAGCCTGGGCTAAATGAATTATCAGGCCAATTTTTATCACATCTGACCATTTGGATATACACTGTGTATTCTGATTTTTTAATTAATAGACTTTCTTTTTAGAGTGGCTAAAGATTTACAGAAATTTTAATGGAAGGTATAGAGAATTCTAAGGAACAGATCCTGAGTAGAATTATCTCTGTAATTTACAAGTTAGAAATTCATTTTTAAAACTAGAGAAAGCCACTGAGAATTACATAGTGAAGCAGCATGGTCATATATGCAATTATAAAATATTAAATTAAAGAAAATTTAAAAGATGGATTTGGACTATTCATACTAGATGACGAGAGCCAAGTCCAAGATATTCTTATGGCTTCAGCAGAATTAATGGTAGAATTGATTTGGTCTCCACCTTGGTAAAAGGCATTGGAAAGGATTAAAAATACTTATATAAATTATCACTATCTTCAAAGATTTTACAATCCTGATAAAGTAAACAATATTAACAATGACTTTACAAAAACAGAACATAATGTATAGGAAACAAGATAATCCAGGGTTGGCTAGAAATACTGCAGTGTGCTGGAGTATAATAAGAGAAAAAATGGGTAAATCTTAAAAATGTTTAAGATACTGGCCCTAAAATACCTATGTTCATTTATTTACTTGTCCATTCACTGAGCATTTTATACACAGACATTTTTGTGTGTGTAAAAATTACCATAAATTAGAATGCTGAATATAAAGATTCAAAAGAACACATTTTCCAATAAAGGTTCAAAGACAAAGCTGCAAATCAATAACCAGAAAAATATTAATGCACAATGATACTCACATAACCAGGAAAATTAAGGCAAAGAGAAAGAAAACAAAAAAGAACTTGGAAGATTTGAAGATAAAAGGTGCCTAAAGAGTCATCAAAGATAACTATTTCTTAGTAAAGAACATATCAAACATGATAATGATAAGAAGGAAAATAAAAATCACAAGTAGAATAGAGAATTGTTCTCAAAAGATTTTCATCAGTCATTTTTACTAACATCTAGGTTAGGGTAAAATTTACCAGACCTTACTGCAAACCTTTGGAAACAAGCAAGTCATCTCTCTGGAAATATTCATCTTTTTTTTTTTTTTTAAACCAAATGACTTAATCAAATCCAAACTAAGGATCTCCAGATTTTCTTCAGAAAATCTGGATAACCCAGATTTTCAATTAGTCACTGTTAAACCATATCACCCCTCTCACACTCATGGACAAATTCAAAGAAACTTAAAAAAGAACTTGCAAAGTGACTGGCAGTAGTGAGGCAGGGCGGGGTTTTTTGCTTCATAACCTCAGATATGCAAATGATACCACCCTTACAGCAAAAAACGAAGAGGAACTAAAAACCCTCTGGAAGAAGGTGAAAAAGGAAAGTGGAAAAGCTGGCTTAAAACTCAACATTAAAAAACAAAGATCATGGCATCCAGTTCCTTCACTTCATGGCAAACAGATGAGGAAACAATGGAAACAGTGACAGATTTTATGTTCTTGGGCTCCAAAATCACTGCAGATGGTAACTGAGGCCATGAAATTAAAAGACACCTGCTCTTTAGAAGAAAAGCTATGACAAACCTAGACGGCATATTAAAAAGCAGAGACATTACTTGGCCAATGAAGGTCCGTATAGTTAAAGCTATGTTTTTTCCAGTTGTCATGTAAGTATATGAAAGTTGGACCATAAAGAAGGCTAAACACCAAAGAATTGATGCTTCTGAACTGTGGTGTAGGAGAAGATTCTTGGGAGTCCCTTGGACTGCAAGGAGATCCAGCCAGTCCATCCTAAAGGAAATCAGTCCTGAATAGTCACTGGAGGGACTGATGCTGAAGCTGAAACTCTAATACTTTGGCCACCTCATGCGAAGAGCAGACTCATTAGAAAAAACTCTGATGCTGGAAGAGATAGAAGGTAGGAGAAGCAGACCACAGAAGACAAGACGGTTGGATGGCTTCACCAACTCAATGGACATGAGTTTGAGCAAGCTCTGGGAGATGGTGAGGACAGGAAAGCCTGGTGTGCTGCAGTCTATGGGGTTGCAAAGAGTCGGGCGACTGAGTGAACAACAACAATGCTCAGAACAGCTTATTGACCTAACTGATTGTAGTTGGCTCATAAAGTAAGTGAAAATATCAAAAGTAAAGGCAGATCTGTCTGGAATGATGCACCTGATCTGCAGAAGGTCCAAGTATTCTTGCTCACCTACCACCTGAAGAGTGGGACAGACTGGACAAGTAAGGATCATTTTGGTATTTAACAGTGTGAATTAAAAAGAGTCTACATTATCTGAGATTTCAGAATAACTGCCATCATATTTTTTCCCAAATAAAAATGTATCTGGAAAATAAGAGTATGACACAAAATTAACATATTTTTAAAAATGGGATTTTTCCCTTTGATTTTATTTTCCCAACTGTTCTAAAATATTAACCAGCATTTCTTCCAAGCTACATATTTTATTACATCTCAGATGAAGGCACTGAAATATCTCTCCTTGAATTAAGGAAAAGAAGACACATATCCTTACATAAATACAAATACATATTTTTATAAAATTATAATTTGTATTTATGTGTGTGAAAATTGTTTTATTTGCTACATGGCATGACTGTAATATATAACATTTTCCCTTGCAAAAGTTTTCATTATTAGTATAGTGCAGAAATGCTCGAAATACTACAAAATAAATTTGGGGAACAAAAAATTAACATACTTGACAGTAAAACTTTCAGTCACTTTATACTATTTTTATCTTTTTTACATAAACTTTTTACACTAACATAAAATCTAAATTTGTTACCATCAGTTCATCAATTCTGTATCATTGCTACAGGACTCCCCTCAGATAAACTTCAAAGCTATCTTGTTCTGTTTAAATATAAAAATAAATATCTATTTTATTTTACTGTATTAAAACTAATAAAATGCTATTTTATCTTTAGAGAAATAATATTGAATATTAGGGATTCCCAGGTGGTGTAGGGTAACAAATCCACATGCCAATGCAGGTGATGCAGGCTCGATCCCTAGGTAAGGAAGATCCTCTGGAATAAGAAATGGCAACCCACTCCAGTATTCTTGCCTGGAAAGTTCCATGGACAGAGAAGCCTGGTGCTCTACAGCTCTTGAGGTAACAAAGAGTCAGACATGACTGAGTGACTGAGCATGCAGAAATATTGGTAGTGACCTTGACACACATTGATGAAACTTCATGAATTTTTTAAAGGTTTGAATGGTATTTTTTTTCTAATGGATAATGTCATTATATAAAAATAAAAGCATATAATTGTGATTGATATTATAAATTAACACCATAAGTGACAATTCTGATTTAAACAATGTATTCACTATGAGAATAATGACTTTGCTTTGGATTCATTTCTGAATTTACTGATAGAAATATCAAAGCTCTGAAAAAAGTTTTATCATAGAAGCATACAATAGCTCTTGTTAACCAAACTCACTTTAAAGGCATCTCAAAGAGCAACTAAATCTTTTCTTTCCCTATGAAAGTCACCAAATTCATTTGTGATTAAAAGCATGAAATTTTATTATGAAGTGATATTTGATCCTAAACCTCATCTGGAAGAAACAGAATTTATACTTGTGAAGTTATCTTGGTATTTAGGGCAAAATTGCTAAATTTGAATAATGTTAAATTTTCTACATAAATAACATATTTTAATAGTATTTAAAGTTATAAAAAACTGCATATTAATTTAGAGTGTACTGTTGTCCAAAAGGCATATAACAAGATACTTGTTTATATTTATACAACTTTATAGATTGTGAAGTCTTTATATCTTAACCTTTTATTTCAGTGTTTAGAGAGCAACTAAACTACACTGCCTGCTATCTTATAAGAATTTTTAAATTTCTTCACTACTCAACTCTTTGGGGTGTACTCTTGTCTTTAACCATATAAAAAATTCCTCTTACTCTTAATGAAAACTGCAAGTTCTATCAAGGGAATTATATTCCAGGTCTCTTTTTCTAAACCAAAGAAATTATTAAAGCCTTTGATTTTAACAATTATCCACTTCAGCTACCTTATATAAATACTGATGACCACGTTCATCTTATGAATAGTTATATCATGGTTTGCTCAGATATTTATGTAGAGAAGAGCATACTTAAAATATAATGTTTCAGTTCTCAGCTATAACCAGATGAAATCCAGTTTATAAATACCACGTAGTCAACCCTGCTCTGGATAGTACTCTCCATAATTGCAACTGTATAAATGATTTAGTTTAAAATAAAATATAAAGGGATGGTGAAAGATACTGTTTTTCTTAGTAGTGAGATTTGACAGTTTAGTATTATTTGCCAAGTATAACAGGAGACTTACATGACCACTGGTAAATCAAATTAACGAATTTATCCCATGAAAAACTACATATCAGCAAGCAATTCATAAAGTTAGCAAAGCTACCAAGTCATATTAAAAAAAAGTTATAAACTATAGTGAGACACTATGGAATGTTCTATACCAAAAATATTATCAACATTTCATGCACTGACATTGCAGCTAGTAATACTGAGACTTAGTTATTGCTAGGCCGCTGCTGAAAGTAAGGGGATATGTTTTTTTCTCAAAATGAAGAGTAACTAAATCAATATTGCTAAAAAAAATATAATAGTGTCTGCCACAGAGCAGGTATTACATACATGTTTATTTTCAGTTGAATAGAAATGAGGCCAATGTACTAATCGTTCACCTGCCTTCCTTTATCCCTACTTACATTGAACATAAATATAAAAACAAAAATAAGTCCAAAAGTGTCTCAGTGAAGTCATTCAGTCATGTCTGACTCTTGGAGACCCCATGAACTGCGGTATGCCAGGCCTCCCTGTTCATCACCAACTCCTGGAGCTTGCTCAAACTCATGTCCATTGAGTCGGTATTGTCATCCAACCATCACATCCTCTGTCCTTCCCTTCTCCCACCTTCAATCTTTCCCAGCATCAGGGTCTTTTCCAATGAGTCAGTTCTTCGCATCAGGTCGCCAAAGCACTAGAATTTCAGCTTCAGCATCAGTCCTTCCAAAGATGTCCTTTAGGATGGGTGGCTGGATCTCCTTGCGGTCCAAGGGACTCTCAAGAGTCTTCTCCAACACCACAGTTCAAAAGCACCTATTCTTCGGCACTCAGCTTTCTTTACAGTCCAACTCTCACATCCATGCATGACTACTGAAAAATCATAGATTTGACTAGACAGACCTTTGTTGGCAAAGTAATGTCTCTGCTTTTTAATATGCTGTCTAGGTTGGGCATAACTTTTCTTCCAAGGAGCAAGCATCTTTTAATTTCATGGCTGCAGTCACCATCTGCCGTGATTTTGGAGCCCCAGAAAATAAAGTCTGCCACTGTTTCTATTGTTTCCCCATCTGTTTGCCATGAAGTGATGGGACCAGATGCCATGATCTCAGTTTTCTGAATGTTGAGTTTTAAGCCAACTTTTTCACTCTCCTCTTTGACCTTCAACAAGAGGTTCTTTAGTTCTTCTTTGCTTTCTGCCATAAGGGTGGTGTTATCTGCATATCTATTATTGATATTTCTCCCAGAAGTCTTGATTGCAGCTTGTGCTTCATCCAGTCCAGCATTTCTCATGATATACTCTGCATATAAATTAAATAAGTAGGGTGACAGTATACAGCCTTGACGTACTCCTTTCCTGATTTGGAACCAGTCTGTTGTTCCATGTCTAGTTCTAACTGTTGCTTCCTGACCTGTTACAGATTTCTCAAGAGGCAGGTCAGGTGGTCTGGTATTCCCATCTCTTGAAGAATTTTTCACAGTTTGTTGAGGTCCACACAGTCAAAGGCTTTGGCATAGTCAATAAAACAGAAGTAGATGTTTTTCTGTAACTCTCTTGCTTTTTTGATGATCCAACGGATGTTGGCAATTTAATCTCTGGTGCCTCTGCCTTTTCTAAATCCAGCTTGAACATCTGGAAATTCATGGGTCACGTACTGTTGAAGCCTGGCTTGGAGAATATTGAGCATTACATTGCTAGCGTGTGAGATGAGTGCAATTGTGCATTCTTTGGCATTGCTTTTCTTTGTGATTGTAATGAAAACTGACCTCTTCCTGTCCTGTGACTACTGCTGTTTTCCAAATTTGCTGGCATATTCAGTCAAAAATGTCTACAGAACTTATTTTAATTTTCAAGTATGAGAAGACATTAAATATACTAATAGATAGTAAATTGTCATTTACTGATGTCATGCAGCTACATTTTAAGTGTTGTGAGGAGGCAGAGACTTAGAGTAATAGACAAATGTGTTATCAAAATGATATTGAGTGTGATATAAGAGTTTATTTTGTCTCTGATGATTACGAAATATATCTGATTAGTTGATCTTTTAATGGATTAAAAAAAACAGGGTGACCCATAAAAATATCTATGAAAGAATTGTCCAGATTTAGAAGAAGAAACAATGAAATAAATACACTATGTGTGGAGAACTATTGACGTGTCTGAACACAACATATAATCTAGTGTGACTACAAGAGAACAGGGAGAGGGAAGAGAAAAGCCAAAAGAAAGACGGCAAGTGGATGTCAGCAAAGGTAAGGTAGGTTATTAAATTGAATATAGAATTTAATGTCTCACTCTTGGTTATATCCTATCTCAAAATTATTCATTTGTCAAGGAAAAAATCCAATTAATTTCCCTACATTGAAATAGATTTTCAGCAATATCATACCCACCTCCACACTGTAAAACTGCAGGGTAGAATATTAAGTTACAGATTTTTTTACACCATGTTTTAGAAAAATGAATTTACCAATATCCAGTTCAGCTTTCTCAATTTACATTGTTGAGGAAGGAAAAAAAAAAATCTACAAATGAGAATTATGTATCCAAATTGTTTTTTGGAGCTTGAAACTAAAATGATGTTTTTGACATTAAAATGGTGTTTCTGACATAGCAGAATTCTATGACCACCTCTAGAGTAGCTATATTAGAAATTAAAAAATAATGATAAAAATGCAAAGGTTTAATCATGTTTAAAACTAACTATAATTTTAATTAGGGACTTCCTATTTGATGTCCTAATTTAACCATATTAAATGTCACTCCCAAAGTTCAAATAAATTTCTGTACTGAATACTACAAACAAAACAAACAAAAGTAACAGGCATTTTGATGAAGACAAAAGCTCTCAGAGGTCAGTTTCCAAACAAAAGTAGAGTAAGAAAGAAAATATCTTTCATTTTAACGTTTCCAAAATAAAGATTAAATCATAATTTTAATTAATTGCAATTTTAGCTTACAAATATTAGTAAAAATAATTTTTGTATCTCTGAATCTGAATATTTATTAAACCAGCCTATTTTGCTTATTAATATAGTTCAATTAGTTTATGTGTACATCTCCTATGTTAAACACACACAGTAAAACTGTTGAAGGTAGTTTTTCACAGATATTTGTCAGCTATACCTGAGTTAAATCCACTTGAGTTTATCAATTTATCTCAATATTCTCACCAGTCAGTTGCATTTAACTACTATTTGCTAATTTTGCACTGTGTGTGCATGTCTGTAACAATACTATGTGAACATGTCAAAATGAGCAAAAGAGCACAGTAAAAAAAGAAGTACCTCCTTTTAATAGTAGAGCAGAAAAATAAATTATTATAGAAGCCTGAATGTGTTACTGAATTGAGGCAATTTATTGAAAATATAAGGTCAGAAACTACTACCATATTTAATTTTTAAAGCATAACTGTAATTTTTTGATATCTTATTAGAAGAATGATCTAGAAACAATTAAAAACAGTACCAGTCCATAGCTTGAAAGTTGAAAACTGTGAAAATGTCATAATTGAAAATATATGATAAATGAAGAAGAAATAATTGACAAACTAAGACAAGTTCTGACAGAATGAAAAAAAAAAGAAATATAAATATATGAAAAGTGAAAGTCGCACAGTTGTGTCCGATTCTTTGCAATCACATGGACTGTAGCCAACCATGTCCTCTGTCCATGGAATTCCCCAGACAAGAGTACTGGAGTGGACTGCCATTTCCTTCTCCAGGGGACCTTCCGGACCCAGGGATTGAACCTGGGTTTCCTGCATTGCAGGCAGATTCTTTACCAACTGAGCTACTAGGGAAGCCCATATAAATATGTGTGTGTGTGTGTGTGTGTGACACACACATAAAACCACTAGCTATTCTGGATGTGAAACAAGCTCACATGAAAACTCAGCACTGAAGTGAGACTGACTATGCAAAAGGTTGGCTGTAGAAACGCATTATGATGTAAAATAAGTGAAAATAGAAGGTAAAAAAATTGCTTTTCATCATGAAGCAGCCAACATTTACACTGAAAAATTTGCTTCAATTATGAAATTGCTTTAACTGAATAATTTCAATGCTAATAAAACAGCTTGCTACTCATGCTATATTCCTATTTAAAAAATGAATGAATCTAAGAAACTTTAACAAGACTTTAGAGAAAGTATCATTGGATTAAAGGTGTGTTGAGACCAGGTTGACTGTTCCTGGCCAAAAGCCACTACAAGATAAAGACAACAATAACTGAAAATACACAGCACCTGAAACATTCAAACAAATTTTGTGTATATTATCACAAACAGCAGAAAACATGAGAAATCAGAGCAAAACTTTTAGCTGCATAATAATCATTCCGTACCAAAAGCACAAACGCACAGTAGGTTAGCCAGATTGAAGTTTATGTTATAAAACAATGTTTTCAAAATTTACTTTTCCCCAAACTTGATCTTTGTGAAAAAGTTATATGGCCAAGAAAATTTACGCCCCAATGCGAGTCACTATGAACAAGTCCCTGGAGCTGCTGCTTGCCGCAGAGTTGGAATCTGATTTGGGGAATGCCACTTATGCAGATGGAAATGAGATTCAGATTTACAATCGTGTTAGAGTCAATTGTCCCAAATTCTGATCTTGTAATATTTTTTATTGTTTAATATACTTTATAAATTTTACTCCAAGTGATTTAGCTTCTTACAGTTTTGGGGTTTCCCTGACATTTTCCAAATTAAAAAAAAAAAAATTACACATTCTCTGTTTTCCAAACAAAGATGTCTGCATGGGAAGAGGTTGGTGTGGCTGGGTACCACACATAGTATGAATTGACTTGTGCATTTTCAATATGGATGCTCCAAATCTACAAAAACATATTTCCCAAACTTATTTGCTGCCAAGATTCTAGATGTGTAAAAGATGGCACACGCACATGAGACCAGAAAGGAGAAAATTTTAAATATTTGCAATAAATAGATTTATCTTTCTAGCATGGTTGGAGATATTTAGTTTTATCTGGTACAATTTAGGCCAGGAATTATAGTATCTGGTCTGTATTTAGTTATTTATCACCTTTTTCACAAGGTTTTTATCTAATGCTTAATAAATTTCAGATTTTTAAAAATATTCATTCATTTAATCTTTATAACAAGTTTAGAGGATAGGCATTATTACTATTCTCGTTTTATAGGTGGAGGGAACTGAAGCACAGCCCGTTACCTAATAAGGCCAAAGTCACAAGGTTAATGGATGGGACAGTAAGATTTGAATTTAGCTAGGGCAGCTCCAGAGTCCAGGAACTAAACTACCATGCTATGCTCCTTTTTCTGTTATCTTTCCTAGACTCCCTAGAATCACAGATAATGAGTAAAGTGGTGGTGCGTCAATGGAATTTTCAGAAGAATTGTTAGAAGAAATTTATTTGTAGAAGAGTTTTATAGCATCTTGCTGTTATTTATTTATTAACTAGTTGTTTTTCAGTGGCCAAGTCATGTCCAACTCTATTATAAATAAAAAGTATTATAGTATATTTCACTATTATTGTAATTACTGTATTCCATGCAATGCTGGAGAAGACTCTTGAGAGTCCCTTGGAGAGCAAGGAAATCAAATTAGTCAATCCTTAAGGAAATCAACCCTGAATATTCATTTGAAGGACTGATGTTGAAGCTAAAACCAATAATTTAGCTACCTGATACACAGAGCCAACTCACTGGAAAAAAACCTGATGCTGGGAAAGATTGAGGGCAGGAGGAGAAGCAGGTAACAGAGGAAAAGAAGGTTAGATGGCATGACCAACTCAATGGATATAAGTTTGAGCTAACTCCAGGAGATAGTGAAGGACAAGGACGCCTGACCTGCTGTAGTGTATGGGGTTGCAAAAAGTCAGACATAGTAAGCGAACAACAAGAAGCAGCAGCAGTATTTAAACCTTGGCTGTTTGGGAGATTCTAAAAGCTATTTATTTGGGGGCTCCAAAATAACTGCAGATGGTGACTGCAGCCATGAAATTAAAAGACGCTTGCTCCTTGGAAGAAAAGCTATGACCAACCTAGACAGCATATTAAAAAGCAGAGATATTACTTTACCAGCAAAGGTCCCTCTAGTCAAAGCCATGGATTTTCCATTAGTCATGTACAGATGTGAGAGTTGGACTATAAAGAAAGCTGAGTGCCAAAAAATAAAATAAAAAAGAAAGAAAAAAACAAAGAAAGCTGAGTGCCGAGAAGAATTGATGCTTTTGAACTGTGGTGTTGGAGAAGGCTCTTGAAAGTCCCTTGGACTGCAAGGAGATCCAACCTGTCGATCCTAAAGGAAATCAGTCCTGAATATTCATTGGAAGGACAGATGCTGAAGCTGAATCTCCAATACATTGGCCATCTGATGCAAAGAGCTAACTCATTGGATAAGACCCTAATGCTGGGAAAGATTAAGGGCAAGAGGAGAAGGGGGTGACAGAGGATGAGATGGTTGGATGGCATCACCGACTCAATGGACAAGAATTTTGAGTAGGCTCCAGGAATTGGTGATGGACAGGGAAGCCTGGGATGCTGAAGTCCATGGGGTTACAAAGAGTTGGACATGACTGAGCAACTGAACTGAAAAACTATTTAATATGACTTTATTTTCATAAATTAAATTTCATATTATTTCCTTAAACTAAAAGATTATAAGCAATATTGTAATTAATTACAAAGGTGCTTGCAAAAAAAAAAAGAAAAAAAAAGAAACTCAAGACAATTCAAGATTAGTGATTTCACAAGACTGAGATTAAGTCAGTGAGGAGCCAATTAACAAAAAGTAAAGACATTAGTAATTCATGGCATGCAGTGGCAAAATATTTACTTTAATTATTATTACCTATGGTTGCCTGAAATGAATTACCTACTGAGAGCTAAGTTTTAATAGAGGTAGTGATATTATGATCAATGATCATGACAATGTTTACAAAGCGCAATAGGGCTGAGGGAGGGAGGGCTGACCATTTCCACTATGTGGAAAGATGGTGACCAGCTCGAGATTTAAATTCTCATCTCAAAGCCTGGTGAGAACACAGGGATTTTCTTTTTCAATAAAATCATCACTTCTCTTGGTAGTGGCAAGATTTATATAGGTATAAATTTTAAAATAAAATGTATGCCTTCAGTTTGGTGAATTATGGCACTATTCACTTTTCTAGGACTTCGTTAACAAAGTACCAAAATGTGGTACTTAAAATTCTTAAGACAAGTAAAGTTTATTGTATCCCAGTTCTGGAGGCTAAGAATTCAAGATTAAGGTGTAGCAGAGTCCTGTTCTCTCTCAAAGCTCAGGAGCAGAACCCTTCCTTGCCTCTTCTGGTTTCTATTATTTGATAGCATTCCTTGGTGGTCTTGGCTTGTGGACTCATTACTCCAGTCATATGGCTGACTTTCCCCTTTGTGTCCTCATGGTGCCTTCCCTCTGTGCATATGTCTCTAGCGTCCAAATGTCCCCATTTTTATAAGGACCCTAGTCATGTTAAATTAGGAGTCACCCTAATAAGCTCATTTTAACTTCATTTTCTCTGTACAATACTTGTTTCCAAACAAGGGCATATTCTGAGGTACTAAGAATTAGGGCTTTAACATATATTTTCTGAGGTACTCAATCCAACCCATAATAAGGGTAGACTGAACAACAATCTTTTCAAATATGCCAAAATTAGGACATATATTAGGAGAAAGTAAGATATTGAATTTTTTTCTATTTATTAATTATTATTTTTTTCATTTATTTTTATTAGTCGGAGGCTAATTACTTTACAATATTGTAGTGGTTTTTGCCATACATTGACATGAATCAGCCATGGATTTACATGTGTTCCCCATCCTGATCCCCCCTCCTGCCTCCCTCCCCATCTGATCCCTCTGGGTCTTCCTAGTGCACCAGCCCTGAGCACTTGTCTCATGCATCCAACCTGGGCTGGTGATCTGTTTCACCCTTGATAGTATACTTGTTTCAATGCTGTTCTCTCAGAACATCCCACCCTCGCCTTCTCCCACAGAGTCCCAAAGTCTGTTCTGTACATCTGTGTCTCTTTTTCTGTTTTGCATATTGGGTTATTATTACCATCTTTTTAAATTCCATATATATGCATTAGTATACTGCATTGGTATTTATCTTTCTGGCTTACTTCACTCTGTATAATGGGCTCCAGTTTCATCCTTCTCATTAGAACTGATTCAAATGAATTCTTTTTAATGGCTGAGTAATATTCCATAGTGTATATGTACCACAGATTCCTTATCTGTTCCTCTGCTGATGGGCATCTAGGTTGCTTCCATGTCCTGGCTATTATAAACAGTGCTGCGATGAACATTGGGGTGCACGTGTCTCTTTCAGATCTAGTTTCCTCGGTGTGTATGCCCAGGAGTGGGATTGCTGGGTTATACGGCAGTTCTATTTCCAGTTTTTTAACGAATCTCCACACTGTTCTCCATAGCGGCTGTACTAGTTTGCATTCCCACCAACAGTGTAAGAGGGATCCCTTTTCTCCACACCCTCTCCAGCATTTATTGCTTGTAGACTTTTGGATAGCAGCCATCCTGACTGGCGTGTAATGGTACCTTGTTGTGGTTTTGATTTGCATTTCTCTGATAATGAGTGATGTTGAGCATCTTTTCATGTGTTTGCTAGCCATCTGTATGTCTTCTTTGGAGAAATGTCTGTTTAGTTCTTTGGCCCATTTTTTGATTTGGTCATTTATTTTTCTGGAATTCAGCTGCAGGAGTTGCTTGTATATTTTTGAGATTAATCCTTTGTCTGTTGCTTCATTTGCTATTATTTTCTCCCATTCTGAAGGCTGTCTTTTCACCTTGCTTATAGTTTCCTTTGTTGTGCAAAAACTGGTTTGGAAGAATCAATATTGTGGAAATGGCTATACTACCCAAAGCAATCTATAGATTCAATGCAATCCCTATCAAGCTATCAATGGTATTTTTCACAGAACTAGAACAAATAATTTCACAATTTGTATGGAAATACAAAAAAACCTCGAATAGCCAAAGCAATCTTGAGAAAGAAGAATGGAACTGGAGGAATCAACCTGCCTGACTTCAGGCTCTACTACAAAGCCTCAGTCATCAAGACAGCATGGTACTGGCACAAAGACAGAAATATAGATCAATGGAACAGAATAGAAAGCCCAGAGATAAATCCACAAACCTATGGATACCTTATCTTTGACAAAGGAGGCAAGGATATACAATGGAAAAACGACAATCTCTTTAACAAGAGGTGCTGGAAAAACTGGTCAACCACGTGTAAAAGAATGAAACTACAACACCTTCTAACACCATACACAAAAATAAGTTCTAAATGGAATAAAGATCTAAATGTAAGACCAGAAACTATAAAACTCCTAGAGGAGAATATAGGCAAAACACTCTCCGACATAAACCACAGCAAGATCCTCTATGACCCACCTGCCAGAATATTGGAAATAAAAGCAAAAATAAACAAATGGGACCTAATTAAACTTAAAAGCTTTTGCACAACAAAAGGTACTGAAATTTGGAAAGAGATCATTAGACAAGATTCTAGTAGGAGAGACACAATTTCCAAACTTCTCCAAAAATCTCTGCTGAAATATGATAAGGCTGCTATTGCCTTTCTTCAAACAAATGCAATGAATCTACATGAGAAAATCATATCACTGAGAGAGAAAATCTCTCTCATATTCCTTTTTTTCTCCTTTATTGCCACCAGATAAACAATAAACATCACATTCAAGATGTTATGAGGGAGAAACTGCAAAGCCAAACTTGTATAAAAAGTTTTACACACCAACATAATTTCAAGATTTGGGTCACATATTCAGGTCAGGAACCTAGGAGTTATGTGTGAAGATACTGAGATATCTCAACAGAGAAGAAAATAACATATTAGGGTATTAGGCCCAATTTACTAATGTGGAACATTTGCCAGAAATTTCTGAATCAGTCTCCTAGGCTGAAAAACTAGGAGTCGTTTTAACTACTGGTTTATTTGTTAGTTTAATCTGGGTGTTATCAATGGTTCACTTTATATGAAGTTAAAATTCCATGATAAAATATAGAGGAAGAGCTCCAAGCACTAAAGATAAGTGAAATGTTGGAGTTTATGGATTGTGTGTGATACAACTTTCACCCCCAACCTATGTCCCTGAGAGAATCCAGAAAATCCAGAGAATCCAGTGACTTTGCAGGTCACTAAGAAATACACTGATGAATAGATTACCAACCTTACAATTCCTCTCTATTTGTTAGACAGGAAATGATACTACCAAAGTATATTCTCTATTTGGATCTGATTTACAGATTCCTGGAGTGGCAGAAACAAAACAATAATACAAAGTTGCTAAAGCCATGCTGTCTTGGTTACTCCATCAACTACGTGCATTTGTAATCAGAAGGTCAACTTCATAAATCTTTGCCCAACCAATGGTATGATGCCTAGGACTAAGTCTCATTGCGTTAGTTGCTCAGTCATGTCTGACTCTTTGCAACCCCATGGACTGTAATCTGCAGGGTTCCCCTGTCCATGAAATTCTCTAGGCAAGAATACAGGAGTGGGTTTCCATTCCCTTCTCCAGAGGATCTTCCTGACCCCAGGATTGAACCTGTGTTTCCTGCACTGCAGGTGCATTCTTAACCATCTAAGCCACCACTGAAGCCCCATTATCTTCTTTATTCACTTACCTGGAGTTGGGGAAGCTGGGAGAAGGGAGCCCTCTAATTTTGGAGATTTATTTGCATCTCCTTACATGGTCCTGATGGAACTCCCATCCCTGAGTCAATTCAAAGATACATAATTCCATGAAACAAGCTGAGAATGGAAAAACCTTGAGAGAACTGCGTAAGTTCATCTTCCTTCCAGTGTTCCTCAATGGATTTGCAGTCATTTATCAGGGAAAATGTTTAATGGAGAAAGCACATTTTGGAAGAAGTTTGGAAACGTCCTTTAAACTGACACTAATCTCTGGGAACAGAGAATCCTACCATTGTCCACTAGCCAGAAGGGGCTTCTGTGGCTCAGCTGATAAACAGCTCAGTAGGCCTGAGAAACTGCTCTGTAGTAATTGTCTCAGTTCCAAATCTATAGACTTATTTTAATATAAAATAATTAAAGGTTCACAGGAAGATGCAAAAGTATTACAGAGAGGCACAGTATACTCTTTGCCCAGTTCTCCCAATGGTAACATATTACATAATTAAACCAAGAATTTGTTGTAGGCACAATATGTATGTATAGTACTATGGCATTCAATTACATGCAATTAAGTGCATCCAAGATGCAAAACTATTCCATGAAAAAAATACAGGTTCCCCTGAGGCTACCTCTGTAATCACATCCACTTCCCTACCCCTAATGTGGGAAGCACTAGTGTGCTTTCTACCTCTATCATCTTTAATTTTGACATTTTGAGAATGTTGTATAAATGGAATAGAAACTATTGGCCTATAAATGGATCCAATATATTTTGTTGAAACAGCTAGGTGCAAAACAACTAGAAGGATTTCATTAAAAGTTCTTGAAGGGCTGTTCCCTTCCCAACCTTTCTGAAGAGTAGAATGGAAAGAAGAAAGGAAGGAGCCTTTTCTTCCCTTTCCTTTCTTCTCTTTCTTTTTCATACGCTTTTGAAAACTGTACTTAATCGAAACAAAGTACCTACGATTGTGTAGCTTTCTAACAGATAATGTAAACGTTTCCAGGTTGGGGTTTGAGCCTTCAGATTACAGTGTCCCCCCCTCCTCTGCCACCCTGCTGAATGTGAGCTCCTCCTTCTTGCTTCCTGTTCCCCAGACAAAAATGCCACCTGTGTTCGCCACCTGCACACAACCCTCACATTCTTCAGATCTCAGCACACACACCTCGTTTTCTCTGACGGTTTTCTGGTCTCCTATGCTTTCTCACCTCACATGTCCCCTTGAACCTGCGCCGTGCGTGTTTGTTGGGCGGTAGGTGCGTGATGGTGTGCGGTTCTTGGAGCACGTGGGCGTGGGGCACCATCGTGCGCAGGATGCCAGGTCCTGCGCGGTTGTGCGTGGTGGGCGTGGGGCGTGATAACACGGGTGGTGGGTGGGGCGTGGTGAGTGGGTGGGGCGTGGTGGTCTGGTGGTTTTGGTGTGCGTGGTGGGCGTGGAAAAAAAGCAGGGGGGCTTGTCCAGTCAAGTTCCCAGAGCAGTCGTCTTAGTCCAGCTGTGTATTCATCCTGCAAGCTGGGCTGGCCCCTCACAATGACTCAGCTATCATGCCATTACATCCATGAGGCTGGAAGATCTGACCGCCCCGTGACTGGAGGAAATTGTAAACAAGTAGGGAAGAGGGGAAGAGAGAAGTGGGGTCTAGCCTTCAGCCTGTGTGTCTGGGTCAATGTGCGGAGTTTTGTCACCTGAGTTACGACGAAAGTACTCTTAAAGTATGGGCTGGGGGACAGCAACGTCAGCATCTCCTGGGCTTACGTTAGAGATGCACAATCTCAGGCCCTGACTCAAACCTGCTAAAGCAGAATCTGCGAATGGATTTGTATGTTGCAGTGTGAGAAGCACTGACCAGCCATCTTTCTGGTTCATACTCACATTAACGTTTAAGAAGTGCTGGCATAGGACTCTGTCAGGATTCCAAATAGAAGTCAGAATACCAACAACTGGCATGAATGTCTGACTGTAATAGGGTTGAGGTCAAATCCTTACTGAGTGTTTTGGGTTCACAAGGTGATTCATGAAACAAAGGAGGCCTCTCTGCGGTTGTAAGATGAGCACAAAGGTAAGTGAAGACACGGCCCTGAGCGGGTCTGGACAATAGGCAGCAAGTATAAAGGCCCTAGGGTGGAATGCACTCCGTGTGTGTGTGTGTGTGTGTGTGTGTGTGTGTGAGAGAGAGAGAGAGAGAGAGAGAAAGGAGGCTATGTGTCTAGGGCAGAGAGAGGGAGACTGTGATAGTGGGAATGGATTTTGTTGACCTAATAGATAATGGTAAGGGCTTGGGATGGTATCATGAGTGGAGTGGGTGCCATTAGAAGGTTTTGAGTGAAGGAGTCACATGATTTGGCTTTTAGTTGGCATCTCTCCCCACACAGCGTGGCTTAGTTTCATTGAGTTAGACAAGGCTGTGGTCCGTGTGATCAGATTGGCTGGTTGTTTGTGATTGTGGTTTCAGTCTGTCTGCCCTTTGATGCCCTCTCTCAGCGCCTAGTCTAATTTGGGTTTCTCTTACCTTGGACGTGGGGTATCTCTTCACGGCTGCTCCAGCAAAATTCAGCTGCTGCTTCTTACCTTGGACGTGGGGTAGCTCCTCTCAGCCACTCCTGCACCGAGAGCCCCTTGGACTGCAAGGAGATCCAACCAGTCCATCTTAAAGCATATCAGTCCTGGGTGTTCATTGGAAGGACTGATGTTGACGCTGAAACTCCAATCCTTTGGCCACCTGATGCGAAGAGCTGACTCACTTGAAAAGACCTTGTTGCTGGGAAAGATTGAGGGCAGGAGGAGAAGGGGATGACAGAGGATGAGATGGTTGGATGACATCACTGACTCAATGGACATGGGTTTGGGTTGACTCCGGCAGTTGGTGATGGAGAGGCAGGCCTGGCGTGCTGTGGTTCATGGGGTCTCAAAGAGTTGGACACGACTGAGCGACTGAACTGAACTGAACTGAACTGAGGCTTCGCTCCAAGTGATTTGCTGAGAATAGACAGAAGGGGGAGAGACGGATAAGGCAGCCAGGTCGGGGCCAACTGCAGGAATTCTAGAGAGACGTTAACAAGGTGTCTTGGAACAGGGTGAAAACAATGCAGGTGAGGTGACATGCTTAGGATCTGGTCATATTTTGAAAGTAGAACTGGTTGGACTTGATGATGATTGATTAATAGCATGTGGGAGCAAGAGAAGAATCTCCCCAGGGCTATTGTGTATGCTTCACAAGATCAGCCTTCCTAGAAGACTTCATACACCCCCCTTTCAGGGCTAAAACAGGCTGAGGAAGTTGTCTCTAGCAGGAAAAATAAGTCAAGAAAGTTATCTCATAAAAGCATAGACATTATGAGAGTAATTTTGAAAGTTTTATTGTTTGGCAAAATGGAAAGTTGGCAAGCCCTGATTTTCTGTTGTTATTGTAGTTTTAAGGGTCAATAAACATCAAAATCTTGGAGCCTCCAAAATAAAGCCTGGTTTATATGGTCTATAGCATTTTTTTTCCATGCAGCTCCACCCCATACAACCCTATGTTCTTCTATGTAAGTTTCCGATAGCTGCTGTAGCTAATTACTACTTGGTGTCTTGAAATACAGAAATTTGTTTTCTCATCATTCTGGAGATCAGAAGTCCAAAATCAGTATCACTAGGTCAAAAATCAAGATGTTAGCAAGGTCACATTCCCTCTGGATGCTCTAGGGGTTAATCCATTCTTTGGTTTCTTCATTTTCTGGTGGCTACCAGCATTCCTTGGCTTGTGGTCACATCAGTCCAGTCTTTAAGGCCAAACTCTTCAAATCTCTATGTTCTATCTTCATATTACCTGTTCCTATGTGTTCCTATTTGACTCCAGAGAGTCAAAACTCTCTCTGCCTTCTTTTTAAAAGATACACTTAATTGCATTTATTACCAGCCTGCTTAGGTAATCCAGGATAATCCTGCCATTTCAAGATCCTTAATCACATCATTCAAGTCTTCCCCTCCCTTTTTTGACAATAAAAGAAAAAGAAAAAAAAGTTAAATTTCAGGCATACAAAACTGGAATTGGGCAGCCACTGAGGATGTGGTATCAGAAAACTTCCTTCACTATTAAGGACTTGAACCAAACCCAAGGTCACCACAAGCCACATTCAGGACAATATCTGCAACCTGCAACCTTATGATCTCAAGGTTCCACTTAGAAGTATGCAACCATTTCAGACTCCAACCAATCCTTGCTTAACACAAACCCTCACTTTTTGCCAGTTTCAATTATAATTCTTGAGAGACAACTTATGTAATACTGTGACCTAGCAGCTTTTACGTTTATGGCTTCCTCCATACTGTAGTCTGGTGGAACACAATTCAGACATTTCTTAATCTGTGTCTCTGGGGCTGCAGTCCTAAAAAACCCTCAGTAGTGTAGAGTTAGTCACTCAGTTGTGCCCAACTCTTTGCAAGCCTATAGAATGTAGCCCAGCAGGTTCCTCTGTCCATGGAATTCCTCAGGCAAGAATATTAGAGTGAGAAGCCTTTCCCTTCTCTACAATATCTTCCTGACCTAGAGATCAAACCCAAGTCTCCTACATTGCAGGCAGATTCTTTACTGACTTAGCCACCTGGGTAGCCTTGTAAATGCTTCTGTATTTCAATCAGGTCTCTGTTTCTGAAATTTTGGTGAACATAGCTGACGTGGTTGGCACGATCCAGATCAGTGCTCCCTCAGCAGTCCGGCAGTTGTTCAGAGCCTATGTACGGTACCTACGCAGACCCACTGAGTCCAGCCTTCTCTTCAGTTGCATTAGAGCTCCAGGTGAGTGCTCCTGGAGCCGAACCTCCCATTTGGTTGAGCTCTAGGTCTTTATTTGAGGATTTATTTTAGATTTTATTTTTAATCTCAGCATTCAGATTCAAGGTTTTTCCATCTTGTGATTCACGTTTCAGGTTTTCTGTCTTCATGGCTTGGTAAGAGATGTGAGTTTCAGGTTTTCTTTCTTATTTTGGTGACTTCTCAGAATAAGGGGAAGTTTTTACAGGAAAAATTTAAAGAAAAATGAACTCTTAAGAGCTTGTGCCAACTTTATATTTAACACCTGTAATTATACCCCTATTCTATAATTACTTATCTAAATGGGTCCATTTAACCTAGAGTGATTTAAATTTCTGTTGGCTAAAATAGGGAGCTCTCAAAACCCCCAAATTTGTCTATCTTCATGCATGACTAGAGAAAATATGAGATAGACAAAATGAATGGTCAGCATATTTTAATTGGTATCTAGAGGATTTTAAACTTAGTGCTGAGAAAATTGCTTCCCTCCCAGCTGCAAATGAGCAATGTATATGTATTATTTTTCATGACTCTTTGCCCTGTGGTAACATTTTTTGGATAAATTTACTACCTATATTTCCTGATCCCATTGGATAAAAATTCAATAAAAAGCAATAATACTTCCTTCTTACAATAACAGATTGTGGCTTCTAATTAGCTAGATGTAGGAAATTTCAATTATTTGGCAATGCAAGAGAGGAAGTTTAAAAGTTTTTCCCAGTCACTTAGATGACCTTCAAGTAGAAACCTTAAAATCTTTGTTTAACTATATAGGCTATATGAGAACTAAAATTCTAAAGTTTATCCCAAATTCTGGAAGCACAACCATGGATTCACTATAGTTTCAATTATTAAATTTTATAAAATATGTGACTATCAGTCAAGGAAACGCTTCCAAATATCTGTTTAAATATGTTCGGAGGACGCTGCTCCAATAAGTGTGAAGGTATAGGAAAGGTAAAGTGACAACAAGTATTTTAAAGTCTCACTTAAGTCTTTCTTCTATCAAAAAAAAAAATTCCTAGAGCAAATACTGTTCATCCACATACTGTCTTATGTGTGATATGGATCAGATATGCCAGATTCGGGCACCAAGAATTTTGCTTAAAACAATGTCTAAAGTCACTTCTACCTTAATTTTCAGATTGAAGAGTGAGGAAACAAACCTACAATTCCATTTTTTGTATTGCATAAGAGTGAACAGATATTTTAAAAAGACAACTCTATTAATAATGCTGTAAGGAGATTTGACTCATTTTGTTCTACATTAACTAGAATGCATGTTGCAGCACAAAGATGTTTAACTTCCCCTTCTATGCTGATGCATCAATTTGTAGATAATTTCTCACAGAAGCAAATGTATCTTAAGCAGGATAACTAAATGACAATCAGTCTTTCCAGAATTTAATTTCTAAGAAAAAGAGAATCTGGATCTCTGAAATTAAAAAAAAAAAAAAAAAAAAAAAAAAACGCGTTTGTACAGGCTATACATAGCTTTTCCATGACAACTAGCAACTCAAAAGGAAAGCCAAGAATAGAGCCCCAAAGTCTTCATCTAATGCCATCACTAACCTGTATTTTCCAGTGTTTGATGTTAATATACTTTAAATTAATTTGAAACTAGTGAAGTTTCTAGTGTCCTTAGGGTCCTGATACCTTCAATATCTCTCCTGAACCTGGTGGTTTCAATTCAGCTGAAATTACTTGACATCACTTATGAAAAGCCTTTGAAGTGCTTCTGCCTTGATTCAGGCTCTGAATCTACACTGAAGGGGGAAAAAAAAAAAAATGGAAAAGCACAGCATCATTTTCAACATTTCTTTTTCACTCTGACTTTGTCATTTTCCTTAAATCTTCTGAACCATAATTTCTTCTGAGAGATAAAATAATTTGTGTCCCTTTTTTTATGATGGTATAATACATTCACTTACTGGAAATTGAGTCATTGTGAAAATTATAGACAGTGTGATTTTTGGCTACTTCTAATATATATATTGCTTCAGCAATATATATTGCTTGTACTTGGTCAAGATCACATTAAAAAATATGTTAAAGTATATAGCCTGTTGCTTGGGCTACAACAGGGACTAGAATTTACTGGATAAATAGAATGATGCAATGTTCTGTTTGCCAGCTGTCAAGCCCTCTAATTTTAATGGCATTGTAACATTTGTTTTCCTCTTTCTTTCTAGAAAACTGTTTCAATGAAGTTAGGATGAGCTATCACTTGATAATATATTTCTTATTTTTAAAAATAATAAAAATAAAAACTCCCACTGTAGAAAATTAAGCAATGTGAGAAAGTCCTTTGCCTCTAGACATATGTTGATATTATTCAAAGCAGCAGTTTTAGGTATTAAATGACTTATTGATTCTCATGCTTTCCTTCTGTCTCATATGGTAAAGAATCTGCCTGCAAAGCACAAGACCTGGGTTCAATCCCTGGGATGGGAAGATCTCCTGGAGAAGGGAATGGCTACCTATTCCAGTATTCTTGCCTAGGAAAATCCCATGAATATAGGTGCCTGGCAAGCTACAGTACATGTGGTCACAAAGAATCGGACATGACTGAGTGACTAATACTTCCAGTTGTAACAACTGTGCATCACACGACTCTAGGAAGAGGTTATCATATTATTCCATAAGTGTAGCCCCACTGCTGTGGAAAAAGGGTTTATTTGTGTCATCTTCAAATGGATCAAGTCTAACTATCTCAAAATAGAAGCTTAACACTTTATAAGACATTCCATTTACATTTAACTCCGTTTGCTTTATAAAATAAAGGACTAAGTTGCTTAAGCCTCTTTTCAACTATTGTTGCACTTGAGAACACTGAAAATCTATTTCAAGGTAAAGTTAGCTTATTTGTTGCTTTAATCAACATGTCATGAGCTGTGGACTCTATGAACAGGACCAAGTGTGTCTGTTTAGGAGTAAGCTACTTTCCCAACTGCAGATAGTTCTAGGAAAAGTATATTAACAGGACATCCAGTGTCAGATCAAGGAGAGTGGTAACATGTTTCAGTGTTACATATCCCCAGTGTTGAAAAGCAGAATTTGTGTCCCACTGTTGCAGCATCTCTCTTTAAAAGTTTCTTAATCATCTTAGCATATAATGGGATGTCATGAACTCATGATATACCCTATGAGCCAATTTTTGTTATGCTTTATTCTCAGTAGAAGTCCTACCAACTTTTTTTTTTTTTTTTTTTAGGTACAGAGATTTCCCATATACTTTCTCTCCTTGATCTCCACCACAGCTCCCCGCAGCAACAATATCCTGTGCTAGCATGGTACACTTGTTTCAAGCAGTGGTCCTGCACTGAAACGTCATTAACCCCTGAAGTCCAGAATTCACACTGGGCTTCCCCCTTGGTAAAGTCCACAGTTTACCTTGGACTTCTGCCTTCCCCCATGGTATCTTCTATTGTTTTTGTCAAATGTATAAAGATATATATTCACATTTGTGGCAGCATACAAATTGGTTTCACTCACTACCCTGAAATCCATTCTTTGTCTATTCATCACTCCACCGCTAAGCCTGGAAACCACTGATCTTTTGTCTTCATAGTTTTGCTTTATCCAGAATGTCATATAAATGGGATCACACAGAATTTAGATTTTCAGATTGATTTCTTTCACTTTTTAATATGTATTTATGGTTCCCTCAGGTCTATCCATGATGTGATAGCTCATTAATTTTTATCACCGAATAATAGTCCATTGTTTGGATATAACACAGTTTGCTGAAGTATTCACCTACTGAAGGACATCTTGGTTGCTTCCAAGTTTTGGCAATTATGAATAAAGCTGCTATAAACATTGTATGTACTATATGAATTATGAATAAAGCTGCTATATTTATAGTACTAATTATATAGTACACAAACATTGTGTGTACCATACAATTATGAATAAAACTGCTATAAACATTGTGTATTCCTTTGGGTAAAACAAAGGAGCATAGTTGCTGGAAAAAATTTGAGATATCAAGGTAAAACTTCATTCAAGGATGGGAAAAGACAAAAATGGTAAAGACCTAACAGAAGCAGATAGATTAAGAAGAGATGGCAAGAATACACAGAAGAACTATACAGAAAAGATCTTAATGACCCAGATAACTATGATGGTATGGTCACTCACCTAGAACCAGACATCCTGGAGTGTGAAGTCAAGTGGACCTTAGGAAGCATTATTACAAACAAAGCTAGTGAAGATGATGAAACTCCAACTGAGCTATTTACAAACCTAAAAGATGATGCTGCTAGAGTGATGCACTCAATATGGCAGAAAATTTAGAAAACTCAGCAGCACCACAGGACTAGAAAAGGTCAGTTTTCATTCCAGTCCCAAAGAAGGGCAATGCCAAAAAATGTTCAAACTATCATGCAGCTGCATTCATTTCACATACTAGCAAAGTAATGCTCAAAATCCTTCAAGCTAGGCAGCAACAGTATGTGAACCAAGAACTTCCAAACGTACAAGTGGTTTAGAAAAGGCAGATTGTTAAAAGATTGCTAAGAGCTTTGTATAATTTAGATACTGCTCATTACCACATATATCTTGCAAATAATTTTACCAAGTGTATATTAAATATGGTTTTATATTTAGGTCTATAATACAGTTAGAGGTAATTTTTGTGAATGGTGTGAAGTCTGTGTCATCTTGTTCAGTTGCTCAGTCATGTCCAACTATTTGTGACCCCATGGACTGCAGCATGCCAGGCTTTCCTGCCCTTCACCATCTCCCAGAGCTTGCTCAAACTCATGCCCATGGAGTTGGTGATGCCATCCAACCATCCCGTCCCCTGTTGTCCCCTTCTCCTCCTGCCTTCAGTCTTTCCCAGCATCAGGGTCTTTTCTAAGGAGTTAGCTCTTTGCATAAGGTACCCAAAGTATTAGAGTTTCAGCTTCAATCTCAGTTCTTCCAATGAATATTCATGATTGATTTCCTATAGGATTGACTGGTTTGGTCTCCTTGCAGTGCAAAGGACTCTCTAGAGTCTTCTCAGATACTATACTTCAAAAGTGTCAATTCTTTGACCCTCACCCTTCTTTTTGGTTCAACCCTCACATTAATACATGACTTTGGAAAAATCACAGCTTTGACTATATGGATCTTTGTTGGTAAATTAATGTCTCTGCTTTTTAATATGCTGTCTAGGTTGGTCATAACTTTTATTCCAAGGAGCAGGCATCTTTTAATTTCTTGGCTGCAGTCACCATCTGCAGTGATTTGTTTCCCCATCTATTTGCCATGAAGTGATGGGACCAGATGCCATGATCTTACTTTTTTGAATGTTGAGTTTTAAGCCAGCTTTTTCACTCTTCTCTTTCACCTTCATCAAGAGGCTCTTCAGTTCTTCTTCACTTTCTGCCATAAGGATGGTGTCATCTGAGTATCTGAGGTTATTGATATTTCTCCCAGCAATCTTGATTCCAGCTTGTGCTTCATCCACCCAACATTTTGCATAATATACTCTGCATATTAGTTAAATAAACAGGGTAACAATTTTCAGCCTTGACATACTGTTTTCCCAATTTTGAACCAGTCTGTTGTTCTATTTCCAGTTCTAACCGTTGCTTCTTGAGCTGCATACAGGTTTTCAGGAGGCAGGTAAGGTGATCTGGTATCCCCATCTCTTCAGAAATTTTCCACAGTTTGTTGTGATCCACAGAGTCAAAGGCTTTAGTGTAGTCCATAAAGCAGAAGTAGATTCTTTTTTTTCCTCTGAAGTTCTCTTCATTTTTTATGATCCAACAGATGTTGGCAATTTGATCTCTGGTTCCTCTGCCTTTTCTAAACCAAGCTTGAACATCTGGAAATTCTCAGTTCATGTACAGTTGAAGCCTAGCTTGGAGAATTTTGAGCAACATTACTTTGTTCAGACATTACTTTGAACATTTACTTTGTTCATAATTTTTGTTTTGAGCAAGTTTTAGTTTGAGTAAGCTCTGGGAATTGGTGATGGACAGGGAAGCCTGGTGTGCTGCAGTCCGTGGGATTGCAAAGAGTGGGACACCACTGAGTTACTGAACTAAGCCTGCTAGCGCGTGAGATGAGTGCAATTGTGTGGTTGTTTGAACATTCTTTGGCATTGCCTTTCTTTGGGATTGGAATGAAAACTGACATTTTCCAGTCCTGTGGCCACTGCTGAGCTTTCCAAATTTGTTGGCTTATTGAGTGCAACACTTGTCTTTTAAGATTTGAAATAGCTCAGCTGAAATTCCATTATCTCCACTAGCTTTGTTCGTATGATATTTCCTAAGGACTTTGCACGTGCCAAGATATCTGGCTCTAGGTGATTGATCACACCATCATGGTTATCTGGGTCCTGAAGTTATTTTTTGTATAGTTCTTCAGAGTTATTCTTGCCACCTCTTCTTGATATCTTCTACTTCTGTTAGGCCCATACTGTTTCTGTCCTATATTGTGCCCATCTTTGCATGAAATTTTCCCTTGGTATCTCTAATTTTCTTGAAGAGATCTTTAGTCTTTCCCATTCTATTGTTTTCCTGTATGTCTTTGCATTGATCACTGAGGAAGGCTTTCTTATCTCTCCTTGCTATTCTTTGGAACTAGCATTCAGATGGGTGTATCTTTCTTTTTCTTCTTTGCCTTTCACTTCTCTTCTTTTCTCAGTTATTTGTAAGGCCTCTTCAGACAACCATTTTGCCTTCTTGCATTTCTTTTTCTGGGGATGGGTTTGATAACCACATCCTGTACAATGTCATGAACCACTGTCCATAGTTTTTCAGGCAGTCAGTCTATCAGATCTAATCCCTTGAATCTATTTGTCACTTCCACTGTATAAGGGATTTGATTTAACTCATATCTGAATGGCATAGTGGTTTTCCCTACTTTCTTAAATTTAAGTCGGAATTTGGCAATAAGGAGTTTGTGAGCTTAGCCACAGTCAACTCTGTCTTTTTTTTGTTGTTGACTGTATAGAGCTTCTCAATCTTTGGCTGAAAAGAGTATGATTAATCTGACTTCAGTATGACCATATGGTGATGTCCATGTGTGGAGTCATCTGCTGTGTTGTTGGAAGTAGGTGTTTGCTATGACCCAGGTGTTCTCTTGGCAAAGCTCTGTTAGCCTTTGCCCTGCTTCATTTTGTACACCAAAGCCAAACTGGCCTGTTACTCCAGGTATTTCTTGACTTCCTACTTGTGCATTTCAGTCCCCTAGAATGAAAAGGATATCTTGTTTGGTTATTGCTCTAGAAGGTCTTGTAAGTTTTCATAGAATGGTTCAACTTCAACTTCTTCTGCACTAGTCGTTGGGGCCTAGACTTGCATTACTTGACATTGAATAGTTTGCCTTGGAAATGAACCAAGATCATTCTGTCATTTTTGAGATTGCCCAAGTATGGACTCTTTTGCTGGCTGAAGGGCTACTCCATTTCTTCTAAAGGATTCTTGCTCACAGTAGTAAATATAATGGCTATCTGAATTAAATTTGCCCATCCAGTCCATTTTAGCTCACTGATTCCTAAAATGTTGATATCTAGCTTCTTTTTTAATTATTATTATTATTTTTGCATGTAGATATTCAGTTTTTCTAACACCATTTGTTGAACAGATTTTCTTTGTTCCATTGTATTACCTTTTCTCTTGGCAACTGTCAGTTGACTATACCTATGTGAGTCCACTTCTGGATTATCAGTTCTGGTCCACTGATTTATTTGTGTATTTTTTGCCTATACCACACTGTCTTGCTTACTGTACTTCTAGTAAGTCTTGACATTGAATAGTGTCGGGCCTCTCACTTTGCTCCTCCTTAATGTTGTATTAGTTCTTCTGGTTCTTTGACCTCTGCATATAAACTTTAGAATTAGCTTGTAAATTTCCACAAAATAATCTTCCATGCCTTAGAGAAAATTCTCAGTTAAATTATGAAAATGTAAAGAAATATATTTAAAACAATTTTTTTTCATTTTTATATTCTACTTGCGTTCCTCCTTTGCCTTATTTTACCTCTGTATATATGAAATACCTAAAGATTATAGTAATTAGGTTAAGTACAAATGTATTAAATACACAGTATGAAAGGAATTGGGTTTGTATGCTATAGTAACATATGTATAAGCTATCTTATAATTATTTTAATCTCTATTTCTATTCTAACACAGTAAGAGAGAACCCATCATCATTTCCAATTTAAGGTAACCACAACAAAAAATCCTCCAGTCTGAAGAGTGACAGCAATAGCATTGCTATTTGTAACAGTTTATCTAGAAAACCCCATGTTTGTGGCATTTATTTATTTAAAAGCACTATTTAATAACAATTATACTTTAAATTGCTCTATATCAGTGAATTTATACACTGTTACAGTTTTTGGAAACATGTTATTTTGCTCATTCTTATTTTGTTTATTTGGTTAAATACTTGCCTTTACAGTATATGTTCACTGATTTATTGGAATTTAATTCATAAGACCTTTGGCATAATGTAAAAATTATGCAAACTATAAATATAAATTGTTATGAGATGATGAACTTAAGGACAGAAGACATCATGGAACAACTTAAGGACAGAAGACATCAAAGGAGCATGAACCAGTTCCTTTGTTCAAGAAGACATCAGCTGTGAAGCTGGTCAACTGACATTTAGATCTAATTTCCCTCTGTAAGCAGTGTGTGACTTTTAGTTAACCCTAGTGTTTCTTAGCCTCGATTTCTCCAGTGTAAAATGAAGATAATGATGTTTATTTTAAAATCCTAGGGATTAAACTAGAAATTATTTATATAAGTTTCCTGTCACACTGGTCACATAAGTATATGAAAGCTGTTTTGTAGCTCAGATCCTGTTGATTGTTCTCATACATTAGGGAGTCACAAAATGGTTTGTCTTCCAGGAAAAAGAGATGAAGTAGTTCCTTCTCTTCTTCTGAACTTCTTTTCATGCTCTGTGTTTGCTGCATTTCAGATAAAATATGCATTGGGTGAAATTGAACACAAGCTCACACACACGCATGCAGGCAACAGGAGGATGACATAAACTGTCCAAGTTTACAGAAATGAGGTGACCATAAAAGCAGAAGAAATCACATATGACAGAATATACAGTAGCTTAGAGTTGGGTTCTGGTGATAGTATCTGATTAAGGTAAATCAGATTCTTTAGTAGAATGTAATTATTGACTATGTTTTTTTGTCAAAATTTACATTATCTTTCCAGAAATCTGTGGACTTTGTTTTAAGTGAATGTTGCCCATTACTGAGTTCCAAGAAACATCTAGATACATTTTCTGCTAAAGTGAGGCTGGATGATTAGTGGTAACATGATTTTGACAGTATTTCAGCCTCCATATTTCTATCTTTCTAGAAAAATTTATCCTCATAATAAATGATACATCAAATTCTATTTTATAATGCCTTTAATTATTCCCTTATGTCATCCTATCACTTGTATATGAAATAACTCTTTGGAAAAAGCTTTCTTTTCCAATATGTGGATTCAGAAAATACTTGTACAATTTTTGATGGTTTTATTCTCAAATGAATTTTCAGTGCAAATGATATCTACCAAAAGAGACTTCCAAGTTTAAATCTATTTTTGTTAACATCATTAAGTGTTTTTAATGATGTTTTATTAAATCATTAAGTCACAGGCTTCCCTTGTGACTCAGCTGCTAAAGAATCCTCCTGCAATGTGGATGACCTGGGTTTGATCCCTGGGTTGGGAAGATCCCCTGGAGAAGGGAAAGGCTACCCACTCCAGGATTCTGGCATGGAGAATTCCAAGAGGGGGCCCAAAGGGTTGGACACGATGGAGTGACTTTCACTTTTATTACACCTAGGTATATTTAAACTAAATAGTGAAATGATTACAGGCTCACATGTTTGAAATTCATTGTTCCATGTTATTTAAAATATAATAGATTTCATTAAAAATTCTTCATTTATTTCTCTAAATATTTTCCTCAATACACAAATTAAATATGTAAATATCAAATATGGTCCACTTTCTATAAGAGCACTTCATTGTTCTTATCAGATATCTTTTTAATATTTTTGATTCTTCATCTGCTTACCTACTATATGAATTATGCAATCTTAATAGAATTCTCCTCTGACAGAATCAAAATTAGAGAGTTTTTTAAGATACATAACCTGTAAATTTCAGAAGGTATTTATAGTCAATAGTCAAATTAACTACAAAAACTCAAAACTTTCAGTGCTGAGAAAATATATCATTGGCCAGATTGTTAAATATTCAGAAAGTTTACTCAAATGGCTGTTGAGCTCCTTTACAAAAACAATATTTTATTATGCCATCAATTTTGCTTCCATAAATCTCTGGATTATGTTTGTTCTTGAGTTCTATTGCTATCACAAATGAGCATTTGGTATTCGTAGTTAGTACAGGGAAACATATGAAGAATGGTTTGATGTTAAATTTATTTTCACATTCTCAGAAGCACATGCAAACAGGAAAAATAACTGCTTCAGAATTGTCTATTATGCAGATTATAATTTCATAGTTGTTTCTCACATCACTTACATCATGCCTGCTAATAAAAAGAAAACAATTCTAGCATAACTCTTTAACAGTGACTGAGTTGCCAAAAATATCACTGCCAATGAATTCAATCATGTTGTTTACATTAATTTGCTGACTTTTAATCTGAAGAAAGTACATTGTGGAACTAATGCTGATGCTAATTCTGCATGTTTATGCTCTGAAATGACTGATATAATGAAAAATGAATCTCATTTTAGTGTGCATTTTGGATGCAAAGCACAGACATTACAAAAGACATCTTGATTGAAGTCTGTTAAAAAGCAAAGTTTTTAGAAAACCTAAATATTCCTTCTTATCTATATATGATTGTGAACCTCCTAAATTATCAATTCTGTGTGTGGTGGGGAAGGTATAGCATGTAGTAAGTGGTACAAAAATAAGTAAATATTTGTGTTTATGGCTGTATACTTAAATAAATACCAACATATTAGAAAACTAACAAGAAAATGTGAAACTTAATTTTGCAAGGTAAATGTAATACTACAATTTGTAACATTTTAGCAATAATTAATAATTAACTATTTAATTTAGTGCATTATATAGCTCTTTGACATTTGTTATCAGTCCTTTGGGGTACACTTTAGCATATGAAAGGTATAGATAGAACGCTAAACTTAAACTATTTAAGATTATTACTATCATTATTATTTTCATTAGTTAACTATTCTATTATTATACTTAATGGCAAAACTGAATAAAATAAAATCTGGAGAAATCTCCATGCTGACAATTAGTATAGTCACAAATGTGGAAGGAAATAACATTAGAATGATCTTCATTCTAAACAGTTTTCTAAAAAGAAATGGACATCTACTCAGTATTTTGTAATAAACTATATGGTAAAAGAATCTGAAAAAAGAATGGATATATATCATATAGCTGAGTCACTTTGCTATACACCTGAAACTAACACAGAGTTGTAAATTAACTATATTCCAATATAAAACAAATACTAAACTATAAAAAAAAATTGAACGACTTACAAAAAACAGTGTTGAGAGTCAGACTGAAAAAAGAAAAAAGAATTCAAATGGGAAGATATTCCAACTTGAATTGCTTCCTTATATCTCTGGTCATCCCTCCAGTGAAAAGTTATGTATTTCCTAGTAAGCTTTCATGGATTTCTTAGTTAAAGATTTAAAATTACTTTTCATAGTGGATAAATTATTTGGTTCAACTGTAAACTTTGTCCAAACTTCAAAATTTCTTAAGAATACAATTAAATAAAATTCTTTAATTTGTGAAGATCCTCGAAAGGCATGTGCTTTCTTAGGCTCTACATTATTTGCTCAATACTCTTAAATACAAAAAATGAATAATATAATTTGATTTCTCAAGTAGGTTTTCTTTGTTTTTGAAATTATGTAAGCACAATATGTAAAACATTCATGAGTTAATAAAATCATAAATATTTTAAAATTTAGAATGTACATGGTATCCAATGGGCTTCCCTGGTGTCTCAGATGGTAAGGAATCCTCCTGCAATGCAGAAGACCTGGGTTCAATCCCTGGGTTGGGAAAATCCCCTGGAGGAGATCATGGCAACCCGTTCCAGTACTCTTGCCTGGAGAATCCCTATGGACAGAGGAGCCTGGTGGGCTACAATCCATGGGGTCACAAAGAATCAGATAAGACTGAGTGACTAAGCGCAGCACAGCATATGATATCCAATAATGAGTTAACTTTTTGTTAATTATATGTTAGATGGTGAGAATTGGTAAAGGCATATAGTATACAAAAAGGCTCATTTTCAATAACACTAATGAAGGCTGAAATGGAAACCAAACCATCTTGATATATAACAGAGAGCTCATCCCCCTCATCTTCTCTTCATGTGTAGATCAACCAAGACATTGATGGAGATATAAGGAGCCTTTTGCCCTTTGGGCCTAAAGTGAAGGTGAAAGTGTTAGTCACTGCGTCATGTCTGCCTCTTTGCAATCCCATGGACTGGAGCTCGCCAGGCTCCTCTGTCCTTGGAATTCTCCAGGCAAGATACTGGAATGGGTTGCCATTCCATCCTCCATGGGATCTTCCTGACTCAGGAATCAGGGCCTCCTGCATTCCAGACAAATTCTTAACCATCTGAGCCACCAGGGAAGCCGGGAGAAAGTCAAATCTCTCCATTCCACTCCACATCACTCCAGATAAGTGATGGTGAAAAGTTTAGGCTCTTCTTTAAGAGCTAAAGTCTAAGTTGAAGAAAGGAATAGAGAATTGATAAGTGCTCCCTTTAAAAAAATAAGTCTAGTTAGAGTATACATTCCAAAAAGAGAAAATTCTGTTTACTATGTAAGGTGAATACAAATCTTTCTCTGAAGATAACTTCATTTTGCCTGTGACAGGAAATCAGTATTTGAAACCTTTAAAAATAAAGAGTTTGTAAGCTATGGCAAGTTGTTGATACCATTAAGTTAAGCTATTAAGTTGTTGATGCCATGGGAATATTCTTGAGAGAGAACCAACTGGAGTTCCTGAGAATATCCCAATGATTTGTTGTTTACATGACATTTCTCGACAAAATTTATGGTATTTTAATACATGACAAGGCAATCTTTGGAAATATTAATATAAAATTGTATCTGACAGTTGTAGGCTAATCAGCTAAAGAGCAGCAGTGTTGTTATACATACTGAGAACAAGGCATAATTTGCCTTAGGAGTTTTTTAAGAAAAAATATTTTATGTGATACTAAAATATTATCATTATTATTAAAATAAAAATTTTCTTGATAAGTATCTTTTCTGTGAGGGTAAGAGGTTATTAACTGTTTTTACCACCAACAATGTTTGCTTCAGATTGCATGCATTCAATTTAACTATAATAAAGTCTAATTCTTACAAGCTCCCTTCATATTTTACAGAACCATTAATAAAGTGTTCTTGCTGACTGATTTCCTAATGTTCTGCAAATTATGTAGAATGCTTGATTATAGGTTTTGAAGAACTACTGTGCATAAATACATGATCATATATATAAAATTCAGAACTCCCCGATTTGCCTTTGAAATTTTGTTCCTTTATTTGAGAATTGGAAAGCGTGAATGCAAGAAACTGGGGGAGGATTTTTATGACTGACTCAGAATATCCTTTTCTCTGTTGGTCTTCAATTTAGAATCATTAACTTCTTTAAAGTTATGTTTACTAATTGTTAGTGTTCTCATCATCATTGTTCCTAGTTCTAATACTCCAGTTACCAAATCCCACAGAAATTTATAATTCAGTGCTTAAAAAAAAAAAAAAGAAGGAAAATATTTCCTGACTTTTTTCACTTGGGGTCTCCCATTGATAAATTCATGAAATTGTCTTCACTGGTAACCAAAGAATAATATAATATCAAATATAAATGCTTTGACTCCTCGGATACTAATAGAATTAACAAATGCAACAAATTACTATTATAACTTTTACAACAAATAAGGGAAGCTTGAAATAAGGCATAGAATATTTATTTTATTTGTGCTCAGTTGCTTCAGTGCGTCTGACTCTTTGCAAACCTATGAAGTGTAGCCCACTAGGATGTTCTGTCCATGGGGATTCTGCAGGGAGGAATAGTGGAGTGGGTTGCCATGCCCTCCTCTCGAGGAACTTCACAACCCAGGGATCAAACACTTGTCTCCTGCGTCTCCTTCATTGCAGGCAGATTCGTTACCCCCTGAGCCACCTGAAGAGCCCTTTAATTCATTTATTGAAATATAATTGACTTATTACATTATGTAAGTTTCCATTGTACAATGTATTGGCTCAGTATTTTGTACATTATGAAATAACACAGTAAATCTAATTATTATTTGTCACCATACAAATTTATAGCAATAGTATTTCTAGTATTCCCTGTGTTACAGATTACATCTTAATGACTTATTTATTTTATAACTAGAAATTTTTGCCTCTTAGTGCCATTCATCTGTTCCCCATCACTTTGCTCCCCTCCCCTCTAGCAGTCACCTGTCTATTTTCTGTATCTGCATGTCTGTCCCTGTTTTGTTTTTCCATTTGTTTTGTTTTTTAGAGTCAATATATAAGTGAAATCATATGGTCTGTGTCTTTCTCGGTCAGAGTTAGTTCATTTAGCATAAAATCCTCAAGGTCCATCTGTTTGCTATAAATGGCAAGGCTTAAATAGCTGAGTAGTGTTTCATCATACATATATATTGCATGTTAATTGCTCAGTCATGTCTGACTCTTTCCACCCTGTGGACTATAGTCCACCAGGCATCTCTGTCCATGGAATTCTCCAGCCAAGAATACTGGAGTGGATTGCTATTCCCTTCTCCATACATATACTACATCTTCTTTTTTCATTCATCCACAGATGAACACATATTGGATATTTTAAATGAAATGTTGGATTTGTTAAACAATAATGCAGTAAATGTAGAGGTGCATATTATCTTTTAAAATTATGACTTTTATTTCTTTCAGATAAATACTCATAAGTAGAATTGCAGGATAATATGGTTTTATCATTAAATTTGTGAGAAACCATCACACTGCTTTCCATAGTGTCTGTACCAATTTGCATTCCACCAAGTGTGCAAAAGTGGTCCCTATTCATCACATCCTTGACAATATTTGTTATTTGTTGTCTTTTTTTAAAATAGCCATGCTGACAGGTATGAGGTGATAGCTCATTTTGTTTTTTATTTATATTTCCCTTGTGATTAGTGATGCTGAAAATCTTTTCATGTGTCTGTTGGCCATCTGTAGGTCTTCTCTAAAAAGTGACTACTCAGGACATCTGTTCGTTTTTAGTTGTTTATTTGCTTATTTCTTTCTTTTGTATTTCTTTCCTTCCTTCTTAACTTTTTCTTTATTTTTTTTTCTTTTCTTTGGATATTGAGTTGTATGTGTTCTTTGTATGTTTCGGCTATTAACTACTTATCAGATTTACCATTTGCAAATATATTCTCCCATTAACTAAATTGCCTTTGCCTTTTATTGATGGTTTCCTTTGATGTACAAAAGCTGTTTAGTTTGACGAAATCCATTTTTTAAAAAAGAATTGGTTTGTTGTCCTTTGAGATAGACAACAAAGGAGATAGATCCACAAAATAATTCCAAGTCCTATGTCAAAAAGTATACTGCTGTCATTTGCCTCTAGGAGTTTTATGGCTTCTGTTCTTAGATGTAGGCCTTTAATCCATTTTGAATTGTTTTGTTAATATGATATAAAATAGTCTCATTTTATTCTTTTACATATAGTTATCTGTCTTTCCAGATACCTTCAAATCTACTGAAGATTCTGTATTTCCTATGGTATACTCTTACCTCCTTTGTCATAGATTAATTGACCATGTAAGTGTGGTTTTATTTCTGAGCTTTCGATTCTTTTTCATTGATCTGTGTGTTTGTTTTTGTGGCAGTGTTATACTGCTTTTGATTATTGTAGCTTTGAAATATAATTTGAAAGCAGAGACTGTGATGCCTATGGTATGGTCCTTTCTTAAGAATGCTTTGGCTGTTAAGGAGTTTTTGTAGTTGCATACAAATTAAGAATTGTTTGCTCTAGTTCTGTGGAAAAATTCCATTGATATTTTGATAAGGATTATATTGGACCTGTAGAATGCTTGAATAGTATTGATTTTTAACAACATTAATTCTTGCTATCCAGGAACACAATATATCTTTTCATTTATGTGCATCATCATCAATTTTTTCATCAATGTCTTATAGATTTTGTCGTGGGAGTGTGTAATTTCCTCGGTTCTGTCTCATCATAATAAAAATTTGAAGCAACGGACGTTAAAGCACTCAGATAGACCATGTGACAGCTCTCAGACAGATCAGTGTTACAGTTCCATATTACAGTTCAGTTTTATTTAGAAAATAAAGGAAAATACATCCTCGAGGCATGAGGGCATGCCAACCCAAAAGATGTAAAGAGAGAGAGAGAAACCCCAGCTCTTTGGCTCTTCTTTTTATATGTTTTTTCTCCACCCCCCTGGGCCTGCCCTGTGTAAATTGGGCTAGCCAGGAGTGCTGTTTGTTCTATCTGAGGTCCTATTCTATTTTCTATTGTTCTATTTTCATGGACTTTTACCTTCCTTGTCTTTTAGCCACCACCATTCTGGACTCCTTTGTCCTATTCTAACTACCTAACAGTTTTCAAAGTACAAGTCTTTCACCTCCCTGGTTAAACTGATCCCTTGGTATTTTATTCTTTTCAAAGCAATTGTAAATGGGATTAATTTCTTAGTTTTTCTTTCTAATACTTTGTTTATAGTGTATATAAATGCAACTGATTAATGTATTAGTTCAGTTCATTTCAGTCTCTCAGTCATGTTCAACTGTTTGTGACCCAGTGGACTACAGCATGCCAGGCTTCCTTATCCTTCAGCAACTCCCAGAGCCTATTCAAACTCATGTCCACTGAGTTGGTGATGCCATCCAACCATCTCATCCTCTCTTGTCCCCTTCTCCTCCTGCCTTCAATCTTTCCCAGCATCAGGGTATTTTCAAATGAGTCAGCTCTTCGCATCAGGTGATGGAATTATTGGCGTTTCAAGACTCAGCATCAGTCCTTCCAATGAACACTGAGGACTGGTTTCCTTTAGGATGGACTGGTTGGATCTCCTTGCAGTCCAAGGGACTCTCAAGAATCTTCTCCAACACCACATTTCAGAAGCATCAATTCTTTGGTGCTCAGCTTTCCTTATATTTCAACTCTCACATCCACACGTGACTACTGGAAAGACCATAGCTTTGACTAGGTGAACCTTTATTGGCAAAGTAATGTCTTCATGGTTATCTATTTTATATATAATAGTGAATTTATTTTAACCCAGAACCACTAATTTATCCCTGTTCACTTCCCTTTTGGATTCATTTCCAAATAATACAAACAGCTCAATATAAAAAAAAAAATCAAAATATGGGCAGAAGATCTAAATAGACATTTCTTCAAAGAAGACATACGCATAGCCAAAAGACACATGAAAATATGTTTGACATTTCTAATCATTAAAGAAATGCATATTAAAACTACAACAGGGTATCAAGTCACACCAAACAGAATGGCCTTCACTAAACACTAAAAAGTCTACAAATAATAACTGCCGGAGAGCATGTGGAAAAAAGGAATCCTTGTACACCATTGGTGGGAACATAAATTGGTTCAGTCACTATAGAAAACATCATGGATGTTCCTTAAAAAAACTAAAAATAGAACTATCATATGATTTAGAAATCACACTCGGGGATGTATATCTGGAAAAAAACATAATTTGAAAGGTACATACACCCCAATGTTCATAACAGCCATGTTTGTAGTAGCCAAGACAAAGAAGCAACCTAAATGTCCATCAGTCAATGAATGGATAAAGATGCAGTATATATACATATATGTGTATATATATATATATATATATATACAGACTGGAATGTTACTTAGCCATAAAAAAAGAATGTAATAATGCTGTTTGCAGCAACATGGATAAACCTAAAGATTATCCTATTAACTGAAGTAAACCAAACAGAGAAAGGTAAATATCATACAATATTGCTTATATGTGAAATCTATAAAAACGATACAAATTAACTTTACAAAATAGAAGTAGACCCTCAGACATACAAAACAAACTTTTGGTTATGAAAGGAGAAAAGGGGAAGAGGGATAAATTAGAAAGTTGGGAGTAACATGTACACACTATATAAAATAGATAACCAATAAGGGCCTACCATATATATTGTATATTTTGTAGTAACCTATAACAAGTAAATCTGAAAATTATATATATATATATATATATATATACATGTATAGCTGAATCGCTTTGCCGTATACCTGAAACAACGCTGTAAATCAACTATGCTTTGATTTTTAAAAAGTGAATAAAAATGCTTGGGATTGATAATTCTCCAGATTAGAATTGAGAAAACATGTAGTTGTTTTCCTTATTTTCAATTTTAGATTTTGTTTTAAAAATTTGTGAACCATCTGTTGATATGTAATGCACCCTCATTTTTATCTGTTGTCATAGTTCAAAGTATGGGACATATCTTTCTATTATAATATTTATCTTACATAAGCTAAAGCTGGTTAACTCTACATGATTCAGTTCAGTTCAGTTCACTCAGTCATGTCCGATTCTTTGCAAACCCATGGACTGCAGCAGGCCGGGCCTCCCTGTCCATCACCAACCTGGAGCTTACTCAAACTCATGTCCATTGAGTCAGTGATGCCATCCAACCATCTCATCCTCTGTCGTCCCCTTCTCTTCCCACCTTCAATCTTTCCCAGTATCAGGGTCTTTTCAGATGAGTCAGATTTTTGTATCAGGTGGCCTAAGTATTGGAGTTTCAACTTCAACATCAGTCCTTCCAAAGAACATTCAGGACTGATCTCCATTAGGATGAACTGGTTGGATCTCGTTTCAGTCCAAGGGACTCTTAAGAGTCTTCTCCAACACCACTGTTCAAAAGTATCAATTCTTTGGTGCTCAGCTTTCTTTGTAGTCCAACTCTCACATCCATGCATGACAACTGGAAAAACCATACCCTTTACTAGATGGACCTTTGTTGGCAAAGTAATATCTATTCTTTTTAATATGCTGTCTAGGCTGGTCATAACTTTCCTTCCAAGGAGTAAGTGTCCTTTAATCTCATGGCTGTAGTCACTATCTGCAGTAATTTTGGAGCCTCAAGAAATAAAGTCGCCACTGTTTCCACTGTTTCCCCATCTATTTGCCATGAAGTGATGGGACCGAATGACATGATCTTAGTTTTCTGAATGCTGAGCTTTAAGCCAACTTTTTCACTCTCCTCTTCCATTTTCATCGAGGCTCTTTAGTTCTTCTTTGCTTTCTGCCATAAGGGTGGTGTCTTCTGCATATCTGAGGTTGTTGATATTTTTCCTGGCAATCTTGATTCTAGCTTGTGCTTCATCCAGCCTAGCATTTCTCATGACATATACTCTGCATATAAGTTAAATAAGCAGGATGACAATATACAGCTTTGACATACTCCTTTTCCTATTTGGAACCGGTCTGTTGTTCTAATCTACATGATTTAGACTTGACAATTCAATTCAAAGATGGAGTGTAGAGGAAAAATGTCCACAAAAATTAGTAAGTAAGGAGATAGACTTGTTGTCTTGCTCTGGGAAGGGAATCATCCTATAGGAGATGATAAGCTCTAGGTCATGAAAGAAGATGTGAGGTCATGTGAACAGCTTCAATTGCCTGGAGGTAAGGACCAGTTTTCCCCATGTTGAGACAAGAGATTTATCTACAGTGATGATATGATATTGCAACAAGCATCCAATCTTAAACCATTGATTGGTGGTGCAGTCATGTGCTGCTTTAGGAAATGTTTTAAGGAATGAATAAATTTTGCTTTGAGAGATGATGGCTGACACAGAACACATGTACCTGTAGTTTTGATTTGATAAGTGATGCGAAAGGAAAAAAACTGCATTTATATTTCATCCAAAATTAATAGAATAAATGAGAATCTTATGATTTACAAAAGACAGGATTTGAGGCAGTTTAGACTTCTTTCATGATTAATTGGAATTAATGCTAATGATTAAGAACTCTACACTGGAGGAGTTGATACTCTGTGACACTTTGTATAATAGATTTACCTGGTTACTACATGTAAAACAGAATGAAACTTGGGAACTGCAGTTGATCACAAGGGACTCCATTAAGGCATTCCTCCACTGGCGTGATACCTGAGATGAAATATGTTAAGCAGGCTGAACATAATCAAACTTGCTAATACCATTTCTGGTTCAATCTCTGAGGCTAACTGAGGATACTACATATGGAATGAAATGCATATTAGTCACCTATCACTGCATAGCAAATTACTTGTCAAATTAACACCTGTTAAGTGGAGCATAGGATGTGGATGGTGAGCCATGGTTCTGCAAAAGACCTCAAAAGCAAGTGAAATAGAGAAGTTTTTTCTGGAAGAAATACCTGCCACACCTCATGGGACCCCATTGGGAGGTTAAGGCAGCCTGCAAGCAAAGAGAAAGAGAAAGGAACTGGGGAACATGCTTTTATTAGGCTTTATGAATGAAGTGCTTTGGAGCTCTCAGACTGAGGCCATATTGGTGAATTCAAACCAAAAGAGCAGGCCTTTGGTAAACGCCATGGGTTGTGGAGGCAGGCAGGGGAGAAGCATCTCATCAAAGAGTTACATGAGGCATTGGGAAGCAGAGGATATTTTGATCACAGGTGCTTTTGAAGCAGTCTCATCAGGGACTTACATTTGCTTTTGACACTGGGTGCATTCTAGGGTATATGTTTGATGACGTTTAAGGTTCCTGCAGGCCACTTGACCAAATAAAGTGGATACAGTGGCAGAAATGCTAGGGAATACCTTAGCAACTCTTGACAGTACCCCTAAAAGTGAGTGGCTAAAAACAAGTATAATGGTTTCTTACAGTTCCTGTGCATTAAGAATTCAGAAGTAGTTTACACAAGTGAATTTTACATACAGATGCAGTCAGCATGTCAGCAAAGACATTGTTAATAAGAAGGCGAATCTGTGACTGTAATTCCAAAATGGCTCTTCTACAGGTTTGTTGGCTAAGGCTTTCATTCCTCACCACATGAGCCTCTATTCATGAAAGGGTACCTAGCTTTCCCCAGAGCCTCTAGAGAAAACAGAGACTGTGGAAGTATTTTATAACCTAGTTTCTATCCCCAAAATCACCCACTGTTATTTGCACCTCATTCTACTTGTTAGAAATAAGTTATTGAGTTAACCCCACAGCCAAGGAGAGAATCAGGTTATAGGTATTCCAGGAAAGGAGTATCAGCGAATCTTGGAACATGCTTTTTTTAATGTTTTAACTTTATCAAGGAATAATTGGCAAATATAATCGTACACATTTAAAATGTACAACATGATTAGATATACATAAATATTATAAAACAGTTACTGAAAAAGATAATTAACACATCCATAATACCACATAATTAACATAGTGAAGATGTTTTTAAAAAGCCACCATATATGCAGTATGTCTTCATGTGATGCAAACAGGTTATGTTAAGTTTCTTGATAATGAGACATAGTCAGGAAATATCTGATGGTGACAACCAGCACCTGTTTTATAATTAATTTCTTTATAGTACAATATTAGCAGAAGTCATAGACAGTGAAGCAGTTTTATGATATGAAGAAGTTATTATAACACATGGCATTCTGAGATTGACTGGTCAATCCAACCAAAGTGAAAATAGACTTGCATTTAGACTATTCAGATATTGCCAAACAATGGCAGCATGACCACAAAAACCGAGAACCACAAAAACAAATAATAGCAATAAAATCTCTGTTACCTCAAATCTCATATCAAGATAAGAAATAATTAAGGATTATTATCACCTGCATTTTAGAAGAACTGTATTTCAAGCTAAAGTGTGCTTTTGATACCATCTAACAAATGACACGTAGTCGTCAGTCGTGTCCAACTCTTTGCAGCCCCAGGGATGATAGCCTGCCAGGCTGCTCTGTCCATGGAATTTTCCATGCAAGAGTACTGGAGTGGGTTGCCATTTCCTCCTCCAGGGGATCCTCCCAACCCAGGGCTCAAACCTGCATCTCTTGCATCTCCTGCATTGGCAGTCGGATTCTTTACCACTACACCACCTGGGAAACTGTAACAAATGACACATAAAAATGTCATGTTTAAATGAGAAAGAAGCAACTAATGAGCTGACTGAGCTGTTTTGGGGAATATAAAAAAAAAAAAACAAACTAGCACTGTATGTAAAAAAAGTAGCATTGTTAGGTTCTTCAAGAATATTCATTTTTCTAATCTGTTCATTTTGTTAGAAGAAGTATGGTAAAGGATCTCATACTGTCTGGAGATTCTACCAGAAGCCAACTACTTGGGAATCACTACTTAGGCATAGCAGACATGACAAACTATACCCCTTAAATACATTTAAGTCAAGCATTTCGTCTGTGGTATGCACTATAGCTAGGTCATCATCCTCTATAGAATGCACGTAGCTAGGAAATAGCTCCTCACTTAGGGATTTCCTTTTCTGGTTGCCAGGGAGTTAGCCCTGGCCCTCTATGTAGTCCTTGCTGATGGGTGTAAATCTAAGTGAGCTTACCAAATACGGGTCAAGGTTTATCAAAAGCAGGTTCAGAATATCTAAATTCAAAATATTATTTCTAAACCTGAAATATATCCAGTGAAGATCCTGGAATGTAGCGTATATGGATTGGATGGTTGAAACTATGGGTCCCATCTCTCTTGTCCTTCTCTCATCTTCCAGAGGGTGTGGCATGAATGTATTCTATCTGTGAAAATAAGTGTGTGCAGATATCTCATGAGCTGGGTTTTACTAAAATCCTATTCTCTCATTTATAATATACATTTATAGCTAGAATGCACCTGCAGAACTAGCTACTAGATTTCCTAGTCCTCTTTGTACTTTGTTATGATCTTGTGAATTTTTTTGCAATTGAGAAATGAGTGAAGCTTCTGGTAGAAGATTATTGAATAACTGCTGTACTTCTTCCATACGCTCTTTCCCTTCCAACATCTGAATAAAATGACAGTAACACTCTGAGGGTACAGTGACACAAAACAGAAAAAGCCTGCATTTTTAATAACTATGTGGGAGAAAGCCACCCACCAACCAGGGACCTCAGCCTTAGACTCATAAGTGAGCAAGAAAAAAAAAATAAACTATTGCCTTTGAGCTTTATTTATCTTTGGTTTGGTTCTTAGAGAGGTTTAGTATACCCTAACTAATGCAAAAGTGCCATCAGGCCTTAAAACTGAAAATGTTCTAACACAGCTACATGCTTCAAGAGTGGCTAACACTGGCTGAGGGTGAACAAGATGACTGAAGCGTCTCACATAGCTCTGGGACCACACGTTTCATTGAAGCCCCTTTGCTTTTATAAAATAACAGTCCAAAATATTTATGGGGCTTTATTTATGCCAGTCACTTTTGTAGATTCCAGGGATGCAGTTAATGTCAACATATACAGAAAGTAGCTTGTGCACGACGTGACTCAAGAGAGTTCCATTTGGAGTAGTGCAATGTACTTGCCACAGAGCAATTCTCATAGGTTAAGGTGATAATTGTAACTCTGGCATAGAGTTATTGGTACTTGGTTAACTGCATACAATAATTCAAGTGAATCAGGCAGCCAGTCTTCTTGCTTTCTTAAAATGTACAATCTAGATTGAGAAGCAGGCAATAATTTGACTATAAATAAATATGTTTCTGATTATAATGTTTTGAATAAAACTGAACATGGAAATGGACTAATCATGATAAAAGATGCTGGTTTATATGGGATTGTTAAAAAAGTCCTCATAGTGGTAGTAATATTTGAGTACCACCTGAAATGATATGAGATACCACTAACGTATATTTGTGGCTATTTGAGGAAGAAACATTTCAGACAAAGGAAAATGCGAGTACAAAAGTTCTGATAATGGTATGTGCTTAGTATATTCCATGAACAGTAAGAAAGCTAGAGTAGAGAGAAAGTAGGGAAGAAGGTGGACAGTATTAAAAATGAGTTTGAAATGCTACATATGTGCTAGATTATGGAGGACTTTTGTGACCCTCAAAGTCTTAATGATTTATTTTAATTTTAATGGAAAATTAACAGTGAGAGAAGTTCTCCCATAATCCAAATAAAATATTTAAATACAGATATTCCTATTTTTCAAATGCTCCCAAAAGGTAATGAAAAGTAAATACTAGATAGATTGCCTTGGGCTCCAAGTTCCTGGATCACAATCTTGAAGGTGTCCACAGGACGGAATCTGAGCAGCTGTGTGTTTATGGAATTAGCTCCCTAGAATTTTGTACTGAGATGAAATTTGTGTATGAGAATAGAGGGAGGCCATCATGAAGTAACAGCTATTTTGAGACCATACAAGCCAGACCATCATTATATTTTGTTCATTGCTTTTTACATTGTAAACTTTAAATTCCAAAGAAAAAGATCAAGTACCTTTTACTGAGAGTATCATTTTACTGACTGGGAAGGATTATGTTTGGAAGTCTTGAATCATTCATCCAGTTTGGAAAATGATTCTTGAAGAAAGAAAATCTAATCTGTATATTTTTATATAGTATGCAAACCAAACCTGATACAAAACCATCCAATTTTACTTTAAGTATCTACTTTGACTCTGGCTATCTGTTCCAATAGAAAGACTAGTAAAAGGTGCTGGAACATCTCTGTTTAGGGATAAAAATTGTGAAACTGTGTGTAAACTTTTGAATTGTAATTGTAGTTTACTGCATATGAAGGAGTGAAATGCTGTAATAGGAAGATTGAAATTTTGGCATAGGCTTTAAAGATGGCAAACTGGGTCTGGGGCAGATTGGGTTCATGAAGTGAGTCATGTAAGCAGTAGGTTCAAGACGATATTTTTCTGGGTACCCCTGAGGCTGTTTATGTTTGTCAGAATTGTCTGTGTTGCCAACAGCCCAGAGAAGGTTTCGCTTTGTTTGGCAGACTTAAATTTGAGTAGGATACTAATTCAGTGTCAACTCCTTTCCAAGGGCCATGAGCAAAATTTTGCCAGAAAACACAACTACTGAACCTCAAAACAAGAAATGTGAACGTGGTTTTATGTGTTGGCATCAATCAGAATGACAACATGCCAAGGGCCTGGTTACAGTAGATTACAGCTGGAAGCTACGTGTCAAATGTGGACGATCACATTTGTGTCCCAAAAAGAGATAATTTATTTGTTCAACAAGTATTCATTGAAATGCTACTAAAAGTCAAGCTCAATTCTAAGCATAGAGATTCAGAATAACCTGTATGGTTCTAAATATGATGCCCAAACTATTGCTGGCTTTCACGTGGCTATATCTATACCTGTATCTACATCTATACCAATACCTGTATCTATATATCATCTGTCTGTCTATGACTTTAAATGGATTCTTATTTGCCGAAAGAGAAGAGTGCTCAATAGGAACTTGCTCTGTAAGTTCAGTGTTGAATGTGCTGGTATGTCTTCATGGTACTGACAATCTATTTAGTGCAGTTTACATATAAAAACAAATAATTAGGGAACAGTTTTAGTCAACATAGCATTAAGTGCTAGAATTTGGGCTAAGAAAACTTAATCCTAAAGACCAAACCTCATAGGTGAACGATGCACCACAAAGCAAAAATCAGGTAAGAAAATAAAGATTAGCATATAATGGAAGGAAATATAATATATATATATATACAGCAAATATTTTAACCTGAAAATAAATGTGTCCAGCAGTTCTCTAATTTTGTACTAAGAAAAATTAACCCCAAAATAAAGCTACCATTGAGATTTAATTTTGAGAATATCAAGTTTGTTAAATACATAATAATTCAAATAACATTCCTAAATATCTAGCTTTCTTATCCAGAAGCAATGACTCCCCAGTAGCAACAAGCATATCTAGTATTCAAATGTTGATTTAATACCATTTTCAAGTAAAAAGAAGCAAAGCTCCTTGGAGAAATGGCTACTTGTAGGACTTGGTCAGAGAAATAGACAAAATGACTAGTGTCAGAAAGTAGGAAAGTGCTGCGAAAAAGAATGATGGGTATATGACAAAAGGATACAGGAAACTGTCTGAACAAGTTAAAGAGCTCTAACTGGTGAAGACTGAAACATTTTGAACTATATAAAATACAACAATAGTATTGAATTATACCCAAAATATAAAATAAATATTCTTATGTCCATACTGATATAAATAAGTGACTTAATTCATGCATAAATGGGAGAAGATAGATAAATTTCCAGTACATAAGAATGCCAAATAAACTAACAGTTATGCCCACTCCTTATGTGTGGAATACACATGGTGTTGCTTCCAAAGTATCCTATATAGAAAATGAGAAAAAAAAAAAGTAACTTTAGTGGAAAAACCTGGAAACCACTACCTCAGCCAGAAAATCAAAGCAAATCAGCAGTGATATGTAATGTTAGCAGTATGTAGCCTTGAGATGAGATGATGAGAATATTTTCCTCTGTGGTATCTCTCCCCAAAACCAGTAACTTAGATCTAATCAAGAAAAAAACATATCAGGCATATGCAGATTTAGAAACATTCTTCAGAATACCTAATCATGACTTCTCAAAAATGGTAAGAGCAATAAAAGCAAGGAAAATCTGAGTAACTTCCACAGCCAAGAGGCGCCTAAGGAAATGCTTCAATTCAATATAACATAGTATCCTGATAGCTCAGATGGTAAAGAATCTGATCCCTGGGTCAGGAAGATCCCCTGGAGGAGGAAATGGCAACCCACTCCAGTATTCTTGACTGGAGAGTTCCATGGACAGAAGAGCCTGGTGGGCTACAGTCCATGGGACTGCAAAGAGTCGGACACAACAAACACTCAGGCACACGCACATACATACACACACACACGTTGGATGGAAATCTTGAGTAGAAAATGGATACTAGGTAAAGCTAAGGAAATCTAAATAAAATAAGAACTAAAGTTATAACTTTTCAACATGTGTTTATTAATTGGAATGTGTACCATACTGATGTAAGATATTACTAATAGGAGAAACTGGATGTGGGGTATATAGGAACTCTACCATCTTCCCTATATTTCTGTAAGTCCATAGATAAAGTAAAAAGTTAAAAAAACAGCTTAGGCAAACTATAGACCTGAAAGAAAATATTTGTAAAACATATGTGTGATAAAAGTATGTACTTAGAATATATAATTTTTACAACTTATTAAGAAAAGGAGAATTAACTCAATTTTTGAAGAAACCTCAGGGGACTATTGAAAAATTATTTATCTTGATCAAGTTGATGGTTACAAGAATGCATACATTTGTCAAACATTGTTGAACTGTATAATTTTTTTTGCAAGGCGGTAAAAAAGAAATTTAATAACATAATACCAAAAGCATTGAGTTGTACAAGTTAAATGGAGAAACTGTATATTTCATTGCAGAAATAGACATAGGTGTTCACATAAGTGAAATATATCTCAGTAAAGTTGTTTAAAAACAAAAACAACTACTATTTGGAACTGTATAATTTTTAAAGATGAATCTTGTTAAAGATTATAGCTCAATAAACCTGTATTTAGAAAAATGAAATTAAAATTTCGTTTGGTTTTTTCAAAATGACAGAAAGATGAATTAAAAAACCCGTGGAGCCAACAGAAATGCTAACATAAGTATCAATAACCACATTAAATCAAAGTGGTATAAAGACATCAATTAAGAGGCAAAAATTCTCAGATTGTATTTTAAAAAAGCAATATTCAAATATATACTGTCTTGGAAAAAACTTTTTCAATTATAAAGACAAAATTTTAGAGTATTATATACTTTTCCTCCAAAAACTCTATAGTTTAAACTTTTATGTTGAGTTTTATGACCCATCTAAATATAATTTTTGTGTATACTGTGATATGGGGCTAATTTTTTTCATATGTTAATACCTAGTTATTCCAGCACCATTTATTGAAAACACAGTTCTTTCCCCATTAAATAGTTATTTCTGTCTTAAGTATTAAATAGAATTTACCAATGAAGAGATTCTGTGTCTAGAGCTTTATTTGATGGAAAGTTTTAAAATATTCAATAATTCAAATAAAATTCAATGCATTTAATAGATATTATACTATGAATATTCTCTATTTCATCTTGTGTCATTTTTGCTAAATTATATTTTTAAGTGGGTGCATCTGCTAATTTTTAAAAAAGTTTATTGACATAAAAATGATTCATAGTAGAATTTATCATTTTAATCTCTTATCAGATCCATGAAGGAACAGCTTTACATGCACATCACTTGAATTCCTGATACTGGTAAATTCCATACTGTAATTTTTTGGTCTGTCTACCTAGAGTTTTAGTTTGTTTTTCGTCATGTTTTTAGTGTTTCGAAGAGTCAGCATTTGGCTCTATTAATTTTCTCTGTTGTTTGTCTCTTTCTTTTCAAGTTTTGTCTCACCACCAGAGTCCACCTGCTTCTGTTCACTTTGAAGTGCCATGAGGTCGTTTAATTTTTGGATTTTCTCAGGAATTTACAGTCATTATACATGTCACACCAGAAAAGTACATATGTATAAAATAGCTAATGATATTATTTGCTTTCCAGATGTTTATTGTTCATTTGTAAAGCTTCTTTTATAAGCTACAATATGATTTTTGCCCATTTTTCTATTTTATATATTCTATTTCTATTTTGCCCAGTTTTTTTTTTTCTGTTTAATTCCTTTACAGGCATACTTTATCTATTCTGGATAGAAGCCTTTTGAGGGTTATATATGTTGGAAATATTTTGCAACACATTTGGTGACTTTTCTTTTCATCACTTAAGAAAGGAAAACTCTCTTACCATATTTTCCAACCATGTCAAACCAGGGCAAATATTCTACTTCTTGTCTTTATGGCTATTAAGTTAAACCTTTGACAAAAAGGGCACAAATAAGGTAACTGAGTTGTTCATATGTAGTTTTTAAACTATTATCTTCCATTTTCTTTATTTGGTTCTCCAGGTCTATTCCACAGGATTTCATTTCTTCTACAGCTAAAATTTGGCAAAATCACTTGCCAGTCATTTAGCATAAAAGAAAGGGCCATTGTGTATATTCTAACAGATTATTAATGAAAATATTCACAATTATAAGACAAACTTGCAAATCACTTTTGTTTTTACTTAGAGTTCTTTTGCCATAACAGATAAACTGCATATTAAAAATCCAGACATGCTTTAAAATAGTTCTTTGCATTTCAAATTCCTTGATACATTAAAAGTAGTGTTTAAAATTAAGTTGAATTTATTGGAAAGGGGTCAATGAGTCATTGCAAATGTATACATTTTTCACTTAAATCTTCTCTGCATGGCCACTTAAACAGTCCTCTCTTCCTTTAAATAGATTCATAATCATGACTAAAGTTTAATTCTAGTAAATGAAATTGGTTTGCTGTTCAGTAAATGTACACTGTAACTGCAGAACTAAAGAGATATCTAGCTAATCATAATATTTACCAGTGTCAGTGAGATTAAAATATTACATTATTATCATGGAGTTGAGAAGTATCCTTAAGAAAAAGGCACATCCTCAAAATAAATAAGGAAAATGACAAATCTGGCACCACCCTAAATTGAATGGATTCTTGATGTGACAATGTAAAAATCCCTTTTCAATTAAAATTTTCATCTTAATTTAGTTCAATTACAATCTGTCTTCATAAAAATGTTAGATTATTATCACTCTTAGAAAGAAGTAGATTATAGCTCTGTCCTTCAGATGAACCAGTATGAATGGTAAAACTCTTGAAGTCATATGTCAGAACATGTGTTTGGTGATATAATGCAATGATTCCAGGGGATCTTCCTAACCCAGGGATCAAACCTGGGTCTCCTGAATTGCAGGCAGCCGCTTTACCAACTGAGCTGTGAGGTAAGCCCTCATGGTGTGTGCGTTTGCATACTACTAAACGAGCTATGGCTTATCAACTTTAATTAAATTAAAACAGTATCTGTAGTAGACAGCCAAAAACAAGACTTGATAGGAAAGGAATTTTAATATTCCTTTATTTGTCAAAGTTTTAAATTAAACCATGTGAATGACATTTGACATATCCTTCCAGTAAGAATATATAAAATGCAAGTCTACTTATGTTAAACATATACATGAATAAGGAAAGTCTTAACTGTCTTCTAGGTATTTGGACTCTAGATTTCTGGATGAATCCTAATACTCAATTCAGTTGTGTTGATTTTTATGGACACTGCCAGTACTTCTTTCTGTTGATATCGGTTCAAAACTGTGTTTACTGTCTACCCCTTCGATCCACAATTTCTATTTTGTGCAGTACATTATAGCTCTCATTAACAGTTGTTTATCTGGACTGTTAATTTGTTCTGTGTTCATTCAGTGAATTTTTAAAGTTTTGTTTTATTCATTAAAATAGAGTTTGTGAAAAAGTGAGAATGGCCAATGTTACATTTTAGTTAAACAAACACTTTATTGAAAAGTCATAGTTATTCAAATAAAGGCATGTAAAATAATACAATAAGAGTGAATCTTTGAGACCATGTAACTCTATTTACTTTTAATTCTCCATTTGTAAATAATAAAGCTAAATAATATCTCAAATATGCAATTCTTCTCACTTTCATTATTTTCATCTTCACTGCTGCAACTAATACCTAGTTTATTTTTAATTCAATTATTTATTTTAAATCATAACACCATATTTAGACTTTAACAAATAGCACAGTATGTATGAGTTTTGGCTCAAATAATAATTTTTTAAATTACATGTCGCAGTGTTGTTATTTCTTCATAAAACAAAGCAGAAGTTTATCATCTCCAGGGGATTTTCTACTTTGACCATAAAATAGTCATAACAAGTGTGAGTTTATTTTCATTACTCTGAGAACTCTATTTGTCAAGCAGTTTATTAAGAAAAGGAGCTGAGGTATCACTCCAAAAATGATGTATTCATGTATTAAAATGAATCACATTTGCTGTGTTCTAGAATCACAGTCCTCTATGCCCCCTCACCTCCCTGAGATTCTAGCAAGGTTGAGAATCTTGGGCTGGTACATCAGTCACAAGAATCTTCAGACATCTTATTTGTTTGATGATGCCAATCCACTTCAAAATAGCCTTTCTAAACAAGAGAAAGAAAACTTTCAAGTGTTACTCCATGTCACTCAAATCCAGATTTTTTGCTACTCTATAACAACCCATACCAATAATCATGGGCTGTAAAGGAATATCATTATCAGAAGAAAAGGCAAAAGAGCATGCCACCATAACCCTTACCCTTACATCAGTGATATTTTCCGGAAAAGTCCCCTCTTATCTTTAATTTCCCAACTTTTGGCATCTTGTGGCGTTTGTTGAAAAGGCACTGCTTTTTTAGTGGATTCCCAATAATATCCTGAGGGAAGATTTGAAATACCACCAAGGGAGAAAGTTAGTACTGTTTATTTGTTAACCAAATAATTGAAGGCATTCAATGGGCGTCATCATTTAACAGATAAAAAAATTGAGGTTAGAGTGCAGTAACATGCATCATTGAACCTGGCAGCAAAAGCAAGTGCTAGAGCATGTTAGCAATTCCATTGCCACTGCCCCAGCAGTCTTAAATACAAATCACTACTCCTCTCCTCTCTGTCTCCCCTCTTTCTTCTTTCAAGATATTCTTTATGTAGTATTAACTGACCTCACATCAGATTCCAAAAAGTAGGATGAATATTTATTGAGCCTCTACTATGAGTCTGGTAGTGTACTTGACACTGGAGATGCAACATTGAATAGAAAAAGAAAAAGAAGATTGAAAATTCTGGACTTCATGGAATATTCTAATAGGATGCAGATAATCTAAAACAAAACCCAGTAAAGTCTTTTAGAAGATGGTAGTTGCTTTGAAGAAAATTTAATTAAGGAAGAGGAAAAGTTTGTGTTGGTGAGTGGTGGTGTGTGCATGCTTAGCAGCTTCCGTCGTGTCCGAGTCTTTGCAAACCCCGTGGACTGTGGCCGCCAGGCTCCTCTGTTCATGGGATTGTTCAGACGAGAATACTGGAGTGGGTTGCTCTTCCCTTGTGCAGGGGATCTTCCCCACCAGAGGCTGAACCTGTGTCACCTGCGTCTCGTGCCTCAGCAGGCTGATTCTTTATCACCGAGCCATATGGGAAGCCCAGTGAGGGGTGCAGTCATTTTCAATTGCAAGTGGATTTCTCTGGATAAACTTGAAAAGGTGGAATTTAAACAGAAACTTAAACAAAAGGAGAGAGCAAGTCATGCAGATTTCTGAAAGGAAAGCAGTCTAAGCCAAGAATCAACAAACCAAGGCCTACAGACCTTACATAGCACCTAACCTTCTGCCTGCTGCTCCTCCTACTCCAGCCTGTTTTGTAAATAAAGTTTCATTGGAAAACAGATGCATCTATTATTATATATTACCTATGACTACTTTTAGGAGCAGAGTTGCTATGAAGACCATACTATCTGTAAACACAGGGAAAAAAAAAAAAAAACATTGCTATCTGTACCTTACAGAAAAGTTTGTGGACCTTGGTTTAAATAAAAGAGTTGAATTATTGTAAATCAACAATACCTCAATTTTTAAAAAAGAGTTTAAGTCAAATATCTGAGGCAGGCATATATGTGGTCCACTTGGAACACTCCCAGTGCATTAAAAAGGCAAATATGGGCTGCATCAAAGGGGATAAAGCAGGAGAAACACACAGTAAGTTCAGAGAGGTGATAGGTGTCCACCTTACTGATTAGTATCAGGATGAGTACTGATACCCAGAAAAACATATTTTTAATTTATTTCACTATAGGCTTCAAAAAATACTCGTTTATATTCCAGCAATATCTAGGTGAATACATGTGTCCACCAATTCATTGAGAAAATGGTTTTATGGAACTACTCTATCCTAGGTAATCTAATCGGTGTTAATCTTTTATATTTTTTAGATTGCATGATCTCCAAATGACTCAAAAAATTTAATTTAGTTTTGACTCTCCCTTTTTACATATAAAGCAGATGAGGGTCAAGGAGTTTAATAAATTTATGTGAGGTTAGGTGAGGTTCAGTTGCTCAGTCGTGTCTCACACTTTGGGATCCCATGGACTGCAGCTTGCCAGGCTTCCCTGTTCATCACCAACTCTGGGACTTTACTCAAATTCATGTCCAGTAAGTCAGTGATGCCATCCAACCATCTCATCCTCTATATCCCCTTCTCCTCCTGCCTTTAATCTTTTCCAGCATCAGGGTCTTTTGAAATAAGTCAGTTCTTTGCATCAGGTGGCCAAAGCATTGGAGTTTCAGCTTCAGCATCAGACCTTCCAATGAATATTCAGGACTGATTTCCCTTAGGATGGACTGGTTTGGTCTCCCTGCAGTCCAAGGGACTCTCCAGAGTCTTCTCCAACACCACAGTTCAAAAGCATCAATTCTTCGGTGCTCAGCTTTCTTTATAGTCCAACACTCACATCCATACATGACCACTGGAAAAACCATAGCCTTGACTAGACGGACCTTTGTTGGCAAAGTAATGTCTCTGCTTTTTAATATGCTATCTAGTTTGGTCATAACTTTCCTTCCAAGGAGTAAGCATCTTTTAATTTCATGGCTGCAATCACCATCTGCAGTGATTTTGGAGCCCAGAAAAATAAAGTCTGCCACTATTTCCACTGTTTACCCATCTATTTGCCATGAAGTGATGGGACCAGATGCCATGATCTTAGTTTTCTGCATGTTGAGTTTTATAACAACTTTTTCACTCTCCTCTTTCATTTTCATCAAGAGGCTCTTTGGTTCTTCTTTGCTTTCTGCCATAAGGGTGGTGTCTTCTGCATATCGGAGGTTATTGGTATTTCTGCCAGCAATCTTGATTCCAGTTTGTGCTTCCTCCAGCCCAGCGTTTCTCATGATGTCTTCTGCATATAACTTAAATAAACAGTGTCACAATATACATACAACCTTGATGTGCTCCTTTCAAGATTTGGAACCAGTCTGTTGTTTCATGTTTACTTCTAACTGCTGCTTCCTGACCTGCATACAGATTTCTCAGGAGGCAGGTAAGGTGGCCTAGTATTCCCATCTCTTGAAGAATTTTTCACAGTTTGTTGTATCCACACAGTCAAAGGCTTTCACATAGTCAGTAAAGCAGAAATAGGTGTTTTCCTGGAAATCTGGTACTTTTTTGATGACCCAGTGAGGTTGGCAATTTAATCTCTGGTTCCTCTGCCTTTTCTAAAACCAGATTGAACATCTGGAATTCTTAGTTCACATACTGTTGAAGCCTCACTTGGAGAATTTGGAGCATTACTTTGCTAGCATGTGGGATAAGTGCAATTGTGCAGTAGTTTGAGCATTCTTTGACATTGCCTTTCTTTGGGATTGGAATGAAAACTGACCTTTTCCAGTCCTGTGGCACTGCTGAGTTTTCCAAATTTGCTAGCATATTGAGTGCAGCACTTTCACAACATCATCTTTTAGGATTTGAAATAGCTCAACTGGAATTCCATCACCTCCACTAGCTTTGTTCATAGTGATGCTTCCTAAGGCCCACTTGACTTTGCATTCCAGGATGTCTAGCTCTAGGTGAGTGATCACACCAATTGGGATTATCTGTGTTGTGAAGATCTTTTTTGTATATTTGTTCTTTGTATTCTTGCCACCTCTCCTTAATATCTTCTGCTTCTGTTAGGTCCATAATATTTCTGTCCTTTATTGTGCCCATCTTTGCATGAAATGTTCCCTTGGTATCTCTAATTTTCTTGAGAAGATCTCTAGACTTTCCCATCTATTGTTTTCCTCTATTTCTTTGCATTGTTCACTGACTATGGCTTTCTTATCTCCCCTTGCTATTCTTTGGAACTCTGCATTCAAATGGGAATATCTTTCCTTTTCTCCTTTGCCTTTTGCTTCTCTTCTTTTCTTAGTTATTTTTAAGACCTCCTCAGACAACCATTTTGTGTTTCTGCATTTCTTTTTCTTGGGGATCGTTTTGATCCCTGCCTCCTGTACAATGTCACTAATCTCTGTCCATAGTTCTTTAGGCACTCTATCAGATCTAGTCCCTTGAATCTATTTGTCACTTCCACTGTATAATCATAAGGGATTTGATTTAGGTCATACCTGAATGGTCTAGTGGTTTTCCTTACTTTCTTCAATTGAAGTCTGAATTTGGCAATAAGGAGTTCATGATCTGAGCCATAGTCAGCTCCCCATTTTGTTTTTGCTGACTGTATAGAGCTTCTCCATCTTTGGCTGCAAAGAATATAATCAACCTGATTTTGGTATTGACCACCATTGTATTGACATACCATTGTGATGTTCATGTGCAGAGTCTTCTCTTCTGTTGTTTGAAGAGGGTGCTTGCTATGACCAGTGCATCCTCTTTGCAAAACTCTATTAACCTTTGCCCTGCTTCATTCTGTTCTCCAAGGCCAAATTTGCCTGTTACTGTAGGTATTTCTTGACTTCTTACTTTTACAGTCCAGTCCCCTATAATGAAAAGGACATCTTTTTTGGGTGTTAGTTCTAGAATGTCTTATAGGTCTTCATAGAATCGTTCAACCTCAGCTTCTTCTAAGAAGCAGAATAAGAACTGAAGCCAAAGTATTAGTAGCTATATTTACAAGTGCCAGCAAAGTTATTTGCATGCACTCAATTAAAAGATACATACATACACACATGCCATGCAGTGTCTGAGGCAATTGGCATTGCTGTATCAACTCATTAAATCTAAATGTTCGATAAAATACCATCTTAATTGTTCTTTGCTGTTGTTTACTAAGTCATGTCCAACACTTTTGTGACCCCATGGACTATAGCTCACCAGGCCCCTCTGTCCATGGAATTTCCCAGGCAAGAATACTGGAGTGGGTTGTCATTTCCTTCTCTTGGAAGTCTTCCCAACACAGGGATCAAACCCATGTCTTTTGCATTATAAGCAGATTCATTACCACTGAGCCACCAGGGAATCCATTAGAAACTTAATTAACAAAGTACCCACATATCTATAGTCTCATTTAATTTTCAGAAATATGATTCAGATTGTTGACTGTGATTTTTTTATTTGAATTATATTCTACTTAAAAAAAAATACTTCACAAATTTCATTTTGAAATTCTCTTCCCTCATCATTGACTCAGTAATACTCCTGATGAAGGTGACTATGGTTCATTCTATAGCTAATTTAAGAAAAAAATAGAAAATAATATCCATACTAACAACATGTGGGTTTTTTCATGATCAAATTATATCAATTATTAAAATTCAAGAAAAAAATCTGTATTGACATTGAAAATAGTTATGCCATAATCTCTGAAAGTTCTCAGCTGTGGGTAGGATAGTATTGATTTGAAAATCTCATCCCCTTTCCTGTGTAGGTAATGACTAGTGAGACCCAGCATTGGTAGTCAGCTGGTATGACTGTCGAAACAGGGACCTCTTGAATTAAATGTTTAGATTTCTTGGGAATCTTGGTATTTTGTATACTCATGCTACTAACTAGATGTGTGGCATCATTTTATTGAATATATGTGATTAATACAGCAATCATGTTAACTTATTGGGGGATTATCATTACCAAAAGAGAGAATTTAACTCAACTTTGATTGGTTGATTTTTAAAACATAAAAATGAAGAAATAAAATCTCTAAGCATGATTTGACCAAAAAAGTATAATTCCCATGCAAGTATATATGTATACATACACATAAACATAACAAGAATATCTAATATATCTGTATTTTGAAAAAAAAATGTTTTTTTGTAATTATATGAAATATCAATTAAAATTTGAAAATAATTTTGATAATAAACCTGAATGGTGATAAATAATTTGAGAGGAGATTTCTATGTGCAGTGTCATTTTAAGTAGACTGGGAAGAAATGCTACAGTATTTACGAATCAATTTTGTGCTTCTGTAAGCTCTATATTTAAAAATCAGATCTAATTTTCTTCCTCAGAAACCTGAGTCCTACTAACAAATCTTGGCTTAATTACCTATTGTTTCTTCCTCTTATGTTTCTGTCCATAGACATATAACACACAGAAAGAACAATGCAATTTTTGTGTCTATTCCTTCAAATTTTTCTTTTATTCCTTGAGTTTCCATTTTCCCTTTACTCCTTAATGAATGTATCACAGTAGGATATAATCTGTTGAGTGCTATAGAAATCTGTAATGGGAGAGAATTATGTGTTTCCTGATTTGCCACTGAATTCATGTGTCCAGAATGAAAACAGACCTACCACTAAACTGTGGTTTTCCACTGTACTTTCTGTTACATGATTCCAGAGGATGATATAATATATCATGTGAATAAAAATATCTGTGGTTATATAACTTTGGAACATATGGATTTAACATACTTACAGCAGATTTTTAAAATTAGAAGGCTTCTTAGAAAAGCCATTTCATACAGAATACTGAAATGCTTCATACAGAATACTTAAATGCTTCATACATCCATACAGGCTTTATTTGTCTGCAGAAAAATTTCTAGGGGCTGGTGTACAACACAGGAACATACTTTAAGAAAAAACACAACTGTACTACCTATGAGAATAAAGTCTATAGGCTGCTTACTTAACTTTCTCACCATTACATAAAAATCCAATTAATGACTTTATTATATACCACTCAGATTGTCTTGTTCAACCATCCATTTATTTTAGATAGTCCATATATTATTTAAACTGTGAACTTTACAAAGAAGCATAATACTTATAAAATGATACTTTAAAATATTTTAAATAAAAAGAAAGTAAAATCCCAAACTTATTGAAATGGTCACATAATATATTGCATTTATGACATTTTAGAGTTTATAAAACACTACTACACATATTCATATCATAAAATAATTCTTTATAATCATATTCATTTTATAGATGAAAAAGCTTATGCTCAGAGAGTAAGCTTATTTTACTTTGACATTTTACAGACATGTTAGCGTTTATCAGTTAAGAACTTTCCCCTTTTCTTCTTACTCTGCTTCTTTTGAGATATAAACTACCTCAGGATTCCTTCATCTATAAGTAAGAGAAAATCAAGGCAAATTATTTTAACAAAAGGAGATTTAATCGGCTGAAGTAACTGAGAAGATCAGAAGTGAATATGGTTTCAGTCATTGATTTAACCAAAAACACAATGATGTATTAGCCAGGTTCTCCAGAAAAACAGAACCAATGGGGTGTGTGAAAACTCAAGGAAGACTTGAACTTCAAATCCAAGAACAGTCTGCTAGCATAATTCCTTCTTGCTCAGGAGTTGTCAGTCTTTGTTCTATTAAGGTTTTCAACTGATTGAATGAGGCTCATCCATGTAATGGAGGGTAATATACTTTACTCAAAGTCGGCTGATTTTGATGTTAGGATATAAATTCACTTTCACAGGAACTTGCAGAATAATGCTTGATCAAATATCTGGACAGCATAGTCATGCTAAGTTGACATATAAAGTTAACCGTCACATACAATGATCTTGTGTTGTTTTTCATAGCTTTACCTGTCTCTCTCTTTCTATCTCTCTTTATCTCTTTCTGCATCTCTGTCTTACTGTTCTCTCTGTCTCTCTCTCTCACTGTTTCTGTCTCTTCTAATGAGCACAAAAATTCTGATCTCTCCTTATAAGATGAAGACTATCAAGTGAAAATGATATTCTTTTCCAGTTCATTTACCACATATTCTAAGAATCTTTAAGCTGACTTAATCCAACTCCTGTTACAAATCATTGTGGCTATAACAATGCTAAGTCTGGTGATACCCAGCCTGAACCAGATTCGTAAGTATAAACATTGTAATCTCTTGCTAGCAAAGGAAGGTACCCAACTAAAAACCTAGGTTATATCACTCTCATTTTATTAATCCTGTAGCTTTTAATTTAAAATAAACCCTCTAATCTAAAATGTTACGGTCACTATTCTTTTTTAAATCAAACTGGAGTTTAATGAATAATGATCTTGTCAAGATAGTCTCGTTTAGATGGAGCAGACTGAAGAGAGGGTTACAATAATAAACTTTCTCACCTATTCCTTCTGGCCACAGTGATGAAGACCTTTCTTAAAAATGAGAGCAAATAAAACATTTACAATGAATCAAGGAGACAGCAGTTTATGTGTAAGAGTAAAAATTTAAATGAAAATATGTGTGTCAGTATTTAAAGCATATGAACAAGCTTTGATATTAATGGATTTATATAATTATTCAGCCTGCTTTGTACTTCTTTTTATTTAAAATACTCAATATGAAATTATTTCTGACATGCTTCCCATGCCCTGAAATAAATTGGAAATAAACAGATTCTTAAAGAAAACTGATTTCTAGTTTGTGCCAGTAAAATTTATTTTTTGGTTAGAGAACAATCCAATCCTTTTAAGTTGAACACAGCATTCATTTTTCTGATGCGTGCAGACATAAATATTCGAAGATATGCATAGCTCTAAATTTGTTAGACATTTCTTTTTAATCTTCAGTGTTAACTTCTTAATTCCACTTAACATCCTTCCCCTGTACATTTTTATTACAAGTTTTTCTAATAGCTTCCTTAAAATGAAAGTGTTAATAGCTCAGTCCTGTTTGATTCTTTGCTACCCCATGGACTGTAGCTTGGGAGACTCTTCTGTCCATGAAATTCTCCAGGCAAGAATACTGTAGTGGGTAGCCATTCCCTTCTTCAGGGGATCTTCCCCATCCAGGGATCAATCCCAGCTCTCCCACATTGCAAGCAGATTCTTTACCGTCTGAGCCACCAGGGAAGGAATGCCAAATTTCCTATTTGTCTCTATTCTTCTTTTCAAATGCCTTTACTCTAACGACAAAGTATGATCTGAAGACTTAGATGCTATTTTGTTGCTTAACTGTTATATAAAATAATATATGTTTTCAAGAACCTAGGCTTCCAGTGTTAGTATACATGCCTATCTCATCAACAGAATTATATATGATGGCGAATTGTCTCTATCTAGATAAAATTCATATATTCCTTTTAATCAATCTTAGTATTACTTATCAAACTTATAATAACATTCTTCAAATTTCAGCGTGAATAAGGCAAGATGAGCACCTCTAAGATTAAAATGGCAAGGGAATTGTTGGAGTGCCCTATCATAAATCCTGAATCATGTTTGGAAAGGTCATCAGTATAAATGGTGTGTGTTTATCTCTAAATCTGCTTGAGTTGTTTATATAGCTTTTTTGCAATGGTATGCATGGAGTACCATATAATTTAATTGTGTTTTGTGATAAACCTTTAGGATGAATTGTAGATTTAAAATGACAATTCATCCTATAATGCATGAACCAAGTAATGTAAGAATGAATCCATAGTGACCATTTAAAATGGAATTCAAGAAAAAGAACACTTCATTTGCTTCATAAAAGCCTGTGAGGCGTTGCTATTGAATAACGTAAGCAGAATGCAGCCATATAAATCTTCTTAATTTACGTCTTGGGCTTCATTATGCATATTTGATAGCACTCTGCAGAACTTTAATTTACAGACTTCTGGAATTTTACCAATCCCAAAAGTAGTGCTAAACATGCATGTTGGAACATTTAACTGAAGTAAGTCACTGGAGATTTCCTCAATAAATGTAGAATTATCAGTTATTTGCATTCCTTGAAGATTTAAAGCAATAAGGCCTATTAAAAAGATGATGGCAAATGCTTTTTGAATACAAGTATTTCTCCAACCATACACCATCATGTACAACTCAAAGTATATATTTTCAAGTGTGCATTGATTCTGAGTTACTGTTCATTTCCACACCTAAATAGGTGACACGATGCAGTCACATGTTGAAATATTAATGTTTGCCAATGAAGCAACTTTAAAGAACCACCTGATGTGATCTAGAGACCAACTCTCTAGAACTGATGTTATTACTTACCATGTACATAATTGATTAGAATATAGAAAATAAACTGTACATAGCTTCTATGAAACTCTTTTCATTAAATCCAGTCATTCCAACCTCAACACAGTTGAGTTGTCACTATTTTTCATCTTTTTAAGAAGGTTCTGGTTCAAGAATCTTGGCACCAAATATGTGTCTTACCCTCTTATAAAACACATGTAGTAGGTATTCATTCTTTTCACAGCAGTAACTTCATTATGATTCATAAGTATGAGAGAAGTAGGCTGATGATATAAAATTACAAAACTGACATTTGTTGAAAAAGAAACATTTATTGGTAATGATTTTGTCTTGGCTTCATTTTTCCTTCTAACAGTCTTAAAACTCTGCTTACCCATGTGTGTAGGGAAATGATGGGTTTAATCTTGGACCACACATAATTGGGTAATTGATTTCCGTTATGAGGTGTGTAATATACATTTGCCACAGTAAAATAGCAATGATAACTAAATCCTTGAAATCACGATGTATTAGATGTTACCTGGCTCTTTAAGAGATTAGTCAGAGCTCTGGCAGTTTTGGTTTAGTCGCTAAGTCCTGTTTGACTTTTGAGTTCCCATGTACGGTAGCTTGCCCGGCTCCTCTGTCTGTGGGATTCTCCAGGCAAGAATACTGGAGTGTGCTGCCATTTCTTTCTCCAGAGGATCTTCCCAACCCTGGAGTCAAACTCAGATCCCCTGCACTGAAGACAGATTCTTCACTGACAGGGCTACGAGGGTTAGGGAACTAGAGTTCTAAAACATGTCAAACATCTACTCACTTTTTAATCCCATCATGCAGGTGAATGTTTCTTTCTTTTTTTCTTTTTTGCATTTCAAATACTTCTTTTTTTTTTTATTTTTTAATTTTTTTCATTTATTTTTATTTGTTGGAGGCTAATTACTTTACAATATTGTAGTGGTTTTTTGTCATACATTGACATGAATCAGCCATGGATTTACATGTATTCCCCATCCCGATTCCCCCTCCCACCTCCCTCTCCACCCGATTCCTCTGGGTCTTCCCAGTGCACCAGGCCCGAGCACTTGTCTCATGGACTTTGTGGGAGAAGGCGAGGGTGGGATGTTTCGAGAGAACAGCATCAAAACATGTATATTATCTAGGGTGAAACAGATCACCAGCCCAGGCTGAATGTTTCTTTTGTTTAACAATGTAGATAGTATATGTTTCTTGAGTCTGAGACATAACCTTACTAATATTAGGAAATATTTGATGTGCAAGTTGTAAGAGCTAATATTATAATATTATCGTCTTAATTAAATCTGATAATTATTATCATTTTGCTTGGGGTGCAGTTTTAAATTCTAAAATTCCTATTTGACTTTTTTCAGATGGATAACCCCTCAAAAATTTTAATATTGACATCTCTAAAATGGGCATAATCTTAAATGGTAAATCCCAGGGTAAAAAGTTCCTTCACCTAGTAAGCTTTTGGAAATGAGGGAATAAGATCGAGAACTTGACACTGCACTCTGAATTATCATATAAAGGAGAGAAATAGAGATGGGTGAATACCAGTTAGTAAGGTGAATGACTATCTTATAGATTGTATGTAGTTGTATATATTGTAGTACATATATGTAGGACATGTACTGTGTGAAATGACATTTAAATATGTAGTTACACATCTATATGCATGCATAAGTCATTATGGATGGTGTTGCTCAGCAAAGAAAGGAGAATCACCTGTATACATGCTGGCACCCCTATACAAAGACTCCCCGTGGGAGAGGGTCTTTCTCAGGGTTAATTTGGATATCTTATCTTCCTTGCAGGCAAATCCCAATCATGGAATATGGCATATTAGCCTAACAGAGCCTGGTTTGCTCATGTATCATACAACTAAATCAATTTGCATCATTTCCATGCTCACTGAAAAAAAACTCCAATTATAATTTGACTTTCCATAAAACCTGTTCAGAATGAGAGAATGATGTAAAGCTGATCACTCTGAGAATTGTATTTCTCCTTATAAAACATGAATTGACATTGTGATAGTGTATATCCTTTTCTCATAAGCTTTATTATGAATTAGAATTCTTTAATTTGATTACTTTGGGGGCATGGTGATATCAGGTTCCCCTGCCTTAAAGACAGGGTTACAACTAAGCTTGCCAAATTTACACAGATCCAAGCCATCTGGTGAGGGCTGCATTGGGCAACCTGCCAGTTTCCACCTGTAATACCCCTCTCATAATTATGATGAATAATATTCTATTTTAAATTATATTCTCTAAGGTATAACAACATTTTACTTGTTTTGCAAATATGAATTTCAATCCTTCTAATGAAATAAATTAATTAGGTTCAAATTTTGCTCTAATTCTTACTAACTGAAGGATTTGTTGCAAAACATTTAGGTATTCTTTGCCTCAGTTTCTTCACTTGTATAATGGGTAATAATGGAATATTCCTCTTAGAGTTTTAAGAGGATTAATTGGCTGAATGTTTGTAAGGCAAGGCCTGCTACGTAGTAAACTTTTACAGGCTTTTGCTAGTGTAATGAACTATCTTTGGATCGCTTTCTGCACATAAAATAGATTGGCAGATTCCGATCAATTCTGTCATTATCATGCCATTTAAAGCAATTTTATTTCTGGGGATTTATCCCTACTGCCTTGACTTTATTCTTTAAACTCACATGTAGACTACTTTAATATTTTCCAGAATTCTCAAGCTGCCTGATGATTCCGTCCTGCCTTTACAGTTGTCTTCTTTAAGACACACATCTGGTCATTAAGTTTCCCATATTTAACAGTCACTGAGTATTGCTTATAGACTGAATTCTAAATTCTCCAGTAAGACATACTAGACCATCCACAATCTGTTCCTAATCTCAGTCTTCAGCCTCATTTCACATTATGTCCTTCAAAATCACTGCAATCTAATTGTACTCTTCGGCTGGTCCCCAAGTGCGTCAACCAAGTTTTCAGGTGGGAATAATTGCTACGCTGTTGTTAAGAGCTTGAGCAGTGAAGTCAGACTTCCTTAGACTCAATCCTTGGTGACGCCACTTATTTGGTGGTGACCCTTGACAAATTCTTTAATCTCTTTATATTTCAATTTCCTGGAAAAATAAGACCAAGCTGATAGAATTAAAATAATAGATAGATAATACACTGCCTTCTGCACTCATTCTTGATATTCCTTATTGTAATTGGTAAAAGATTTCTGTCGTTTTGGTTACCTTTGTTGTTCCTTCAGCCTAAAGTGCTTCTACCATTTTCAGTAACAATCTCTTGTGAAAAAATCAAATTAAATAGCAATATAGTAAAAGCAGGCTAGTCTATGGGGTCGCAAGAGTAGGAAGCGACTGAGCAACTAAGCACCCAGAGTGATAGCAAGGGCTTCCTAGGTGGCGGTAGTGGTAAGGAAGCCACTTGCAGTGCAGGAGACAGAAGAGATGTGGGTTTGGTCCCTAGGTCAGGAAGATGCCCTGGAGGAGGGCATGGCAACCCACTCCAGTATTCTTGCCTGGAGAACCCCATTCAGAGAAACCCAACAGGTTCTGGTCCATAGGGTCACAAGAGTCAGATAAAACTGAAACAACTTAGTACTTTCACACATGGTGATATCAACTACGTTCTGTCCCTCCAAAGACAGCATGCGATATTTCTGTTATAGAACCCATGCATCATATTAATTTTACTTACATTTAGAATTTGGAACCATTGTTTATATGTCTTTTTCTCAGAGTAGACTGTGAATTCATTGAAGGAAGAGACCATGTCTTATCAATATATCTCTTCCAGCCCACTTCCACCAAAAATGCTAGGCCCTCTAAAGAAAAGTATTCCTTGCTTGAAGCAAATTGAGGAAGGAAGACAAGTCAGGCCCCATGTCTCACATTCTGATGCATTTTCTACATCACATTCAACCCACTTCTCTTCCTACAGGGTTAGCTAGCTCTGAGACATTGGGGAAATTGCTTACTCCATCTAGGACTGTTTCTTCCTTTGCATTGCACATATAATGAGTGTACCATTGCACACATATGTCAAAGGCTGGCATAAGGATTAAATAAGATGATTCGCCCAGCACTGACCGTCCCCATAAGGAGTGCTCAGGCACACTTATGAATTGTTGCTATCATCATTTTTTGATTGAATTATGATTTGGGGTGAGAAAGAAGGGAGGCCAGAAAACATAATAATTTCTTATATCCATGTCTAATAGAGGGAAGAAAAATATATTTTGTGATGCTATCAGTATAATTACAAGATGGGTACTCGGGAAACTGAGATTATGCAGTATGAATGCCAAAATGCAAATGATTTTTCCACAAAACAACTTAGAAAAGACCAACATTCCTTGTTATTTATTGCTTACATCCTAGAAATATTTTGGAAATGAAATACAATAAAATAAAACTAACCCACAAAACCTTCTAATAAAACAGCATATGTTTATTATTACATAGGCAAGATGATGTGTCATTCTGCTTGCTTGCTGTCTTTATTAGATTATCTTTGATTTGTATCATTGTTCAGTGAAATGCATTTCTAGAATTATCTCTTGATATTTTCACATTAGGACAGTTTTATAATGATTTATTCAGGTAATAGGGATCTGACTCAAGTAACAAACTTCATTAATTCCACTTACGCCACTTTGGTGATTAGTCCATTTCCCTCCTAATAATAGCCCTATAGCAAGTGATGTCCATGTCCACGCAGTTTAAGAAAAGAAATAGTTTGTTGATTTTTGATGCTATTTTCTCTTTTCCTGACACGTATTGAACTGATTAGCAGAGGTTTTCAAAGTGAGATCTAAAGATTCACACAGTGTGCTCAGTAAAAATGTGGGGATTTGGTTCTATCCCAAACCTGCTAATCTGCATTTCTCGGAATGAGAAGGCTTGAAGTCTAAATTTTATCTGGTTTCCCAGATGACGTTTATGCACATCAAAAAGTTAGAACCAATGAATTGGATTGATGCTATTTAAAAAAATGTATTTGCAGATATTTTACAATTTTCAAACTGATTTATCTAAGAACATAAATTTGCTTTGAAAGTTAATTCTTCTGCCATTTACTATGGTCCTCACAGTTCCTAGAATTTTAGTATTACGTTGTTTCTAAAGCCAGGTTGTGTTAACAACCAATTCAGTATCTTTTCATTCCACAAAGTATTGTTCAGATTTATTCTGAATTCACAGTGCTGCCTCAGTGATTTGAACTACTCTACAAAGCTATTAGAGATTTCCCTGCTTCCAGAGTGTCCTTTGAAAACTAAAGCCTTTCTCTATAATCAGAGATTTCTGTTACAAGTGTCTTTGTAAATGCACTCAATTCCTTTGTAAGTCTGGCCATTTACTTTATTTGATGTTGTCAATACATGTAACAGGCCTTACATTTTATTCATCCTTAAAAAAAATAGATAACTCACTCATCTACCTCTCTTTTACTCCATTATTTTCTTTTTTTGAGGGCTTAGGGCCTGATGTTTCTTTGTTTTAAAATATAACTCTATCACTCATTCAAACTTCTAAAACCTATACTTTATCATTTATTAAAACCCTTCATTAGGTCAGACTCATCTGTCACTGAACAAGTACTACTTGCTTGTCTACATATTCAATAGGTCGAAATTTACTTGTTTAATTAATGTTCAGTGAATTAGGTCAATGAAAGTAGCTGGTCCTCTCTCAAACTACTTGTAACATACAAACAAAATACCATACCTGTATCTAACAGCGCTGTTCTGTTCTGTGTCTCCAGAAATCAGACTTAAAAATAAGTGCATTTTATCATTTCATCTAATTATTGGTCAAGTGTTCTTAGTCAAGCATGCAGTATGAATTAAAGAATGAAATCCAGGTTGAAATAATTTCTGTAATTCATATACTACTACTCTAATGAATTAGGTGCAATATATATATTTCAACTAATATATTTATGTTTCTTTGATTTATTTATATTTAATTGAAGAATAATTTTCTGGTTAGCATCCTAATGAGTTTTGTCTGTTTAATCTTATGTTGTTACAATGAAATCTTTAAATATGAGAAGATTGAATCATGTGATCTAAATTTGGGGGAAAATATGGTTTATATAGAAGTTGAAATTCATGATTTATATTATATGCTAGGGAAAGAGAACACTAACATTGACATTTGGGGATTGTTCTTTAACATTTGGAATTGAAATATCAAGTCCACTGATCCTTATACAACTGAAATAAGAAAGAACAGCACTCCATACAAGAAAAGGAAGATAAAGACCACAAAAATATTCAATAAAAGAATGGGATATTATTTTGTTTGCCCATGTACTATCAGTTGATTAGAATGTATAGTGTCACCAGATCCTTGTTCTTTAGTTGTTAAGATCCAGAGATGAAAAAGAAGCTTATTAGGATCAGCTCTGCAAAACTTCATGAGTATGAAAATCAGTGAAATGAGGACACCAAATCAAGAGAGCTTTTTAAGTTTGATTAGATCCCACTTATTTGTTTTTGATGTTACCTCTTTTGCCTTGGGAGACTGATCAAAAAAATATTGCCACAATTTATATCTGAGAAGGTTTTGCCTATGTTCTCTTTCAAAATTCTGTGGCGTCATGTCTTCTATTTAGGTCTTTAAACCATTTGGAATGTATTTTTGTATCAGGCATGAGGGAGTATTCTAATATCATTGATTTACATGTAGTTTTCCACTTTTCCCAATACCACTTGCTAAAGAAACTGCCTTTTTTCCATTGTATCGTCTTGCCTCTTTCATCATAGATTAACTGACCATAGGCTGTGTGGGTTTATTTCTGGGCACTTTATTCTGTTCCCTTCATCTGTGTTATCGGTTTTTGAGTTTATACCATGATGCTCTTGTTACAATAGCTTTGTACTACTGTCTGAAATCTGGAAGAGTTATGCCTCCAGTTTTGTGCTTATTCCTGAGGATTGCTTTGGCAATTCTGGGTCTCTGTGAAAATGTTTTGATAGGAATTATGCTAAATCTGAAATTGCTTTGGATAGCATACCCATTTTAAAAATATTGGTTCTAGTAATCCAAGAGTATGGGATATCTTTACAATCCTTTGAGTCATCTTCAATTTATCAGTGTTTTCTAGTTTTCGGCATACAGATCCTTCATTTCATTGGTTATGTTTACTTTTTGACACAATTTTAAACTAAATCTAAAAAATAATGCCAATGAATCTATACAAAAAGAAACAAGCTCACAGACATAGAGAACAAATTTATGGTTACCAAAAGTGAAAGAGAGAGGAAAAGGATAAATTAGGAGTATGGTATTAACAGATACAGACTACTGTATGTAAAATAGATGAACAACAAGAATTTGCTGTATAGAGCAGGGGACTTTGTTAAATATAATACTTTGGCCACCCGAAGTGAAGAATCAGCTCATTGGAAAAGACCCTGATGATGGGAAAGATTGAAGGCAGGTGACGGGGGCAACAGAAGATGAGATTGTTGGATAGCATCTTTGACTCAGTGGACATGAGTTTGAACAAACTCTGGGAGATAAGGAAGGACAGGAAAGCCTAACAAGCTGCAGTCCATGGAGTAACAAAGAGTCAGACACAACTGAGTGACTGAACAATAACAACATAATAACCTGCAATATAAGATAATCTGAAAAGTCATATATATGAAAAAAAAGAGATTCATCTTACCAGAGCACCTGCAGAGCAAATGTAAAGGACATATTGAGTGAAGAGACTAGATGAATGGACATTAGTACAAAATCCAACAAGAGGTGAATGCATTGACCAGAAATCCATCTTGCAAACTTTTGGGAGAAGCTGTGTTCCTGAATGGGTGCGGAGGAGGGTAGAAGAGTCAGGACTGAGTGTCTAATTTTAGTTAGAGGTTGCTTTCCATAGTGTTCTGTTTTTCTGGCTGTAATTATTCTATTCATAGCTTTGTCTGTAAAAATATTTGTGATACTGACTTAAATCTGAACTTGAAACTAAATTGAAAAAATACAGATTTTGTGTTTTGTTTTCATTCACTTTTTTTCTGTGATTCATTCACAAGACTTATTGCTAAAAACCAAATGTGCTTTTAACAATGCAGAGACATGCTTCTAAAGTAAGATTATATTGTTCCATAGCTGTTTTTACTCTCCCCTAAGGAAACTTAGCTGTAATTAAAAACTAGCAGTAATTAGTTAGATGCAATTAGAAAGTATCAGTTTTTTGTGATTGCTTATCTTTTTTTTTTTTATGATATCACTTATATATGGAATCCAAAAAGTAAAACAAACTAGTGAGTATACAAAAAGGAAACGGACTCCCAAATGTACAGAGAACAAATCAGTGGTCACCAATGGGGAGAGGGAAGGGAGGAAAGACATGACAGGGATAGGGAATTAAGAGGTGCAAATTTTCCAATGACTGTTCCATCTACTCTTAACCATATTCCTTCTGTCTTTTTTACAGTTACCCAAAGACTTTCAAAGCTTATTCTTAATCAACTTTATAGGCATTCCGTAAAGGAAAAAGTTCAATGAAAACTTTGGCTTTGACACATAAAACTTTATATTTTGCTTTTTTCTTTATGGTCTCTAGGGTAGTTTACAAAATCCAAGCTTTTTAACAAACATACATAAAACATGCTTTTTTACATGCATATGCATGGGGAAATTAGTGATAAATTAAGGACAGAAAACATTAAGATAAATCTGAGAAGAGGTTGGAACCTCAAAATGAGAAGTGATAAACTCAGAGGAGCAATACAATTCATGCCCAGATTGTGAGTGATCTCCAGAAAACAAAATGAGAGAAAGTAAATCCAACCCTTGTGTTTGCATATCAGCTTCTGTAAGAAAGCCTGATAAGAGAATCTGTCCAGTATCTGTTTGCACTGAAGAAAACTGTGTAAATGACCCAATGTATTAGAGAGTTGTTTATAATTACCCACTGAATATATATGTAGATTTGATTTAAAAAAATCCTTACTTGCTTTCTTTTCCAGTATTTATATATCCAGCACTAATGGAACCACAGGCTCTAGGAGACTATAATAATTATTTGTCATAATGTGATAAATACATAAATCATTTTTAAAAAGCAGTAGTAGAAAGGATCTCTTTGTATGTGCATCATTCAGTTTAAGCTAGATAGTGTTATGGGACAAAACAGTCCCAAATTAGTCCGTGGCTTAACTGCCATCCACTCCCACATTCACAGGCTTCCCTGGTGGTTCAGATAGTAAAAAATCCACCTGCAGTGTGGGAGACCTGGGTTCGACCCCTGGGTTGGGAAGGTCCCCTGAAGAAGGGAATGGCTACCCACTCCAATATTCTGGCCTGGAGAGTTCCATGGACTGTACAGTCCATTGGGTCACAAAAAGTCATGTGGATTTGTGTGTGTGTACCTTCGGTCACTGTCTCTACACCACTGCAGATCCAGCTGCTCTTTCAGAGCAGCTGTCCTTCATGCTATGGCTCAGCTGCCTAGGCTGATTATGGCTAATCTGTCTCAACCTGAGAGCTTCTTTGCCACCAGAGTAAGAGAAGACACAAAGGTATTTCTATCTATAACTACATCTAAGTCTCTATCTGTGTATCTCATCTATGTCATCTGTCTTTCATGTGTGTGAGTGCTAAGTCACTTCATTTGTGTCTGACTGTGCTGTCTTATGGACTGTAGCCTGCCAGCCTCCTCTGTCCACAGGATTCTTCAGGCAAGAGGATTGAAATGCGTTTCCATGACATCCTCCAGGGGATCTTCCTGACCCAAGGATCAAACCCACATCTCTTAAGTCTCTTGCATTGGCAGGAAGGTTATTTACCACTAACGCCACCTTGGAAGTCCCTGTGTGTGTGTGTGTATGTGTGTATTTGTTTTTTTATGGGTAAAAGACCAGTTCAATTCCTGGGTTGGAAAGATCCCATGGAGAAGGGATAGGCTACCCACTCCAGTATTCTGGCCTGGAGAATTCCATGGGCTGTACAGTCCATGGGGTCGTAAAGAGTAGGACATGACCGAGTGACTTTCATTTTCACTTTCAATTATAACTTTAAAGGTAAGAGAGGGAAATAATCTATTGGCTAGAATTTGTCATTAAATATGGACCATAAAATTCTTATTATTTCCACAATATTCACTGTGCCCTCTGGCATGCTTTTGAACAACAAAAATATATCTTCTTATATTTTACATCCTATTATAGGGTTTATTTTATTTTTAAATTACTTTTTTGACAAACATTTATTGACCACTGACTATAGCATGAAATAAAATGAATATTTTATTAATTAGGTTGAATCATGTTTTATGTTATTAGACTCTAGAAATATATGATAATCAGTTAATAACATCAGGATTTTAAAAATCATTATATTCTAAAGAATGTGTCATTTTCTCTTTTAGTAATTTGCTAGTAGCCTATACTGTGCCTCAAAGCTAATTAATAAGTTGCAAGTTGTCAAAACACCAAACTCTTCCTTTTTCAAGACAAGAGCATTTTGTTTGACAGAGCATTTTAGGAACACAGAGTTTATGTAGTTTGGTTGATCTCTCAAGATCTTCCCCATGTATTTAATTGAACTATTTTAAAAAATTATTATGATAAATATATGTAACATAATATATATTTTATGGTTTTACCAGTAGTCATGTATGGATGTGAGAGTTGGACTATAAAGAAAGCTGAGTGCTGAAAAATTGATGCTTTTGAACTGTGGTGTTGAAGACTCTTGAGTCCCTTGGACTGCAAGGAGATCCAGCCAGTCCATCCTCAAGCAAATCAGTCTTGAATATTCATTGGAAGGACTGATGTTGAAGCTGAAACTCCAATACTTTGGCCACCTGATGTGAAGAGCTGACTCATTTGAAAAGACCCTGAAACTGGGAAAGATTGAAGGTGGGAGAAGGGGACCATAGAAGATGAGATGGTTGGATGGCATCACGGACTCAATGGACATGAATTTGAGTAAACTCTGGGAGCTGGTGATAGACAGGGAGGCCTGGCGTGCTGTAGACCATGGGGTTGCAAAGAGCTGGACACAAATGAGCGACTGAACTGAACCGAACTGATGCAGCATAAATTTACCACTTTAATGTGCACAACTCACTGGTGTTAATTACATTCACAGTGTCATACAATCATCACTACTATCTATGTAAAAAAAATTCTATTATCTTAAACAGATGCTCTGTAACTCTTATACAATAAATCCCCATACCACTTCACCCTAGCCCATGGCAGTCGTGAATCAACTCCCTTTCTCTTTGAACTTGCCTAGATTTTTCATATATTATTTCACTTAGCATAATATTTTCAAGGGTTATTCCTTTTGTAGGAAGTATCAGAACTACATTCCTTTTTGAAGCTGAATATTGTTCCATTATATGTATATATTGCTACAAATTTAATTTATTCATTACCCTGTAGATGGACACTTACATTGTTTCTACCTTTGGGCTAATATAAACATTGCTACAATAAATACTGTAATACAAATATCTATTTGAACCCTTCTTTTTATTTCTTCTGAATATGTACAGTTGGCTATTGAACAACATGGGTTTGAAATGTACAGATTCACTTACATCTGTGTGTTTTTGTTTTGTTTTGTTTTTTTCCACTAAATACTTACTATGTGTGTGTGCATGTTTGCTTAATCACTCAGTCATGACGACTCTTTGTAATTTCATGGATTGTAACCCACCAGACTCCTCTGTCCATGGAACTCTCCAGGCAAGAATACTGAAGTGGGTTGCCATTTCTTTCTCCAGAGGATCTCTCCACTCAGGGATCGAACCTGGGTCTTCCACATTCCAGGCAGATTCATTACTCTGTGAGCCAACAGAACACCTGCTATAAAATACAAAGATTAAAATAAAATGAGGAAATATCTCTCTCTATCCTTAGCCAAATCTGTTTTTTTTCAATTTATGAAATGTACTTTATTATTATTTTTAACAAAAAGAAACCTAAGGTTCTCTAGGTTCAGTATATAAAATGACAGAGTCATTTAATGGTTTCAATAAACGTTCAGAATTCTCCTCTAAGTTAGAGAATAAAAATTTATGTAGACATTATAAACTATGAGCAGAATTTGAATATGGTCTCAATTACTGTTGTAGAGGAAAGAAATAGTGTGAAAACTTCCTTGAGGCCCTGTGTTCAAGTGTCTCAACCCTATGATACACAGGAGCACACTTTTCACTTTCAGCACCAGTAGTCAGATTCCTCTCCATCTTCCCCCAACCTCACATTCTTCCTTGCTTCTTTGTTCTCTGGATGACTTTATATCTTCCTTTTTCTAAAAATACCTCTTTTCAAGTCAGTTATGTTTTATGTCCTTTAAAAGACATTTATTACTGTTTCCCTTATCTATTTAACAGAAGAGACAGAAACACATGGACATCAACTTATGGTTACTCATGATACAAACAAAGCTGAAAATCTTGGTTCACATGACAAAACTGTATTTTTAGTCAATAGTGGTATCCAGAATTCTACCTAATCATAGGAAAAAATTAACAAATGAACAACAACAAAAAGGAGACGGTATTCACAGGCGAAGGCAATATTTCTAAACTTAAATTTCAGTGAATGTTTATGTTTCAGTTCAGTTCAGTTCAGTTGCTCAGTCATGTCCAACTCTTTGTGACCCCATGGACTGAAGCACACCATTACATTTAGTAGCAATTTAATCCGGCAACATCTTCTGCTCACAGTAATATGTTAAATAAGTGGTTCTTTGACCACAGCCTTGAAAATTCTGACCTTCGAAGGTCTTGCACAAAGATAAACAAATTAATTGCTATACCTAGGTTGCCCCATCCTGCTTTCTGAGATGATAAATAGTCTTTCTTTTACATCCGTGGTGATTAAATTTTTCTATGAAGCATGAAATATAATTACAGTGAGATTAGAGAGCATTACCCACATGTGTTATAATTGCACATGAAATTAGCAATTTTCCACTAAAAAATACCTACAGTGTTTAATACTTTGTTATTCATCTTGTTGAACTGTAAAGAGTTACGCTTTGTTGTTTAGATTAAATGATAAAAACCTAATTTTTAAAACTCTCACTTTATTGCTCTGTAGTTTTACTTTTTCACTGAAGACCATTTAACTGTAAGATGCCATGTTTGTTTCAATTTGTATTCATTCAAGTCCAGTTTTGTTGCAGGAAGGGGGACCCCTTCCAGGGCCCCAAACCGGGGTTTCTAACACTCAGAAATGAATTGTCCATGGAGACATGTGTGCTGACAAAGCACGAGATTTTATTGGGAAAGAGCACCCAGTTAGAGAGCAGGAGGGTAAGGGAACCTAGGAGAATATCTCTACCACGTGGCTCGCAGTCTTGAGTTTTATGGTGATGGGATTAGTTTCTGGGTTGTCCTTAGCCAATCATTCTGACTCAGAGTCCTTCCTGGCGGGTGCATGCCTTGTTCAGCCAAGATGGATGCCAGAGAGAAGGATTCTGGGAGGTGGTTGGATATGTGGTATCTCCTTTTGACCTTTCCCGAACTCTTCTGGTTGGTGGTGGCTTATTCTTTCCGTGTTCCTTACCAGGACTTCCTGTCATTAAGCAACTCATGCAAATAGTTACTATGGTGCCTGGCCAGGGTGGGCAGTTTCAGTCAGTGTGCTTCCCCTAACAGTTTGAAATCCCTAGCTAAAGCTTTGCTAAAATGTCCTCTATCCTAATGAATATGTATTAAATAAAGTACAAAATAAATCTAAGAATTGTTTTTTCCAAGTACTCTGGGTTTCTTTGGACTTGAAGGCTCTTTTGCACTGAATACATTATCAGAGACAGTGTTCATGGTATAAGCTGCTTATTTAAATAGATAAATCCAGAAGGTGAATGATTGTTGTGGAGAACAAACAACAGTGGAAGGTTTTAGGTAACAAAGAGGAATTTATAGTTTAATTATAAGATGCCCTTTTCTCCTCACAATGGAATATTTTACTCCATGTGTTTAGAAACCTAGTTAACAAATCTGATTTTAAATAGCATTTGTAATATTTTTACCTTTTTTCTGATTCTAAATAGCATATGCTCATTGTAGTAAATGTATACAAATCAATTCACAAAAAGAAATAAGTTCATGATTGTTCCACCATCCCCAAAATCTGCCTTTATTACATGGACACAGTTACTTAACTGGGCTTCCCCTGTGGCTCAGAGGTAAAGATTCAGCCTGCCAATCCAGGAGATGCAGGTTCCTGGGTTGGGAATATCCCATGGAGGAGGAAATGACAACCCACTCCAGTATTCTTGCCTGGAAAATCCCCTGAATAGAGGAACCTGGAGGGCTATAGTCCATAGGGTTGCAAAGAGTCAAACAGGACTGAAAGGATTGAGCAGGCAGCAATTACTTCATCTACATGAAATGAATAGAAGGAAGTTATCTCCATTCTCACTACCTCTCCCTTAATTGCAAGCCTTTATCACTTGCTAACTGGGCATGACATTTACTTGCTAAGTACTGCCTTTCTCCAGGTTATCTCCATCCTCACTGTTCTCTGCACTGCCTTAGTGAGGTAAAATATATTCTTGCTCAGGTGACATCCCTCATTAAAATGTGCCCATTAGAAATTGGTTCCTGTGGTCCTCTTTACCATGCCAGAGAGGGAGAAGGCACTTCTCATAAGGAAGTGAAGACTGGAAGTAGTTAGAATTACCTAGAAAGAAAGCACCAAAGGGATTCTGAAGACTAGTGTCATATAACCTAGAGGAGTCCGAGCTACTCAAGTCAATATAATGAATTTTTGTAATAACTCCATGGTAAACCTTCTTTTACCATTGAAATGTGAGATGACTATTTATCTGTTAGGTTCCAAATCTGATTATTCTTTCTAGAGAAATTCAGGGACATGGAAATCTAATATGTCTGAGAGTTGCAGTTTCTGTCATGTTTCCTCCTCCTTTTTTTGTGTTTGATTATTATCATTTTTGTTTGTTTGTTTCTTTGTTTTGGCTGTGCTTTGCTGGAAGTGTAGAATCTTAACCACTGGACCACATAGGAAGTCTGTCCTCCTTCTTACAGTTATGGTTTGCAGTTAGCTTTTTGTGTGTGTCCTACACTTAAATATGAGTGAACAGCGTAGGTTCACTTGATATTTAAAGGACAATTTCAACATGAAAAACAGACCAGAGCAACAGTATAAGTCATAGGAAACAATATTAATTCTAGGCAAAAGAAAATTCAGACTCTTTTTTGGAATTCTCAGCATGTTAAGTAAATTAATATGAATGATAATACCAGAATGCTATGAAAAAAAAAACACATCTTGAGGGCAAAACTATGCTCTTTAGTAGATATTATTGTCTATGATTGCTCTGGGATAATGGTACTCAAGTTATATTGCCACTGCAATTAAAGAATAACTTTTCCATTGTTCTCATGTTCACAGATGTGTCCATGTGCATAACTTTTTGACCACAAAAATGTAGGTAGATATGTTGCTTTGGAATTTAGGAGGAAGTTGCTTTAATAAACTAACTGGAGTATTAAAAGTATTGTATGTGAGCACTGATTGATAACTCAACAATAACAAGAAAATACCTAACTCTGCTATAAGTTATGGAGTTAAAAAAAAAAAAAAACAAGAAAATCATGTGTGCTTCTTTTGTGTGGAGTTATATGTTTATTTTTTGTGCTCTGTGTTGATATGTGTTGTTGACTGGGAAAAAAACGTACATGAGAGTTGTGAGCTAAGATTTTGTGGGGTGAATGAGGACTCTAGCTTGGGAGACAGTATTTCAGATAATTCTGAGAAACTGCTTCAAAGAGGTAAGGGGAAAGTTCAGTGTATAGCTGATTTTGGTGGAGGGGGAGTACATGCAATCAGGCACATATTTTTTTGCAGAAGATTGCTGCTAGCCTCGTGAAGGTTACTGCTAGTTTCAAGGATTAGACATCACCATGAAGAATGTTAGTGCTTTTCTCCATAAGTGGAGATTCAAGAATTAAGCTTGTAAAATCTTCTGAAAACATCTAACCATCTGAAAACATGATCTGCCTGTTTTTCCCAGAGCTCACAGAGTACCTCATTCCTGATCTCCATCCTGAACCCCTTAAAGTGTGTGGTAAAGGTCAGCGGCCACAACAACTGTGATTTTATTCTTTGTAGCAGTAGATGGCCAGAGAAGGCAATGGCAACCACTCCAGTACTCTTGCCTGGAAAATCCCATGGATGGAGGAGCCTGGTGGGCTGCAGTCCATGGGGTTGCGAAGAGTCAGATATGACTGATGTGACTTAGCAGCAGCAGCAGCAGCAGTAGATGGCAAGTACCAACCTGTAGTTGGCAGTACGCTGGAAGATCTGAGTTCAACCACATGCATGGTTAGAGTGCTTGCTTGGTGGCTCAGGTGGTAAAGAATCTGCCTGCAGTGTAGGAGACCTGGGTTCCATCTCTGGACTGGGATGATGCCCTGGAGAAGGAAATGGCTATCCAATCCAGTATTCTTGCCTGGAGAATTCCATGGAGAGAGGCACCTGGTGGGCTACAGTCCATGGGATTGCAAAGAGCCAGACACGACTGAGCAACAAAGGGTTTCACTTTATTTTTTTCACATCATGCTAGAAGACTGGAGTTCAATATATGGTTATAAGAGTAGACCTGAAATGGAGGATGGAAGTATTGAATTTTGTATAGGACTTTGCATAGTTTCTGAGAATTTTCATATGCCTCAAAGTCCTAAGCAGGCTGTTCTTTGTTTATGCTAAGCCAAATAAAGCTTAATTGATATTACTTTACTATATTGTTTATGTATTTTTTGATAATTAAAGGGAAGTCATAACTTCCTGATGTGAGATAATTAATAGTGAAATATCTTACATGAAACAGCCAAACACATTTTAATTTTGTTCTGCATGATAGAAACATGGAAAAAAAAGGAGGATTGAAGCTGTTTATTGTAGATATCAACCAGAATGTGCTAACAACTTCAACAAAAATAATCCTACTCAATTTTGTTGCATTCTTACTTTAAAATTCCTCTGTGAAATGTCTTAATAATGAAGTTATTTTGGTGTAGTGATTCCAAGTAATTCTACTAAGTGATTTTCCTTATAATAAATGTTGTGATATATTTGAATATAACCAATGAGATATTTATTTACCCCTATTCAAGATAGGAATGGTAAAGAAATATGAAATAGTCAAATTCCTAGTTTGGAGCTGTTAAGGAGACTTAGTAAATATTTAGCAAAAGCAATAGTATGAATACCAAAACGTGTTTCAAGACTAGGCACTTAAGTTTAAAAAAAGAATCCTCTTAAGAGTTTTTATGGCCTTCCCTGATAGCTCAGTTGGTAGAGAATCTGCCTGCAATGCAGGAGACCCTGGTTTGATTCCTGGGTCGGCAAGATCTGCTAGAGAAAGGATAGGCTTCCCACTCCAGTATTCTTGGTCTTCCCTTGTGGCTCAGCTGGTAAGGAATCCGCCTGCAATGGGGGAGACCTGGGTTTGATCCCTGGGTTGGGAAGATCCCCTGGAGAAAGGAATAACTTACCCACTCCAGTATTCTGGCCTGGAGAATTCCATGAACTGTATAGTCCACAGGGTTGCAAAGAGTCAGACACAACTGAGTGACTTTCACCTTCACCTTCAAGATTTCTTAGAATGTGGCTTTATCTGTTTATTCACTTACCATCTTTCTGTTTCCCTATCTGAAAGTGAAAGTGAAAATGTTAGTACCTCTGCTGTGTCCCCAGCTCTTTGAGAACCCATGGACTATAGCCCACCTGGCTCCTCTGTCCATGGAATTCTTCCAGGCAAGAATACTGGAGTGGGTTGCCATTTCCTTCTCCAGGAAGACTACTAAACTCATTAATAGTTTGAGGACCTTAATTTTTTTTAAATGTACTGAAGTCAATTGTTGTCACTGAATTTATATATGTATACATGTACATTTATGTGTATGTGCACAATAAATATGCTAATGGAAGGACAGTCTAGAGACCCTTTCTCCTGTGGGCCTCAGTTCTTGGTAAGGACACAAAGAAGAATCTAAGGTGTTACCGATTACAAGAAAGTTTACTAACAATAAGGAAAGAAAGAATACGTCACAGAGTTGGACAGTACCGGGCAACTGAGAACACATAAAGAAAGAACCCAGAAAACACCCCGAGGGAGAGGTGGACCATGCCAAGGGAGGCAAATGACCCTGGAGGGCTGGGGTACAGAATTTTTAAGGCAGGGTCATTTGCATAAGGCAGGCGGTGGGTGATTGACAGCTGCAGGAAATATAACAAGATGCTCTACCACCACCAACCTTCCCATAATTCAGTTTGTTACAATTAGATGTATTCATGGACTATTAAAGAGCAGTTAATGAATCCAGTGGCCGCAAAAGATTACGTTAGTACAGGATAGTGTGAGGTGTGTGCATGTGCTAGAGTAGGGGAACTCCTACCAGTTGGCTGGTGGGGGGTTTTCTCACTCCCTGACTGTTTTTGGGGTACTGGTGGGGGACATATTGGGGTCCATTGGTTTAGTCCTAAGTCATGTCCTTGTGATCCCATGGATGGTAAACTGCCAGGCTCCTCTGTCCATGGAATTCTCCAGGCAAGAATACTGGAGTCGGTTGCCATTTCTTTCTCCAGAGGATGTTCCCGACCCAGGAATCAAACCTGGGTCTCTTGCATTGCAGGCAGATTCTTTAGGGACTGAGTAACCCACTCCAGTGCTCTTGCCTGGAAAATTCCATGGATGGAAGAGCCTGGTAGGCTACAGTCCATGGGGTCGCAAAGATAGGACATGACAGCGACTTCACTTTTTTTCTTTCTATAGTTTCTTTTGGAGCCCACTCCAGTGTTCTTGCCTGGAGAATCCCATGGATGGAGGGGCCTGGTGGGCTGCAGTCTATGGGGTTGCAAAGAGTCGGACATGACTAAGCAACTAACACACACACAGACACACACACACACACACACATGAAGTAAGCCCTATATTCGGGGCTGAGCTGGTAAATTGCCCTTGATGGGATTAGACAGTTATTGAACATTTAACTGAAGGGGCCACCTCTGGTTGCTCTCAACTAACTTCCTTCCTATCACATGCATATATTGCAGATACTTATATGTATATGTATGTGCATTTGTATGCATACAATACACTCAAATATATACATATATATGTGCATATATATTACATATAAAAGCATTGAAATAGAAAGGAAATTTAATGAGTTTTATGGTAGCTCAGAAGGTAAAGCATCTTCTTGCAATGAGGGTGACCCGGATTCAATCCCTGGGTCGGGAAGATCCCCTGGAGAAGGAAATGGCAACCCACTCCAGTACTCTTGCCTGGAAAATTCCATGGACAGAGGAGCCTGGTAAGCTACAGTCCATGGGGTCGCAAACAGTCGGACAGGACTGAGCGACTTCACTAAGTCACTAAAAATACTCATCAATTGAATTGTTAAAATTGTATATACAGGAGGAAAGAGTAGGTGTAGAACTTTGAAGGGTTATTTAACTTTTGTCATTATATCATACATAATGATACAAAATGAGCTAATTCTTTACTGTTTAGATCTGAACTAATTCCAGAAATCAGACTCATTCGTTTCTCTGATTTCATGTATACTGGGATATACTTTCTCATTCCTATTTTTCCAATGGAGGTATATTCTTATTTGAGTTAAATCCAGAAATCACCATTCTTCAATTAATTCTCCCAAATAAACTCTAAAAATTAATTGCTTTCTTATTTATGGCGATTCATCCTTATACATGTTTTTCTTTCTGTATACGATTGCATTTATTTTACATCTGTTACCACTGAAATAGTAATGCTTTGATAGCAGAAATGGTCTTACTTATATTTATTACTATTATTAACACATTATATAGCACATATTAAGAGGTAATCAATGGTTACCACAAATATATCCTATGCATGCATGAAGTGTATGCATGTGTGCTCAGTCATGTCAGACTCTTTGAGACCCTTTGGAGTGTAACCTGCCAGGCTCCTTTGTCCATGGGATTTTTCAGGCAAGTATACTGAAGTGGGTTACCATTTACTCCTCCAGGGGATCTTCCTGACCCATGGGAGGAACCCACATCTCCTGTGTCTTCTTTGCAAGGCAAATTCTTTATTTGCTGATCCATCAGGAAGCCCAATAGGTAGATAGAATTTTTTTCTTCTTTTTTCACATTTTTTTTGGCTTTGTTTTTTTTTTCTGTGTGCCTTTATGTGTTTTTTAATACAGTCTTTTCTTCCTAATAAAGAAAGTGTTGTTGTTATTTTTTTTTCATATTATTTGAATTTCCACGAGAGCAGGATATTTGAAAATTATTTGGACCAAAAATCAAGAACACGCTTCTAAATATTTTGCAGTTCATTTATTCCTGATTTGGAACACCACCATGGTGTCAGATGGTCAGGAAAGACGTGAGAAAGTTGGACGGAAACTCTTGGGGCCGTGGCCTCTGCAAAGTAGATGAAGCAGTGATTTTCAGAGAGCAAGACTAATATTAAGCCTTAGACAAAAACATTAGTCAAATAAGCAACAAGATCTAAGAAATAGCAACAGACAGACTTTTGTATAGGTAGGAGTGAAGGAATAGTCACCTTACCAAATTTGGATATCCAACTAGGGCTTTCAGAGGAAAATAAAATCTGAAGTCAGCTATCTAAGAATAGTACTCAGTACAGCCATCAGCCTATTTATAAAGCTTTCAACAATTAATTTCTTTTTAATTTTTCCTTTAATTTAGTCTGTCCCTGAGGCAGTTAGTGAGAGCTGAACACAGCTGCTGATTCCTTGAGAAACATGCAAATTTAACTCTGTTTCCTTTAGGCAGGGTTGACACTTGGTTTGTCAGATGGTCCCTTCATAGCTTCAGTGAATTTTGAATATTCTGTGTCATTTAAAGGGTGTTATTTCTTATATAGCAGGAGACAAAAGAGACATGGGTTCAATCCCTGGGTCAGGAAGATCCCCTGGAGAAAGAAATGGCAACCCACTCCAGCATTCTTGCCTGGAAAAATTCCACGGAGAGGAGCCTGGCAGGCTACAGTCTGTAGGGTCGCAAAGAGCTGAACATGACTGAGCGACTGAGCACATACACATTATTTATAGCAGCATGCTGCAAATGGAAAACACAGCGGCATTTGACACAAGTCATCCTTCTGTCCAGATCCTGGCTCTGCCACTCACATAATCTGTAATTGTGAACAAGCGAATCTGAACTTCAGTTTCTGCACTGGCATAGTGATGAAGGTAAAACATGTCCTACCTCACAGGCGTTTTGTGATTTTTAAATAAGGCTTGCAAAGTCCACAGATAGAGCAGGCATTTTGAAACTGATAATTCCTCTTTTCTCTAAAGTTACTCAGTCTGCCTAATGTGCTAGACTCTGTTCTGCCCACTATTATCATATAAATTGTGTTTCCAGTAACAACAGAGATACCTAGCAAAGTAGGCTCTTCTGGAAGATTTTGCAGAAGTGATTTTTAATGAGATGCTTTTTCACGTGATTTGCTTTGGCTACTGAGCAGTAATAAAACAAGACACAAGGAGAGACTTTTAAAGAGATTGCACTGTGGAACTTGGCCTTCCTGGCTGCTCTGTGAACCCAGAAGCTATCATGTGAACCAGCCTGGGCTAGCATGGTTAACGGTGAGAAGGTGACCCAACAATTTCCATCTTCCATGCTGACAACCAGACAGCAGCCAGACAACTGAGTGAAGTCACCTGTGACCAGACAACCTGCACCCAACCTGTCAACTGACAGGGGAACAGGAGTTACCCCAGCCGAGTCTGGCCCAGTTTAGGAGGATTACACAGCTGATCGCAGGCCAATGCCAACCCGCAGAACTATGGACAAATAAATGGTTGACCTTTTAGCCATCACATTTTCCTGATTTGTTACACAAGGACGGATAACTATATCTCTTAGTATATTTTTAAAAATATGTTGATTAATTGAAGACAAAAATATGGAGGAAAAAGAATAAGGGAAAAAAGAGTGAGAGAGAAAAGATGAATTAAGAAGAAGGGAGAATTTTATCCTGGATCTTGACATTTTCCCAAGAATGAGCAAAAGAACACTTGTCTGCCATCATTTGCTTCTCGTTCAATCCATAAATTAGCATTCCAATGTTGAAATGCCAGATACATTAATTTAGGGGTTCAGAGGTGATCTCTGGGGGAGAAAAAACTCTGCAACAGCACGTTGGAAAGGCTTCTGTCTTAAATACACCAAGAATACAATTTAACATTTAAGAGCATTTTGTAATCATTAATTAGCACAGATAACTTACTCCATCCATCTAAGAATTCTTTGGCAAAACTGAATGTCACAGTAATAATGAAAAGAGCAGTATGCCGATTGCTGCAATACTAATTTTAAATGGAGCAGGGGAATTTAAATAAGAAAGATGAATTATACTGGGACTGTAGTGTATACATATTCCTAAACTAATGTTCGATATATTTCAACCTTTTCCAAGGAAACATGGTGTTATACAAGAATAGATAGAAGATTCATATAGTTCCATAATATGTTTTAAAAGGAATTGGTTATTCTTTCTTCACATTAACAAAAATATGTTTTCTGGTGTTAAGATAATAATCTCAAATTTGGTGAAGTCTCCTTTGGTAAATTAAAAGAAAAACTGAGAATGAAAGTTTGTAGAAAAAATTAAAAATTGAAAACAAAAGAAACTATAAATTTTTACTGATGGCTTTGCACTTGGGATAATGGGTCACTGTAGATGGACATCTGCCACATTTGTAGCATTTAACTCTTGTCTCTCACAGTCCTAGCCTCATTCTGGGAAAAAAAAAAAGTCATTCAAAATTTTGTTCATGAACTGTGAACATATTCAAATTATATGTAAAGACTAACTTTTCAACAAACATTAAAGAATTTACATTGTTAAATTAGCATTCACTTTTTGAAAGGTAACATCAAGAGGCTATATAATTATTTTAATGATGTTGCTCTTACTTATGTTATTTAGAATTTTTTCTGGAGACTCCAGATCGAGTTCTATATTACTTATTTGTTTTCCAGAGAAATAAAATTTCTCTGCTGCATACTTCCATGTAGTGAGCATGTGCTGTCCATGTTGATGGGACTAATGTTCAAAAATTCCTCAGTTTTCTCTACCATACGTTAAACAGGCCCTTCAGGCACTAGGAATTGTGACTTGTCTCAGGGACAGGCCTTGAGAAGCTTTTAACCTGTAGTAGAAAGTGATACTAACATTGCATATCTTTGATCCTATTCATTTATGTGAAGTCACCCTAATCAAAAGCGCTGACAGCGCTGAGAATTTCTCTCTGACAATAAGCCATCACTTAGGTTCTGCACAGTTTCTACTTAAATCCTTTGTATTTTGAGCTCAAATTAATCTATTGGTTTCTTTCTTTACCCCACATTCACTGTGCTTTACCAACTGCAAAAAATAAAAAGAAGAGGTGAAAATAGATTTCCTTGTCCCTACAATTGGAGAAAAAAAATGGAAGGATCATGCATTTTGGAATCGAACAGAACCACCTTCAACCCCTATATTAAGCACCTGCTCTGCAGTCTCACACCTACCCCTGTTGTATGGTCAGGCCGATCAAGAAGACAGTTCTCTTGCTCTTTGTCCATCCCTTGTCTGAAAAATGCCTGTTACACCTACACCGTACTCACTTGACCAACCATCCTACATGATTGCCCCAGACCCCAGCTAGGATAGCTTATTGAGGGACTGGTAAGAGGCATGCCCCTCTTCTTGCTTCCCTGCTAACTAATGAGCCAATCTGATGCAATTCCTCCTCTAGCTGGCGATCTCCCCTTCCCCTTGGGAGCAAAGTCTGCCACCACATCCTGACTGCTGTCTTGCTGCACATGGGGGGATGTTACTGCAAAATCCTGCCTCAAATGTGTGCACTCCCCCATTCATGAAATCACTGATGCCTCTGTTACTGACTCTTGCTCTTTCTTTGGTCTTAAGGCTGGGCAAGCGCAGGCCTCATAGGCCTTCAGGGTGAGCCTCACACTTGTCATGTTGCTATGAGGATTAGAAATGGTGTATGCAGCTGATAGTATACATGGGCTTTGTGACCAAATGACTTTATAATTTCATATTTAAGGAAGCCTCTCCACTCCAAGCACAAGGTTATGATCAATAAAATTTGGATAGATATAATTAAAAGAGCATAGTGTGAAAGTGAAAGTCGCTCAGTCGTGTCCGACTCTTGTGACTCCATAGACCATACAGTCCATGGAATTCTCCAGGCCAGAGTACTGGAGTGGGTAGCCTTTCCCTTCTCCAGGAGATCTTCCCAACCCAGGGATCAAACCCAGGTCTTTTGCATTGCAGGCGGATTCTTTACCAGCTGAGCCACATAGCACACTAAAAATTATAGCTATCTCTGGATACGTAACAGAAAGCTAAAATGTTAATTAGGAAAGAAGTCATACATAAGTACGTTGAACTTCTCATACAGAAGTAGGCAGGGGAATCTGAAATTGCTTTGTTATTTTATTTCACAAGGAGTAAATTTACATCTTTTTTTTTTTTCATTATTTTGCCTGCCTTTCATTATTTTTTTAAATTTATTTGTCAGCACATGTAAACAGGAAAGTTATGTGAAATAAGTGGCTGGATTTCATCCTATTATATTCATTATATTATATGATAATTTCATCCTATTATATGATAGAGTTTTCTCAACCATACGTAAGGCTAAAAGGGGGGAAATATGTCTAAGTTATGCCTGTGCTCTTTTTCTTTTCTCCTAATCTGATTACTAAGAGAAAAAGAAAGAAAAGAAACAAACTCAGTATCCTAATCATAATCTGTACCATGAAGGAGCCTACCAGATGGGTGGCTTGATTTTGATGTCTCTGTATTACTATAGAATGGGAGACACTACTGTCAATAATAGTCACGATGTGTAGGGACTTTTAGGAAGTAATTTTAAAACCAAAAATTGTGGTTAAAGAAAAAAGAACGTACACAATCCCACTGAAATTAAGTGTACAAAATTTAAAAATAGAAAAGGAGTACTAATACTAAAGAAAACAGCCAGCATGTATACACATGTACACACACACACACATAAACACACACACACTCATATGCATGTGCATGACAAATATACTTCCAGTGAAATATAAATAATATAATTTGATGATATATCAACACTCACATGTTCATATCTAATCTGTAAAACAGAATCATGGGTAAGAAACCAAAATAAATCTTAAAATACATAATAAGGAAAAGAAAAATCTATTAAAAAAGGAATGGAAAACCATAGGCAATGAAATTGGTACAAATTAGCATATACAAATGTATAGGCTAGGAAGTGTTTAAAAACTTTAATGAGTTGGGAGTGAATACTATGTAACTTAACAATTCAAAACAGAGTTGGGATAAAAAGAATGTTAAGATATACAAGACTTCTGTACAAATATTGTTTAATTATAAAGAATTCAGTAAGATGATAAAGAATTATGATAAACAGGAAAACCAAAAAAATAAATCCTTCATGATGATAGTAATACCACCACAACAACAATGACCGTAATATCGAGGGCTTACCGTATAACAGGCTTTGTTCACAGTGCTTTACACATTTTACTTTTAAAACAGTTTACATTGTGTACTATCATTTATTCAACTTAAAAGTGAGAAAGCTGATGCAGAGGTATGTTGTTTATATAGCAAGTCATAGTATGTGCATAAATGTTCACTAGTCCTCCTGATCCTAATAGTAGACCATACCACTTCTTTGTCAACATGACACGATTTTTCCAAATTAACTTATATATTAATTTTCATTCATTAATTAATTTCATTAATTAGTTATAATTCCCTTTGCCTTTTAAAAATGTATTTAATGAACTTGACAATTGACTTCTAAATTTCATGTAAAGTAATCAAGGTGAATTTCAAAGCAAAGGAAATTTTTGTTAAGAAATACTAAGAAAAGGTGATGACTTAACATCTTACATAGGGATTTATTTTATGGATGGTACAGTAGAAAACTAGAGTGCAAGTCAGATGGATTATTTCTGCTTCTTTTTCTCTACTTCCAAGCAGCATCTCTGGCAGCGGCTGCATCTTCTCCAGGTTCTAGCTACATTCAGGCCAAATTGTGCCTGCTATCCTAACCACAGGATCTTGCAAACACTAACTTTTCCACAGCTCCTTCTAATCCTAGAGGTCATAATGCCTTTCTGCTGTTGCCAAACTCTGGGTTGCCTCACCATCCCCTTTTAGCCTGTTCAGTTCTGCCACCCTTATAAATAATTCCCATAGTAAAGTGCCTTCACTGAAGCCATTCCCTTTGGCATGGCTTCTGCTGGCTTGATCAAACCCTGGATAATAGAGCAATAGTAATTAAAACAGTAGGATATTGATATAGATATAGAAAAATGGGCCGAAAAGAACCACATATATGTGAATATTTGTGACAGAATTAGTTTTATAAATTAGTCAGGAAAACCTTGACTATGTAATAACTTCCACTGGGAGCAATTAATTCATCACATGCAGAAGGAAAAGTAAGAAATTAGTTCTTCTCCTCACACTGTACATAAATATTTTTCATAGTCCTTAACCTCACACTACATATTTTTATACCATAGTGAAGAGAGAAAAATAAAATAAATTTGTAACATTGTTAAAAATATATAGAGAAATATATGTTAAGTAAAAAAGAATTTTTCTAATAATATACTCAATTCAAAAAATAAAAAGGGGATTATTAATTGCTAATATTAACATTTTATTTTGACAAAAGATACATAAAGGTAAAAAATAAAATGAAAGAAGCAAAGATTTTATTATTAATGTATAAAGAATGTCTAAAAATCAACAAAAGACAATTAAATAGAAATGAGTGAAAAATGTAAGTGCAGTCAGTTTAGAAAAAGTGTGATTTGGATGGCCAATAGATATGTGAAATGATGTTTCCTTCTACCAATAATCTAAAATATACAAATTTAAAGAATAATAAAATATTTTTTCAATTTTAGCAAAATTATACAAACTGTTTTTAAACAAAATAAGATACCTGCATTTTGCTAATGAGTTGCACATTGTTAGAACATTTTGGAAAGTTCTTCAGCCATAATTAACAAAATTAATGACATATAACTTAAGGCTTAGGGATTCTACAGTATGCCTGAAATCTGAAGAAAAATTCTTACATTACACAAGAAAACATGCAAAACTTCATTGTAGCATGTAGGATTGGAAGATTGGAGACAGCTTGTATTTACACTAGTAGAACACTGGAAATAGGTTTAGTGGGTGTGTGTGTGAGTTCTGTATTATAACAGTAAAAAGTAACGACTAAATCTTAATAAACCTGGGTAGATATTTTAAAAAAATGAATATAAAAGGTAAAGTACAAAATTTATATTCAGATGATAGTACCAAGGGAAATTTTAAGATAATACAATATATTTCTATTATATACATGTATCCCTGGAGAAGGAAATGGCAGCCCACTCCAGTATTCTTGCCTGGGAAATCTCATGGACAGAGTAGCCTGGTGGGGTCCATGGGGTCGCAAGAGTCAGACACAACTTGGCAACTAAACCACCACCATATACATGTATAGGAAATACATAACAACAATGTTATGTGAGAAAGGCATATATATTAAATTTAGAATGCTGCTAAATGTTGGTTTGGAGAAAAAAGAAATGGGATAATGACTAAGAACAAAGAGGACTCTTTTGTATGAATCTTATTTCTTTTAAAAAATAAATTGAAAAATATGGAAAATTTAATACTTTAACAATATAGATGATGCTCGCAAGTGTTACAAGTGATAAAATTTAACTTTAAAGTTATTAAATATATACACAACCATGGGCTTCCCAGGTGGTGCTAGTGGTAAAGAATCTGCCAGCTAAGGCAGGAGATGCAAGAGACACTCGTTCAACCCCTTTGTTGGAAAGATCTCCTAGAGTAGAGAATGGCAACCTACTCCAGTATTTTTGCCTGGAAAATTCCATGGACAGAAAAAGGCTGGTAGGCTACGGTCTATGGGGCCACAAAGAATCAGACACAACTGAGCACACATGCATAACCTATGCTATAGACACAGAAAATTAGAAAAATAAATTTTTGTGTAAAGTGATTATGAGTAAATATTGACCTATTAGTTTATGTTTTATCTAGTTTATAATATTAAAATAATATCATATCTTATTTATGATAAACAATGATTCATTTTGCAAACACTTGAATTAACACAAATGGCATCAAACTGTTTTATAATATTATTTCCTTTATGCTTTTAATATAGATTCAAATTATATATCTAATATAATTTTATACTTGTATTTTACATATACAAAGCTGTTTAAATGGGTTAGTATAAACCTCCATTTTGATTTTTCTTTCATATAAATTAATAGATTTATTTACAGAATAATTCTTTGTGAAAATAGTAGATAGCAAATATAGTCAAATACAGTAGTGCATTCAAGTTGAATCATTAATCTTCCTCCCTCCCAATACAATATTTTCTTCTTGTTTTACATATTTTACATAATGATACTTTGATACTAGTATAAATTTTAATGCTTGGTAGATGTTGGCAAAGTAGATACTTTTAACTATTGTGTTACTCTAAATAGAGTTATAGAACTCCTTTACAGATAAAAGTACCACATTTGTAGGAATAATAAACATATTTTTATTATGCTGGGGGCTATGAAACATATGTCAGTCTAAATTGTTTGGAATCTCTTTTCCCTCTAGATTTTAATAAATTCTCTTAACAACACAGAATATATTTTCATCTTGTAACTTTTTTGCAAATAAATTTATTTCTAATATATTTCTAAATTAATTTAAATAGATTTTGTGCTGAGTAAATAAACACTGAAATAAATTGCATTGAATGACAACACCACATGCAGATACCCTCTCTACAGTATTTTTCTCTAGAATTTTAGTTCAACAAAGATATTCTATTGGGTTTAAAGCAGTTGCCCAGGTAACATTTATATCTTTTATTTCTCCTATTAGTGTTAGAGAGAAAGTTCCTCTGGTCTTTCCTTTCATTGTTTGTAGCTAATAACTAAAAAAAAAAAATCATTCTTGAAATGTTTATTTTTGGCCTGCTCAGCTGAACCTATCTTACTACTATTTCTTCTGGTTTCCAGTTCTTATATCAGAGGAGCAGACAAATAACACAAAGTGAAATGTAAGTAAGGTTTGATTTTCCAGAAAGTAACCTTAAAATGCTTCTTCTAGCCACACAATGTGCTAGAAACCATGGGGTCAGAAAAGAACATATAGACAGGTTCCTGCCCTGAGGTTCTAGGGATGCTGTCAGTCTCGTGGATGATGCCTGTTTTTAAATATATTGTAAAAAGAATTTAAAGTAAAATATTCTCTTTCTAGAAATGAAACTCAAAACTTTAAGTTGATTAATAGAAACAATTGAAGTGACAGATGGTATTTAATTTTTTTAATTTATTTGTTTTCAATTGGAGGATACTTGCTTTACAATATTCTGTTGTTTTCTGTCATGTATCAACATGAATCAGTCATAGGTACATGTATGTCCCCTGCTTCTTGAACATCCTTCCCGCCTTCCACCCATTCCACCCCTCTAGGGTGTCACAGACAACCTATCTGCAGGGGAGCAACAGAGATAAAGACATAGAAAACAGACTTGTGGATGCAGGGAGGGGGTACTGGGGGAAACGAATTGAGAGAGTAGCATTGAAACATAAACATTACCATATGCAAAATTAGATAGCCATTGGAAATTTTCTATATGATGCAAAGAGGTGGTATTTTAAAATCAATGTTATCAATTATTTCCCAAAACTAAATTGAGAACTTTTTATATGAGCTTTTTCATCTTTAATATACCATGATTAGATTTTGGGTTGTTTGTGCTTTAAAGAAGAAAAAACAATAATGAGAATTAAAAGGAGGCAAAAAAAAAATTCAGCATTCTTGAGTCAAATGACTTATGTGATTTATCTGAAATATGCAAATTATTTTAGATTCAGAAAAAATTAATTAGAATATTTATTTAAAGTATTCATATATTTTTACAATAGTGCTGAGATAAAAATCAATTCTTACATGTATAGAGAAAATAAGTAAATGTGCATATAATACATATTTAATGGCTAAGTGAAATGATTGATACATGTATTATACACACAGGTTGGGCTATATATTTATAGATAGGTAGAGAGAATTAGATAGGTAACTAGCTAGTTATCTACATATCCTTTTTATAATTATTCTCAGAAGGAGGAATAACTAAGAATATTTTTGTAACAGTAATTTTGAGGTAGATAAGTGAATGAAGGTGATACTCAAATATTCAAACTCCTGACAGCAAACTTGTGATGAGGTTAATATTTGGAGTGAATGTTCAGAGTGTGGTGTAGCTTCAATGTGAAATGCTCTGTTATCAAGCCACTCTAAGTCTTCAATTCTTTGCCTGTAATGTGTAGGTAATAAACTAAATTTCCTCTCAAATGTAAAATCTAGGTGACAGGTAGTTTATTCAATTTATTATGTTAAATTTATTCAAGAGGTATTTTACTCAATATTTTATTCAATACTGCAGCCCAGATGTAAAATATAACCTTTCATATTAGAAGTATTGAATACACCTTGTCACATTAATAGAAATCAATGCATCAGTCAATTAGTGGTTGCCGTTCACAGACAAGTTTTAGTTGACCTTAGGCACTTTTCAAAAAACAGATCATGGCATCCAGTCCCATCACATCATGGGAAAAAGATGGGGAAACAATGGAAACCCTAACAGACTTTATTTTCTCAGGCAAAATCACTGAAGATGGTGACAGCAGCCTTGAAATTAAAAGACTCTTGCTCCTTGGAAGAAAAGCTATGACCAACCTAGGCAGCCTGTTAAAAAGCGGAGACATTACTTTGCGGACAAAGGTCCGTCTAGTCAAAGCTATGGTTTTTCCAGTAGTCATGAATGGATGTGAGAGTTGGACGATAGAGAAAGCTCAGCCCGGAAGAATTGATGCTTATGAACTGTGGTGTCGGAGAAGACTCTTGAGAGTCCCCTGGACTGCAATGAGATCCAACCAGTCCATCCTAAAGGAGATCAGTCCTGAATATTCATTGAAAGGATTGATGCTGAAGCTGAAGCAGCAATACTTTGGCCTATGGGGTTCCAAACAGTCAGACATGACTGAGCAACTGATCTGAGCTGACTGAACTGAATCAGCAGTGATTCTTAAGTTTACGGCAATCTAATGTTATGTTAGCGTAACAAGAACGATATGGTACAGAAGTAATAAAATATTCTTTCAACTTTTAAAGCAGTTTGACATCTTCTGTCAGAATTTTGGTATTTGTCTTGCTTTTTGCCTGAGCAACTTCTCTTCAAAAACTTAAACTTTGGACATCGAACTGTTCAGAGTTTAAACTGTTATAGTCAAAGCATTGCTTATGTTACTGAATCATTTAAATCACTTAATAATGAGATACTAAACATATTATGATAAGTCCATTAAGTAGATTGATTTGTGGTCATTAAAAAGAAATGAGAGAGGGTGCTTAATGGAAACAAATATAGTGAACATGAGGAGAAATTACAAAGTATTGCCTTTATTGCTTCTATAAATTTTATGAAAAATGCATTCCCATCTATTCATAGCACAAAGATTGATAAAAGAGATAATAATACACATGTAAGAAATATATCTATACTTTTTAGATGTTCCTGTTCAAATATTCTTTGCTTTTAAATTATTTTTAACAAGTCATTTTAAACAGAAAAATCAGGCAGCAGTATGCAGGATGGAATGTAATCAGGCAAAAGTTGAACCAGAAGCCAAGACAAACTAAAGATGAATATGAAAAGGATGTGGCTTTAATAGGGTTCTGAGTTCTGTTGATCTACTAGTTAGTTGCTAAGTTGAGATAGAGGATACTATAGAACTTCAGGAAACAGTTTTATGATTGTTTTTATTGTTTTTAATTTTTTAATTTTTGTTTTATTTTTACATAATCAGAGATTATGTAAGCAATTTAAATTTGAAGTGGCAGATGAATATTTAATTAAACCATATGTATGGAGCAAAACTTTTTTTCTCATCTGTATAAATTAATACATACGTGCACCTTAGGGTTTTGGAACAGACAGTTTATTTTAATTTTATATGTTCTTGGTTCAGAAAGATACAGGATGGGGAATAGAGACACTTAGGACATAATGTAAGTTGAAGTAACAAAGATGAGTAATAGTAGGGTAAAGACCATATCATGTAATTAGCAGTGAGGATAATACAAATACAGTACAAACCTATTACATGAGATTGTTAGGACACAAATTTTGGTTTTGTTAATACTATTCCAGAAATCCCATCAGTGAAAAGAATCCAGGTTGATTGCAAAATAGCTAATGCCTGTGATATCAAATGGCTAGCTATTTTAGAGACTTACTACTAGATTCTTATTTACCTATGAGAAATCATAAAATCAAATGATATAATATAAGTAACATCATCAAAAATATTTCTTACAGAGGATCAAACAAAAATTTTGCAGGTATGTTTCCAACAGTACTTTTTAAAAAGGACAAATGCCCACGTTGGTGTGCAATTCAGTAACATCAGTTAATTTTATGTGTTTTGAGGGGATTGTGGTGACAGAGTAAAAACAAAATATTAAAAGGTTCACATATATATTTCCTGCTTATGTGGATTTCAGTGTTAATTTTGGAGAATTGAGTGGTATAAGCTTTTTCACATATATTGTTTCTTAAATTATACCTTTGAAGGTGGGTGGTTTTGAGTACTATACCTACATGGAAACTTTTATGCATTGCTCGTTAAACATAGACCCAAACACCTTAACAACAATGAATAAAACATACAATTTTGAAATATTGTGGAAAACAGTGTGAGGAAAATGTTAGAAAATAACCAGTTTATTACTTACCTAGTGGCTCAGATGGCAAAGAATCTGCCTGCATTGTGGGAGGCCTGGGTTCTATCCCTGGGTCAGGAAGATCCTCTGGAGGAGGGCATGGCAACCCACTCCAGCATTCTTGCCAGAATTCCATGGACAGAGGAGCCTAGTTAGTGGTCTACAGTTCATGGAGTCGCAAAGAGTGGGACATGACTGAGCGACTAACACTTTCACTTTTCACTTGCATTATTTCTTTGTAGTTTGGCCATTTAAATCCCTGGTACCATGACTATTATCAGTCAATATTACATTAGATACGACATATTCAGGTGATTGAAATGTAGTGGGAAGAATGATTATTTATATGCTTGCACAGTTGTAACAAAAATATTTATTTTAGGAATAGTAAAAAAGAAAAAAATAAATGAAGAGCTTTAGGAAAGTTATGACCAACCTAGACAGCATATTAAAAAGCAGAGACATTACTTTGTCAACAAAGGTCCGTCTAGTCAAAGCTATGGTTTTTCCAGTGGTCATGTATGGATGTGAGAGTTGGACTATAAAGAAAGCTGAGTGCCGAAGAATTGATGCTTTTGAACTGTGGTGTTGGAGAAGACTCTGAGAGTCCCTTGGACTGCAAGGAGATCCAACCAGTCCATCCTAAAGGAAATCAGTCCTGAATATTCATTGAAGGACTGATGTTGAAGCTGAAACTCCAATACTTTGACCACCTGATGCAAAGAACTGACTCATTTGAAAAGACCCTGATCCTGGGAAAGATTGAGGGCAGGGGGAGAAGGGGACGACAGAAGATGAGATGGCTGGATGGCGTCACCGACTCAATGGACATGAGTTTGATTAAACTCTGGGAGTTGGTGTTGGACAGGGAGGCCTGTCATGCTGCAGTCCACGGGGTTGCAAAGAGTCGGACACGACTGAGCGGCTGAACTGAACTGATAGACTAATAATTTTAGATATGTTACAGATAAAACCAAACAAGATTATATTTATAAAACCTTTTCAAGTATATTTTAAGAAATTAGTTTTATATTTTTTCAGAAGAAAAATCTTTAAAAGCCATGATATTTATTACAAAATATAAATGAGCATGAAAACTATATTAGCCAAGTTAAGATGTGTGTGTGCATGCTCAGTTGTTCAGCTGTATCCAACTCTTTGCAACCCTTTGGACTGTAGCCCACCAGGCTCCTTTGTCCATGGAATTTCCCAGGCAAGAATGCTGGAATGGAGTGCCATTTCCTCCTCCAGGAGATTTTCCTGACCCAGAGATCAAACCCTTGTCTCCCGCATCTCCTGCATTGCAGGAGAATTCTTTACCACTGAATCCTGGGGAAGCCCCACAGTTTAGATACTGCAGCGTAAATTTTGTATTCAATTATTCGCAAAGCTAAACAATATATCTCTTCAATAAAGACTTATACAAATAACCCTCGTCTTTCTTCTCTCAACCTCTCTGTCACTTTTAGCCACTGCCATCCATGCTAAATTTTTATAATATCAGGATATAGCCAAGTCTTAAAATAGTGGGAAGAAGTTTCATTAACACAGATACAGGCAGGCTGTTGGACAGAATTTCTGACAGTGCATTAAAGACAAAGCATCATACCAGTAACTTGGTATGACTCATCTTAATTTTCTATAAATACATATGCTTTAAATTTGATCATCTCTTATAATTACACTGAGGGTTGCAAATTTAATGTGAGAACCCCATTTCAACTGCACTCAGTATTTTCAATTTAGAAGTAATTGGTTTTCCATCTTAATTTAGAAGCGTAAAGCACAGAGAAAATATATGCATTGCAATAAAACCACAGAAGGGTATGGGAATATATTTAAATGCTTGGTGAAAATTAAGAGAAACTTTGAAGCATTAGTAACTGCTTTGATTATAAAAGGCATAATTTTGGAATCTACTGCTCATTTATTCCACTTTGGGTATAGCTAGTTCTAAAGTTGGGTTTGTTCTTTTTGTATCATTTCATGTGCTATATTAATTAACTAATTAATTAGATTGTAAGTTATTAAACAGTGATTTTTTTTTTAATTCTCATGATATCTTCTTGACAGAGGTTATAGATTCAACAAAATAAATGACATAATTTTTTTTATGCAAAACAGCTTTATTCCTAATGAGAAAAGCAAACACATATGATAACACAGGACAGCATGTGGATTTTTGGATAATTACATATTTTTTTTTTTTCAAACTTGATCCTACTAATGAATTCTGATCATTGCTGTTCATTTTCTATTACTAGGGAATAAATTGAATGAAAGGCCTGTGTTTCTGATTAGTTTTATCCTATATCCTAATTCTTATGACCTAAATATTTTAAATATATTCAAGAAATATAGATTGATTCTAATTCCTAGTTTGAGCCAAATATCTGATTTTAAATATTTCTTTTTAAACTTAGGTCTGTTTTCAGTCCTAGTTTTCATTGACTGATTTCTATATCTGCTCATACATTTGAACTGCCATGCCTTTGTTGGATTATGTAGTCTTAGGAAAAATGATTAAAACATGAAAAAAAAAATGTCCTTGAGGCAAGTTAGAACAAACAGTTGAATAAGTAAAAATGAATGGAAATGTATATTGTAAAAGCAGTCAGTTACTGAAAAATATAATTAGTACTGTAATTAAAATTTGTATGTATAAAATAGATATCCAAAAGCTTAACTCAGTGAGAAAGAGGTATAAAAGACAATGTGTGAAAGACAATTTATACTCTTAAAATTAAAAATCACAGATGTTAAAGAAAACTTTTTTAATAAATGCATGAAAAGCATAGATGCACTGGGGAGATACAAAATTAACTATATTCAGAGTAATAGAGTGAAGAAAATAAATGAGAATATCAGAAAAAGTAGAAATTAACTCATGCTTCATGGTAAAAGTCAGAGAATTGCTTAATTGTGTATCAGGAGAGAAGTAGTGTTTAAGAGATAGGAAGGTAATAAGAAAACATTTTTTATTTATATAACACCAACAAATCATGGAAATAAATTTTGTCATTCCAATATAAGACAATATAGATGAGAGAAAGGTGAAATATATTTATTATTTTCTGATTTTGTAACTATTTCTAGTCTTACTAAATATCCTAAATAAATATTAATCAGAATGTGAGATTTTAAATAGAGTATTAGAAAGAAAAATTCTTTAGATTTACTATCAACCCATATCCCATTGTGATCTGTGTCATTTAATTCAGTATTCTTAGTCTTTAAAATTCTGCCGCCTTACCCTACGAGCATTATCATTCAAACTGCCTTTTATCTAACCATGTGTGTTGGACTATTCTGTTATAAATAAGGTTATTTGGATTTATGTTTCCTAGAGTCTTATTCCTGAAAAGAATTAGACAAAAGTGAAAATATGCAATATTTAAGAGATAAAAATTAAGCAGCAACCATTTTGCTATAAAGGTTCCTGCTGATTAAAGGAAATAAGAAGCTGATACAGATGGGCTTATGGGGTCCAATCCTTGTTCTTTCTTGCATCACTAAGAGCTCTTCTTTCTATTCGCTCACTGATACAGCAGTTACTCTTGGCTCAAGGATAGACTCCTCCACCCTCAAACTCAGCAGGCCCTAGCCACAAAAAGAACACAAAGCCAGAATCAATAAAACTAAAGCAGAGATAATTAAAAGAATAGAGTGTGCTAAAAATAATAATCACCTTTAGAAAAATAACCATTCTTTAGAAAGGTAACAGAAACCTACTGTATTAATCAAGATTGAAGTTGTAAGCAGATTGAATTCTTTGTACAGAACAGGCAGGAGAAGCTGTAAACTATTATCTTGAGGGGAAACTTTTGACTTAACAGTGCTTCAACAGATAGAGTACTGACTTATTTCACCAGGAGTAACTGTATCTCTATTTTTTTTTGTCTATATTTTGGCAACCTTTTTCAATATTTATTCAAAAATATTTATAAGCATAACTAGACAGAGACTTTTTATGAATCAAGGTGCTGGATCTTTTTAAACTGAGGATGGCAGTTGCCACAAAGAGACAACATCCTGCCATAGGCTTGTATACCATGTTTCTATCATGCTCCTTCATTAGAAGTTGGATGAACCTAGCCTCTAGATTTTCCTGGAAACCTACACTCAGACCAGTTACTGAGCTCTCTTTAATCTTTCTAGTCCCTTTTTTAGATTTTTAATTTCATTGCTCCTCCAAAGTTGTAAAGAATAATTATAAAAATTATAAATAATTATATATAAATATATAAAATAATATATAAATACACATATTTATATATATATATTTTATATATTATATATTATATATTTATATATATAATTATATATATTTATAATATATTTATATTATATATAGTTATATATATATAACTATATATAAATAATTAAAGAAAAATTATAAAGAATAATTCCTTATTTCATTATACCCATAGTGCTCTTGCTTTATTAATTGAATTCTAATACAAGTAAACATCATATTCTATTAAACCCTTATGTCATGTACAGCTTCTTATTCTGCCATAAGTACCTTTTCACCATTTTCTGTTATTTTAATTGAGCTCACTATTTTAATAATTTTCTTTCTAATTAGCTAAATATAGTTTTTGAAAAATAATACCATCAAGCATATCTCTGTTTTCCAAATCAAACCATTAATCTAAATCACTTGGACAACTTTCTGAAAAATATAGATACTTGGATCCTATTCCAGACTTTAAAATCAGAATCATTTGATGTAGATCTCAGAAAACTATGAATTTAAAAGACTCATTAGCTATGTTCACTTGTGAAAGCTTCCTAACGTCTCAACATTATTTTCACCATATGCAAATAGAATTAATAATACTACCTACCAAAGCTGTAAGAATAGATTACAAAGTTACTATTTAATTACTAACAAATGAATTATGATTAGATAAGCTAATGATCATAAAATAAAATAATTGATTAGTTTCTAAATTCCTCTTCAGATATTGACAGACTTATTCTGAAATTTCTATGATGATTCAAAAAGCAAAGAATAGCCAAGACAATCTTGAAGGCAAATAACAATAGGGATATTATTGTACTATCTTAAATATAAATATTTAGTATAAAGGCATGCTAATTAAAATAACATTTTAAAGGTAGTACAATAGAAAAATAAATCAATAACAAAGAACGCTTTAGAATCAGAGAAACATATAGGTGGGCAATTGATTTTTGGCAACAATAATATGGTAGAATAATGAGGGAACCTAATAAATTTCAATTATGTTACATAAAGAAAACAATGGTATTTGACATTTATTCAAAACTGTATAAATCAATTCCAGGCTCTATATTCATATAAATTTGGACATTCAGTGGAGAAAAATAGTCTCTTCAATGAATGGTGTTGGAAAAACTGGACAGCCATATGAAAAAAAAATAGATATTTCTTTCACACAGTATAGGAAAACCAATTCAAAATGGATTAAAGGTTTGAATGTAAGACCTAAACACATGGAACTCCTACAAGAAAGTACAGGCCGTCTTTGTGCCCTGATCAGCAGTCAGGAGTTGGCTCTCGGACAGGAGTCCACACTGGGCCCAGGTTATCAACCTCCTAAATAAAGCAGTTTTCCTTTCCTACCAACAGTTATTTCTCCAATATGGGCTTTCAAGTGGCGAGCTGCTCAACCTGTTGGATTACAGTATTGGTGGGAATGTGGACAAAAGAAACCCTTGGACACTTTTAATTGGAATGTAAATTGGCACAGCCATTATAGAAAGTAATAGGAAAGTCTCTCAAAAAGTTAGAAATAGAACTACCATATGGTCTAGCAATTTTACTACTGCGGGTATATCCAAAGGGAATGAAACCATACCTCAGAGAGATAGCTACACTCTACATGAACAACATGTTCATTGCAGCTTATTCAAAATTTCCTAAATATGGAAAGAACCTGTGGCCGTTGATGGATGAATGGTTAAAGAAATTGTTATATACACACATACACACACACGGTAGAATGTTATTCAGCCTTAAAAAGGGAGATTCTGCTATTTGCAGCAATCTAATGAAAGTGGAGAACATTATGCTGAGTAAGATAAACCAGAAAGAAAAATACTACATGATATCACTTACATGCAGACTCTAAAAAAAGTCAAAGGCATAGAATCAGACAGGAGAATGGAGGTTAGTTACCAGAAGCAGAGAGACTGATCAAAGGATACAAAATTACCATTATGTAGGATGAGCAGGAAATGGCAACCCACTCTAGTATTCTTGCCTAGAGAATCCCCTGGACAGAGGAGCCTGGTGGGCTGCCGTCCATGGGGTCACACAGAGTCGGACACGACTGAAGTGATTTAGCATACATGTATGCGTTGGAGAAGGAAATGGCAACCCACTGCAGTATTCTTGCCTGAAGAATCCCAGGGACAGAGGAGCCTGGTGGGCTGCCGTCTAGGTGGTCACACAGAGTCCGACATGACTGAAGCGACTTAGCAGTAGCAGCAGCAGGATAAATAATTCTAAAGATCTAACACAAAAAGTGTGATAACTACAGTTAATAATACTATATCTAGTACTGGAAGTTTGCTAAGAGGGTAAATTTCAGGCGTTCTAGCTTCACATGCAAAAATGGTAGTTATGTGAGGAGATGGATATGGTGATTAGTTTGACTACCAATCATTTCATTATGTTTTATGTATAATGAAATATCTAATTAGCATGTTGTACAACTAAAATATAAGTTTCATTTGTAAATTTTAGTTAAAAAAGGAAAAATAATAAAATATGGTATAAGATAGATGCTGAATGAATGAAAGTCACTTCACACTTCATGATTTGTTTTAAATGCCTAACACATATCTGTTACTATCCCATATGATTTAATGGCCATGTACTTCTAATTCCTGTAAACACACATTATCTGAAAGAACAGAAACAAAACAAAGAACTCTAAATTAAGGTAGAATAGGGGAGCAATACAGATAGCTTGTAATACTTGAAAAACTTGTTACCTAGTTAATTATAATACCCACTGCTTTTATTTTTTTATTTTTTCAGAGAAGTATTAAATTTGCTTACCTCAATGAATAGTAGAAATGGGCATGATGTAAACAGTGGAAAATTAGATGAATTCATTATAGCACATATTTTTAAAGAATGCATAGGGATGAAATGACCATGGTAGGAAGGATTATATAGAAAGTGATTTGAAATATTTTCCTAATATATGTTAATAATTCTATCTATGTTCTCTCTTGGAGAAAAATGGAGAATTCATTAAATGCCCTTCCACAGAGAGCAGTAGCAGTTTTATTCATTATTCTACATTGTAACAGCATCTGTGACTTTCTATCCAGAATTCATGAACCAAGCACTTCCTAAGTGATTTTCTAAAGTTGTTGGCAGCTCATGCAAGAAAAGAAATAGGGATCCTTGTTTATTAAGGATGAATTGCTTTTTGCAAAGACCTGCATCTTTATCTTAGTTAATCTTCTAAGGGATCTTTCTTGCAAGATAAATTCATCATCCCCATGTTATGAATAGACAGGCTATATTATCTGCCTGAGCTCAAACTGAAAATGTATGGGAGAGCCTGCCACTGAACCTGAGCTTACCGGACTCCATATCAGAAGCTCTTTCTGCTCTGCCACACAGCCATTTATATAGTATGTAGAAATTAATGGTGTCAATGTAGGAGAAAGAGCAGGAGGGACTTTCAGATAATATAACCTCTTGTGGAACAATGGCATGGCCTTGAAGGAAAGGACAATTTTAAACTTGATTTGGAAGAAAATGATTATTGAAAGTGGGACATTAATATATTCTCTAGGGCATTCATCCTTCCAGATTAGGTACTCATACATATAATTTTATAGCATAATTAATAGGTATTTTCAAGGTAAAGAAATTTAACCTTACAGAAAATGCATTGATGAGCACTTCACAGGGCTTTAGAATATTCCATTTTTTTAAGATTTTTCTTTTAAAGTTAAACAAAAGTGTTTTAGAGACAAGCTAATAGAGAAAGCAAGCAACTGTAACTCTGTCAGTTTGTATTTAAACAGCAGTGTTCCTTGTTAGACCTCAGATGATTATGTCCCTTATGTTATAGATGCAGAAAATCTTTTCTCTCAAGAAAACTGTATAGATTAAGAAAATTCAATGATTAAAAATTTAGATGTTACTCAATTAAATCACAGTGAACTTAGTAAAAAGAGACTTTTCTAAAAGGTCTGTTGCAATAGGAGAAGAGACTATTGCAATAAGGATCTAGACAACAATCGAAAAGGGCAGGCAGAAAGCAATTGTTTATTATAGAGAAGATCAAATACAGCTAGAAAGATGGGCATAGAGTGTGGGGGGAAGATAGTTCACCGTGGACTGTTTTCCTTTGAATTCATCAGGTTATCAGAAGAGGCCATTAAAGAGTGATTGTATGCTGAGTGTCAGTTAAAATTCAGGACCTGGAGAATGGAAAAAGGCTTAACTAAATTTAGTCAAATTAGTTAACAAGCACTTTTTTACTGTTGAGTAGTGGGGGCCAGCAATTCAGTTAATCTTTTATGAAACAAATAATTGGTATTTGGACAATCTGTGCCCAGCCTTATAATATGTAAATGAGGGGGATATTCATGAGTATCATGGAGACTCATGGAGGAAGACTGGTTCTTCATAGTAAGCCATTTCCTGAATCACATAAAAAAGAGATTTCTTAACCCTGGCTGGTCCCGGGAGCACAGAATTCAGGGTTTTACACTCTCATTTCTCCTGTGCTATTTGTCACAAAGCAAAGACAGAACCTCTAGCCAACTTAGAACGTTGTTGTTTATTCACTAAGTCCTGTTGGACTTTAGTGAACCATGGACTGTAGCCCACCAGGCTCCTCTGTCCATGGTATTTCCCAGGGAAGAATACTGGAATGGGTTGCCATTTGCTTCTCAGGGGGCTCTTCCCCACCCAGGGATCAAACCCATATCTCCTGCTTGGCAGGCAAATTCTTTACCACTGAGCTACCAGGGAAGCCCCCAACTTACAACATACTTGCAAACAATTAAGATATGAAGATATATAAAATTTATTAAGTCTATTAAACAAGGAAGCCATTAGACAGAGGTGTCTCTAATGTTCTGGCAGCCTATATAAGTAAGTAAACCAAAATTTAAGCCAGTAAATATCTCAAGATTATGAAATTAAAATCAAAGGACAACAAATCACCAGCAGCCAAGGAGGCTTTAAATTATAGCCAATCCATAATCCTTTACCTTGCTTCCAGTCTGCCTTTTTTCAGTAATAATCTTTCCCCTAGCTCCTGTGGGTAGAGTGCCCCTAACCAGTTACTGCTTGGCACTATCCCAGTTCAAACTGATTCTTGCACTGGTAAACTTAAAATTTTTAATATGTTTCATTTTATCTTTTCATAGTTTGAATTTTGAGCTTCCTTTAGGTCCAGTACACTTAATTCCTCAACTATATGGAGAAGTCTGAAACTCAGACTACTGTTTCAAGCTTGGCGTGCTCAGAAAAACTTATTCTGTGTCCTCTTGGATGTATTTTTGTGTCATGCTGTTCAAAGACTTATTTTCTGAGGGTCACAGTGAGTGCTATTGGCCAGATCTAGTATGCTTTATTTTTGCCTGGCTCTGTTCCATGTTATTAATAAGAACTTTATATAGTAACTCACTATTCAAATTTTCTTTGCTCTTCTGGTCTATGTTATTGAACACTGGGCTGCAAGGAGTTCCTAAGCATTTTTCTTTCAGTCCAGGAACCAAAGAGAGTCTCTCACTCTTCCAACTTCAAAAATCCCTGGGAAGTTAGCCACTGATGTGACTTTATATACCCTACCCTGGACAAGCCAATTGGTGACTAAGGTTTGGGGTAATACTGCAAAGGTGATTTGTACCTGCAAATCTGATGCACATTCCTAAATCAGCCTGCTCTTAGAGTTGCTTTGTCAGATAGCTGCTTCAGTTATAACTTTCAATATCGTAAAATAAACAAACAAAAAACCCAACCATTTACGTGTAATTTCCAGTGGGGTGTGTTGGAGAGAAAAAGAGAGAAAAGGAGCAAAAAAGGAATAACTGCACATTGTACTGCATAGATCTCACTCTGTTAAAATTATGCTTTCCAATATCACTCTTTGTTTTAGATGTAATATATGAAATTATTGCTCTGGTTAGTTTATCTGTGTCTTTTGTTTCATTAAAGTTGATAAATGGAACAGATAGGTATAAAATTTAAGACATATTGTTTATCACTTCCACAGAAAAAGTGATAGTCATTATTGAAGCTATTAAAATGTTTAAATATACAGTTTTAAATGGGTTACATTAACGCATATTCACACTCCAAAGCCTATCATATCCTGTGGCTGCAGAAAATTATTATGGCCAAAGTTAACTCTTCTGAATTATTTTGGAAGATTTATTCTGAAAAGAACTACTTTTATTTCTCTTTCTTTTTAAAAGAGTTTACATCACAATTTTAACTCTGAATTTCAAGTTCCAAATTTGATATAAAACAAAATCTAATTAGTACCTGAAATAATATCTTTGGCATTCAGCACTCTAAAGTTAACTGTTATGTGAATATCATGACATTTCATTACCAAGGTTGTGGAAAGGAAACAAGTATATTAAAATTTTGAACTTAAAAGACAACTTAAAGTTAACACTTTATAACTTAACCGAAGAAACATATCTTGAATTTTGAAATTTATTCATGGTTTTACCATTTTCTCACAACCTAGGTTTTTCTGATTGCTATGCCAGTATTCTTGCCAAAATACATTCAATGCCTCTGTGTGTGTGTGTGTATGTGTGTTCATTGCTCAGTCGGGTCCAACTCTATGTGACCTCATGGACTGTAGCCCACCAGGCTTCTCTGTCCATGGGATTCTCCAGGCAAGAATACTGGAGTGGATTGCCGTGCCCTCCTCCAGGGGATTTTCCCGACCCAGGGATTGAATCCAGGTTGCCTGCACTGCAGATGGACTCTTTACCATCTGAGCCAAAAGGAAGTCTCAAAATAAATTCTATTCCTAGTGTGAAACAAAACTTCAAAGCAACTCTCAACATAAATATTTGCTAAAGGTCAGCTAGTGATAAGTATCAAATCATTACATAGTATTCCTCAGAAATAAATGTAGTGTTATGGTTTCTTGCTCTTCAAAACAGAAGTAAATAACTCTGCAAGTTGTCTAGACAAATAAATATTTTTTAAATGAGAAAAATGAATATATGTATATGTATATATATATATATATAAACACACACACACACATACATAAGATAAGAAATCTATCACTTTTTGTTTAACATTAGGATATTAGACTTACAATTGTAAGGGATTTGATTTAGGTCATACCTGAATGGTCTAGTGGTTCTCTCTACTTTCTTCAATTTCAGTCTGAATTTGGCAATAAGGACTCTATGATCTGAGCCACAGTCAGCCCCCAGGCTTGTTTTTACTGACTGTATAGATCTTCTCCATCACTGGCTGCAAACAATATAATCATTCTGATTTTGGTGTTGACCATCAGGTAATGTCTATGTGTAGAATCTTGTCTTGTATTGTTGGAATAGGATGTCTGCTGTGACCAGTAGGTTCTTTTGGCAAAACTGTTAGCCTTTGCCATGCTTCATTTTGTACTCCGAGGCCAAATTTGCCTGTTACTCCAGTATCTCTTGAGTTCCTACATTTGCATTCCAGTCCCCTTTGATGAAAAGGACATCTTTTTTGGGTGTTAGTACTAGAAGGTCTTTTAGGTTGCCATAGAACAGTTCAAATTCAGCTTCTTCAGCATTACTGCTTGGACCCTCGACTTGGATTACTGTGATATTTAATGATTTGCCTTGGAAACAAACCTAGATCATTCTATCATTTGGAGACAGCACCCAAGTACTGCATTTTGGACTGTTGTTGACTATGAGAACTGTACAAAAAAGATTTTCATGACCCAGATAACCATGATGGTGTGATCACTCATCTAGAGCCAGACATTCTGGAATGCAAAGTCAAGTGGGACTTAGGAAGCATCACTACAAACAAAGGTAGTGGAGGTGATGGAATTCCCATAGAGCTATTTCAAATCCTAAAAGATGATGCTGTGAAAGTGCTGCATTCAATATGTCAGCAAGTTTGGAAAACTCAGCAGTGGCCACAGGACTGGAAAAGATCAGTCTTCATTCCAATCCCAAAGAAAGGTTATGCCAAAGAATGTTCAAACTACCACACAACTGTGCTCATCTTACATGTTAGCAAAGAAATGCTCAAAATTCTCCAAGCCAGGCTTCAACAGTACACAAACTGAGAACTTCCAGATGTTCAATCTGGATTTAGAAAAAGCAGATGAACCAGAGATCAAATTGCCAACATCCGTTCAATCATCAAAAAAGCAAGAGAATTCCAGAAAAACACCTACTTCTGCTTTATTGATTACACCAAAACCTTTGACTGTGTGGATCACAACAAACTGTGGAAAATTCTTAAAGAGATGGGAATACTAGATCACCTTAATTGCCTCCTGAGAAATCTGTATGCAGGTCAAGAAGCAAGAGATAGAACTTGGACATGAAACAAGAGACTGCTTCAAAATTGAGAAAGGAGTACATCATGGCTGTATATTGTCACCCTGCTTATTTAACATATATGCAGAGTACATCATGTGAAATGCCAGGCTGGATGAATCACCAGCTGGAATCAAGATGGCCAGGTGAAATATTGATAACCTCAGATATGCAGATAACAGCACCCTTATTGCAGAAAGCAAAGAAGAATTAAAGAGCCTCTTGATGAAAGTGAAAAAGGAGAGTGAAAAAACTCGCTTAAAACTCAACATTCAGGAAAGGAAGATCATGGCATCCAGTCTCATCACTTCATAGCAAATAGATGGGGAAACAATGGAAAAAGTGAGAGACTATTTTTGGGGGCTGCAAAATCACTGCAGATAGTGACTGCAGCCATGAAATTAAAAGAGACTTGCTTCTTTTAAGAAAAGCTATGACCAACCTAGACAGCATATTAAAAATCAGAGACATTACTTTACCAACAGAGGTCCATCTAGTCAAAGCTATGGTTTTTCCAGTAGTCATGTATGGATGTGAGAGCTGGACTGTAAAGAAGGCTGAGTTCCAAAGAACTGATGCTTTTGAATTGTGGTGTTGGAGAAAACTCTTGAGAGAGTCACTTGGACTGCAAAGACATCAAACCAGTCAGTCCTAAAGGAAATCAGTCCAGTCACTAAGAGTTGGACATGACTGAGCAACTTCACTTTCACTTTTCACTTTCATGCATTGGAGAAGGAAATGGCAACCCACTCCAGTGTTCTTGCCTGGAGAATCCCAGGGACTGGGGAGCCTGGTGGGCTGCTGTCTATGGGGTCACATAGAGCCAGACACAACTGAAGCAACTTAGCAGCAGCTGCAGCATTCATTGGAAGGACTGATACTCTAGCTGAAACTCCAATATTTTGGCCTCGTGATGGACGAACTGGCTCTTTAGAAAAGATCCTGATGCTGGGAAAGATTGAAGTCAGGAGGAGAATGGGGATGACAGAAGATGAGATGGTTTAATGGCATCACCAACTCGATGGACATGAGTTTGAGCAAGCTCCGGGAGTTGATGTTAGACAGGGAAGCCTGGCGTGCTGCAGTCCACAGGGTTGCAAAGAGTCAGATACGACTGAGCAAGTCTAACTGAATTAGACTTAGGTCTGAGTATTAGGATACATAAAATAAAAGTTAAAATACCTGCAGAAAAAATAAGGAAATAACTTTGGAGATCTGATTGTTGCAATACAAGAGGTCTTCCCAGGTGGTGCTATGGTAAAGAACCCACATGCCAATGCAGGAGACATAAGGGACATTGATAGGATCCCTGGATCACGAAGATACCTGGAGGAGGGCATGGCAACCCACTTAAGTATTCTTGCCGGGAGAATCTCCATGGACAGAGGAACCTGGCAGGCTGCAGTCCATAAGGTTACATAGAGTTGGACACAACTGAAGCAGTTTAGCACAGAGAATCTAAAACAACATAAAGAAATTTCCTGAAATGTAGTAAACATAAATCACCTTAACATCTTAAAAGTAAGATTTATTTTGAAAAATTTTATTTCAATATAAATAATTGGTCAAATGACTAAATTATTTTTCCCTCCAGAAGCAAGTGATAAACATGGGGAAGACGATGTCAGACAAAACTGATGAGGTGAAATTCAGAGGCTTTGTGAAGAACATGAGAAACCAGTAACGGGAGGGCTAAGAGCAGGACAGATCTGAATGAGCAGATTGTCCTGATTCATCCCCTAAATGTTTCTTGGTGGTGGTGGGTTCGTGGCTAAGTCCCGTCTGACTCTCGTAACCCTGAAGACTAGTTCGTCAGTTTCCTCTGTCCATGGGATTTCCCAGGCAGCCATACTGCAGTGGGTTACCATTTCCTTCTCCAAAATGTTTCTTAACTTCTGTTTTTGACTTTTTAGAATTCATTTAATAAACCCCTCCCTCCGTATTACAACTACATCTGTGAAAAGTATATCCTTAATTTTTATCTTCAATCTACCTTCAAACTAAATGTAAACCATATCTTTGGATCATGCAGTTCATTAGTATATCATATAACTTTAGTGGGTATGTTGGCTTTTCATTTGGTGGCTTAATGGTATGTGCACTAAGAACTATTAAATTACTAAAAGACTGAAGTCTAATGTGTGAAAAAACATTGTCTTTAGAGTGAAGTGATATATGTGGGTATTCCATTTGTTGTTTATATTTTTTTTATTTAAACCATTATTTTATGATAATAAGTTCATCTCTCACACAAGATTTTAAGACCCAGATGGCTGATAAAAATTAATAACAGTTACAGTTTGATACAATACTATTCCAGAGGCTGCTTACATTAGTTTTCTCACTTAAATTTTACCATAATTTTAGGTAGCAAATGAAGGAAATGGGATTGCAAGGAGGTCATGTAACCAATCAAAATAACAGAAAAAAAGAAAACAATATTTAACGCAAGGGTGGTTTGACCATAAAAATTAGGTTCTTATCTATTGATGATAGATAGTATGTTCATCATCACTAACCAAATTTTCCACTCTCCCAGGAGATCATCAGAAAAATTTTATGGATAATAAAATTTTATCAAAGCAATGTTTAATTTATCCTTGAAGAAGAAAATGGCAATCCACTCCAGTATCCTTGTCTAAGAAATCCCATAGAGGAGCCTTGTGGCTATAGTCCATGGGGTCACAAAGAGTCGGATACAACTTAGCGACTAAACAATGACTAAACAAAGTACTTAGCATTACAACTTGTGAAACAGTAAATAACGGACTTGATAGAAATCTAGTCTTCTGACATCTAATTTAATGTTATTACCACCACACTCATTTAAAATTGCATTTGCCTGAGGCATGACATGGCTTATCTGAATTTCTCTTAATGATTATTTTTCAAAATACCATTTTTTTTCCATTCATTGTTTCCTGCTTCTTCAGAAAGTAGTCAATAAATGGGAACACTGTCCTCAATTCATTCACTTAGCATGTAATAATCAATTACTGTTTTGTGTAGAGTACTTCATATAACTTTTACCATGTAATCTTAACTATAAACCCATGAAGCAGGTGATATTTTATCCAATCATATTGCTGAAAGCACTGAGGCTCAGAGACATTGTACAAAATATCTGTTACTCACAGTTAAAGATGCTGAGTAGATTTTTGAACCATTTCCTTTGAGTGTTAAAGTAGAAACACTTATATCAGACTGTGTTCCAGAAAAGATTGCAGGTAGGAAGACTAAATAGGAGAACATCAAGGTAGTGTAAGTAAGAGGAGATGATATTCTGAAGTAGAACATTCATCGTAAGTAATGAAGGGACTAAACAATATTTAGGGCATAAAGGCACAAAATTTCTAAATAAATGTGAGGCTATTAGAGACAAACAACAGTGAAAGGTTTTTTCGTTGTTTTTTTTTTCTTTCTTTTTTGATAAGAAACTGAGTGGGTGATCGTGCTGACAATATAAAGTATGAAACAAAAACAAGTTTAAAGGGGAAAATTTGGATTTTCATAGATTAAGTTTGGCATTCCAGACTTAGGGAGCTGCTTCCATAACCATGGAGGTGACCAAGGAGGAAGATATAAATTTGAGGGCTTCCCAGGTAGCTCAGCTAGTAAAGAATCTGCCTGCAATGTGGGAGACCTGGGTTCGATCCCTAGGTTGGGAAGATCCCCTGCAGAAGGGAATGGCTACCCACTCCAGTACTCTGGCCTGGAGGATTCCATGGACTGTATAGTCCATGAGGTTGCAAAGAGTCCGACACAACTGAGCAACTTTCACTTTCAGGTGGCACTAGTTGTAAAGAAGTCACCTGCCAATGCAAGAGACGTAAGAGATACCAGTTCGATCCCTACGCTGGGAAGGTCTGGAGGCGGGCATGGCAGCACACTCCAGTATTCTTGCCTGAAGAATCCCACGGACGGAGGACGGGCTGCGGTCCATAGGGTCACACAAAGTTGGACGCGGCTGAGGCGACTGAGCGCAGCACACACAAGCACATCGTTACTAAATCATCACATGGATTGGTTGAGATCAACTCGGGAAACGAGGTGGTAGAATAAAAAGTGATTTGACTTTGGATGGCATTCTGTAAAACAAAAATATATTTAGTGGGCCTAAATATAGTACATGTAGCAAAGAAGGGTTAGTTAGAAAACGTTTATAATGTGTTACTAGCAGGGAAGTAAAGAGTCTCAGAAAAGAGTGAGGAAAGGTGTCAAATGAAGCAGAAAATTAAGACAGAAGGAGATCCTTAGTATTTGACATTCACTTCTTTGGTAAATAGTTCTTCTGGTAAGATATCCACCTGGAATGCAGGAGACCTGGGGTTGATCCTTGGGTTGGGAAGACCCCCTGGAGAAGGGAAATGCTACCCACTCCAATATTCTTGCCTGGATAATTCCATGGACGGAGAAGCCTGGCGGGGTACAGTCCATGGGGTCGCAAGGATACAGCTGAGCGACTTTCACTTTCACTTTCTTTGTAAATATACACTGGAGATCTACTGATAATTTATGCTACTCACTACCAACACGGAGTTAAAAAAAAATAACAAAAGACACCTTCCTTTGCATCATGGATATTACAGTCTAGTGGGGGAGAAAATCGTAAAAGAAAAATTATTAATCTAAATCATGATGAATCCATATTAGAAAAAGAATACTGGGAAGAGAATTAGGAGTTACCTAATTTATATTTGAAAGTTAAGACAGGCTTTTCTGGGTAAGTGACATTTAAATTGAGATCTGAATGATGGCAGCTTAAAAGTGACCCTAGGGTTTATATTTTCAAGGAGACCTTAGGATATAATTCAAACTGCACTGGGTTGAAAAATTAATGTTACGTGAAGAATACAATTCAATTTAAAGAACTATGAAAATGGAAGAAAAGTAAAACTTGGTTAAGGTGATCTGGAATGTTAAGGATATTTGGAGGAAGAACATTCCAGAAAGAGGGACTATTTTCAACTGAAGTTCTCAAAGCATGTGTTGGAAGGGCACCACTGAGGTGAATGCCTCTGGATAGGGAGGAGGGAAGTAGAGAGAGAGAAAGTCAAAGAGACTGATTCAAGGAGAAGTGGGAAATAAGTCAGGTCCTTATAAATCATTACAAGGTCCTTGGATTTTACTCTGAGGAAATCAGAAGTCTTTATAGGTTTTGAGCAAAATGAAAAAATCTAATTTATATTTAGAAAGAACATCTTGGCTACTATTTTGGTGATAGGCTGTAGAGGGCAAGAGTTGTAGTAAGCAGACCTTTAAGAAATCTAGATAAAAGATGGTTATAATAGTACTAGAACAATAGTACAGGAGATGATGAAAAGCAATCAAAATTTTCACACATTGTGAAGGCAAATTCAACAAAATTTTCTGATACAGGGGATTTGAGAAAGAGGAGAATTTAAAATAATTACAAGATTTTAGAACTGCACTATTGGAAGAATGTTCTTTAATTGCAAGTGTTCATTAATTGAAAGTTCATTAATAGCAATTTTTACCAGCTGAGCTACCAGGGAAGCACAATGCCCAAATACTTTGTACTAAAAAGTGTGTTTACCCCTGGTATAGACTATTCTTTTCAGAAGATTACTTTACTGTGGGAAAATGAATTTGATAATAAGTAGGGATGATACAGGCTTCCCTGGTGGCTTGGATGGTAAAGAATCCACCTGCAATGCAGGAGACCCAGGTTCTATCCCTGGGTTGGGAAGATCCCCTGGAGGAGGGCATGGCAACCTACTCGAATATTCCTGCCTGGAGAATCCCCATGAACAGAGCATCCTGGTGGGCTATAGTCCATGGGGCTGCAAAGAGTCAGACATGACTGAGTGACTAAACACAGCATAGCACAGAAATGATATAAGGTGGTGGTTTACTTGCTAAATTCTGCCCAGCTCTTTTGTGAACCCATAGACGATAGCCCTCTAGGATATTCTGTCCATGGGATTTCCCAGGCAAGAATACTGGAGTGGATTCCCATGTCCTTCTTGAAGGGATCATCCCCACCTAGGGATGGAACCTGGATCTCTCCTGCATTGCAGGTGGATTCTTTACCACTGCAAAGGATAAAATTAATCTCTGGACTTGGTCCAGAGATTAATTTTATCCTTTGGTTTAAAGGACAAGGCATCAAGTTTATGGGTTGAAAAAAAGGAGGAAGTGAAATGAATAAACTTTAGCAATACAGAGAGACTTTTTGTTGAGAAGGAAAGAAAAAAAAAAACTCTAGAGGAGTCCAAGAAACCAGGTTTTTAGAGGAGAAATAGCAGCAGCAGATAGAGTTTGTTAAAACAGTAAAGAGAAAGAAACCCATGCATGCCTCAGTGAGGGTGTATAGACTTTCCTTCCTGTCTTATAAGGTAATTCCCTTTATGGATATCTAGCAGATTTTTCATTGAATATCTATTGTTTTAAAGCTGAATGTTTGTTAGTGTGGTTTATTAGGGTAAATATATATTATTTTCCTTATTTGCATGCATATTTGAAATGTTCCTCATATTCCAGCTTCATTTTTGAGGAGACTAGTTAAATACATAATATCTATCAGCATTGAGTAGGGGCTTCCCTGCTGGCTCAAATTGTAAAGAATCTGCCTGGGTTCGATCCCTGGGTTGGGAAGATCACCTAGACAAGGAAATGTCTACCCACTACAGTATCCTTGCCTCGAGAATTCCATGGACAGAGGAGCCTGATGGGCTACAGCGCATGGGGTCTCAAAGAGTCGGACAGGCCTGAGCCACTTTCAATTTCAGAACTTTCTTCTTCCAGCCTCATTTTTTGAAGAAACTAGTTCAATACCTAATATCTGCTAGCATTGAATGACTTCTTTATACGTTCAAAATAGAACTGATTAGAAATTTGGATAGACAAATGGCCCATTTGTTAAAAGAAAGTGTCCCAAGAACAAAGAAATGAACACATCCCCACAAAGTATATTTATTTTCAAATAGAAAAACATAGAATTTCTTTGATGCAGCCAGATTGAATGAAACCACTTCCCTCCTGAGAAGCAACACCTGTTCTTTCATCTCCAACGGTACCTGTGACACTGGACCCCTCTTGCACCTCTATCAACCTGCTGATAGATTTTTGACCCTTGAGCCACTCCGAACATCACCAGCTCTCATGTTCATTGAGAACAGATATCTGGCTTCCCATTGTCTTGTGGAGCCTCCTCGGACCTGTTTCCTGTGCAGTGTCGGTGCTCTGACATTACTTTTCACACTGTAGAGTGTATTGCTTCTTTTATCTTAGAGCCTGACTGGCATGACCTTTGTATGTATACTGGCAGATCACAAAGGTCAGAACATATCATCTATCAACTCAGAACATCTAATTTTAAAATAATAATATCAATATTGTTGAAATACTTCAAGCAGAATGGAAAAATCCTGAACTGAGGGTGTGCTATCGTTACAGTAAGAAGAATTTGGAGTATTTATTAACATTAGAATAACAAGTTGTGAGGGAGAAAGTGATTTGTGTAAACAGAAGAAATTGCAGAATCTTATATGTCACCCTATTTTTCTTTTTACTAATCATTTTTTTATGTTAGGCTATCTCTTTTTAGCAAATATTTTTGTGCCATTCCGTGCTTCTACACTCTCCAACTGTGTCATTGCGATGGTTCCTCTGGGATAGAAAACTCTTTATCTTGACTCACTCTCTCTTATTCAAACACTATACTGAACTCCAACTAAGATTTCTGAATTATGCCAATTGGACTTTTCTTCACAAAAATCTGAAAGATATCGAAAATTCCTATGAATATGATATGGAAATCCTACTTTGTCTAAATTGTAGATTTTACATTCAGACTGGAACTCAGTCACCAACCATCTCAGAAAAAGTTCACTGGCTAGTTATTTTGTTAGCTTGATTAAGGTTGAAATTTACATTAATTTTGGCATAATAATATTTTTCATAGGTGCATTTTATTTGACTCAGAATGGATATGGATTTCTGGTTCTTATTATGACTTCTTTTAATTATTAATCTACTTTTTAATTAGACTATTGCATGTTAAATACAGATTTATAATTTATCTTGAAAATATGGCCAGCTGTTATCTTAGGGCTCATATTCCTTCTCAGAAATAATAAGACAAAACAAGATGACTGCTCATTTTAGGGTCTTGTGTCTACTGAGTTCCAGCAATGCGTAATTTTTATCCACTCATTCCAAATTTCATTTATCTTATCTCCATGGTTCCTAAAATGTCTTAACAAGCAGAACATCTTACATGAAGAGCTCCTGGAATACAAGATAGTGTATACATTTAATAACAACAACAAAATGTACATGGACATTTTAAACACTTAATAATATTTAAATAATCTATGTTTTAACTGGTTGATGTACATGTATTAATTAAATTCCACCTCAGAATGTAAACATATTTTTTGGTATTCATTGCTCTGTTTATTGCAACATAAATAATTTAACAAATAAGTTGATTTTATATAGAATAAAACCCACAGAAATCATACAATTTTCATTATTTTTCAATTTTATTGCTGTTTTACTACCTTCCTATGTGTATTTTTGTTATAAAAGAAATACTTTGAAGTTTGCTGGTTTTTGAGATTAAAACTAAAATCAGTTTTTGAGATTAAAACATAAAAACCAGTTATGTATGATCCTCATGAAACAGTATTGGTGGAATACATAAATCAAACCTTTATGTTTTTTTCACTCCCTTGAATCTGAACTCACAGATATTGTATGAACAGATTCATGAAAATTTAGACTTCAAATAGTTTTTTCAGTTTCTGAAGTCTAACACTTTCTGTTTTTATATGAACACAAAATCAGAAAGATTAAGTATCTGGTCTAAGGTCACAGAGTTTAATCAACCAGATTTGCTGATTTCCGGTCCTATAAGAAACACTACTATTTATCTTTATAAATAAATGAATTAATATTTCTTTTTTTATTTTTAAAATTGAAATATAGTTGATGTACAATATTGTGTTTCAGATATAAAACAGTGATTCATAAAATAAAGATTAAGCTTAATTTATAACTATCATAAAATATAGGCTGTGTTCTCTGTATTGTACATTATAGTCTCATAAATTTATTTATTTTACACACTGTCATTTATAATTCTTAATCTCCTACCTCTAACTTTCCTCTCTGCCTTTCTGTCTTTCCAGTGGTAACCACTAGTTTTTTCTCTGTATTTGTGAGTCTGTTTCTGTTTTGTTATGTTCACTAGTTTGTTATAGTTTTTAGATTCCACATGTAGGTGATAATGTACAGTATTTGTCTTCATATATCTGATTTATCTAACATGTATAATATACTCCTTGTGCAGCCATGGTATTGAAAAGTACAAGATTTCATACTGTTTTATAGCTGAGCAGTATGCCTTTGTGTGTGTGTGTGTGTGTGTGTGTGTGTGTGTGTGTGTGCGCGCGCGCCAAATTTTCTTTATCCATTTCTCTGTTAAGGAACACTTAGGTGGCTTCATTATCTTGGCAATTGTAAATAATGCTGCTGTGAACTTTTGGGTGCATGAAGCTGTTCAAATGAGTGTTTTTATCTTTTTCTGATACATACGCAGGAGTGGAATTTCTGGGTCACATGGTGGTGGTTTTTTTAGTTTCCTTGAAACTTCCATCCTGTTTTCCACAGTGGTTGTACCAACTTACATTCCCACCAATGTGTATGAGTTTAAGAGTGTAACAGTGTATGAGTGTATGAGGATTACCTTTTCTCCACATTCTTGCCAAAATTTGTTATTTGTTTTCATATTGATGACAGTCATTCTTATAGGTGTGAAGTGATGCCTTATTGTGGTTCTAACTTACATTTCTGTGATGATTCACAATGTTGAACATCTTTTCATGTGCTTTTTGGGCATCTGTATGTCTTCCTTGTAAAACTGTCTCTTCAGGTCTTCTGTCCATTTTTTAATCCAGTTGTGTGTGTGTGTGTGAGTGTGTGCATGTGTGTGTGTGTTTGTTTTGTTTCTTGCTGTTGGGTTTGATGAGCTATTTATATATTTTTTATATTAACCACTTATTGGCCATATTATTTACAAATATCTTCTCCCATTCAGTAGGCTGTCCTTTTATTTTGTTGATAGTTTTATTTACTGTGTGAAGTCTTTTAAATTTAATTAGACCTGATTTGATTATTTTTGTTTTTATTTCCTTTGATTTTTAAATCAAAAACACACTGTTATGATTTATGTCAAAGAATGTTCTGTCAAAGTTTTATTTTCAAAGTTTTATAGTATCCCATCTTACATTTATGGCTTTAAACCATTTTGAGTTTATTTTTGTACATGGTGTTAAAAAATTTCTAATTTCATTCTTTTACATCTATATGTCCAATAAATGAATTAATATGTCTTAACTGATTTTGAATAAAGCAATCAATGCATACATAAGCTAACAGCCTAAAAGCTTTTATTTATTTACAATTTGTGATCAGGTTTTACACTTTCAAAAATTTTAATAAATTAATTTGGGGAGGCAATCAAAATATCCTAATGTCAAGGATGACTTCATTTTTATTAAATTCTCTATAATATATGCAATATTGACTATCAGTCAGCAGAGATTTTGGTAATAGATCATTGGATAACAAGAGCTACATGTTATTCTGAAACTTTGTTTTGTATAAATATCAGTGTTCTGGTGATACGTGAGAATTCTCAGGCTAGACTGTGAAGAACACATCCATAATGGTATATAAGTATATTAGGCAAAGAGAATTATTTATTTTATAAGTCTCATAATACAAACTATTAATTAATAACAATTGGAATCTCTTAAATATATGTAAATCATCTGTTAAATAAATGTAAATCATCATACTTTTAATGCATTTCCTGATTGTTATGTCTTCCTTTGTTTTTTTTTTTTTTATGTGTGAAAGTGAAAGAGGAGAGTGAAAAAGTTGGCTTAAAGCTCAATATTCAGAAAACTAAGATCATGGCATCCAGTCCCATCACTTCATGGCAAATAGATGGGGAAACAGTGGAAACAAGGCTGACTTTATTTTTCTGGGCTTCAAAATCACTGCAGATGGTGATTGCAGCCATGAAATTAAAAGATGCTTACTCCTTGGAAAGAAAGTTATGACCAACCTAGATAGCATATTGAAAAGCAGAGACATTATTTTATCAACAAAGGTCCATCTAGTCAAGGCTATGGTTTTTCCAGTGGATGTGAGAGTTGGACCATAAAGAAAGCTGAGTGCCAAAGAATTGATGCTTTTGAACTGTGATGTTGGAGAAGACTCTTGAGAGTCCCTTGGGCTGCAAGGAGGTCCAACCAGTCCATCATAAAGGAGATCAGTCCTGGGTGTTCATTGGAAGGACTGATGTTGAAGCTGAAACTCCAGGGTGACAATAAATAGGCTTGAGATACTCCTTTTCCTATTTGGAACCAGTCTGTTGGTCCATGTCCAGTTCTAACTGTTGCTTCCTGACCTGTATACGGGTTTCTCAAGAGGCAGGTCAGGTGGTCTGCTATTCCCATCTCTTTCAGAATTTTCCACAGTTTATTGTGATCCACATAGTCAAAGGCTTTGGCATAGTCAATAAAGCAGATAGATATTTTCTGGAACTCTCTTGCTTTTTCGATGATCCAGCAGATGTTGGCAATTTGATCTCTGATTCCTCTACCTTTTCTAAAACCAGCTTGAACATCTGAAATTTCACAGTTCATGTATTGCTGAAGCCTGGCTTGTAGAATTTTGAGGATTACTTTACTAGCATGTGAGATGAGTGCAATGGTGCAGTAGTTTATGGATTCTTTGGCATTGCCTTTCTTTGGGATTAGAATGAAAGCTGACATTTTCCAGTCCTTTGGCCACCGCTCCGTTTCCTAAATTTGCTGGCATATTGAGTGCAGCACTTTCACAGCATCATCTTTTAGGATTTGAGATAGTTCAACCGCAATTCCATCACCTCCACTAGCTTTGTTCATAGTGATGCTTCCTAAGGCCCACTTGACTTCACATTCCAGGATGTCTGGCTCTAGGTGAGTGATCACACCATCATGGTTATCTGGGTCATGAAGATCTTTTTTGTACAGTTATTCTGTATATTCTTGCCACCTCTTCTTAATATCTTCTGCTTCTATTAGGTCCATACCATTTCTGTCCTTTATTGAGCACATCTTTGCATGAAATGTTCCCATGGTATGTCTAATTTTCTTGAAGAGATCTCTAGTCTTTCCCATTCTGTTGTTTTCCTCTATTTCTTTGCACTGATCACTCAGGAAGGTTTTCTTATCCCTCCTTGTTATTTTTTGAACTCTGCACTCAAATGAGTATATCTTTCCTTTTCTCCTTTGTTTTTTACCTCTCTTCTTTTCACAGCTATTTGTAAGGCCTCCTCACACAGTCATTTTGCTTTTTTGCATTTCTTTTTCTTGGGGATGGTCTTGATCCCTGTCTCCTGTACAATGTCAGGACCCTCCATCCATAGTTCATCAGGCACTCTGTCTATCAGATCTAGTCCCTTAAATCTGTTTGTCACTCCCACTGTATAATTGTAAGGGATTTGATTTAGGTCATACCTGAATGGCCTAGTGGTTCCCACTACTTTCTTCAATTTAAATCTGAATTTGACAATAAGGAGTTCATGATCTGAGCCACAGTCAGCTCATGGTCTTGTTTTGCTGACTGTATAGAGCTTCTCCATCCTTGGCTACAAAGAATATAATCAGTCTGATTTTGGTGTTGGCCATCTGGTGATATCCATCTGTAGAGTCTTCTCTTGTGTGGTTGGAAGTGGGTTTTTGCTATGACCAGTGTGTTCTCTTGGCAAAACTCTATTAGCCTTTGCCCTGCTTCATTCTGTACTACAAGGCCCAATTTGCCTGTTACTCCAAGTGTTTCTTAACTTCCTACTTTTGCATTCCAGTCCCCTGTAGTGAAAAGGACATCTTTTTTTGGGTGTTAGTTCTAAAAGGTCTTGTAGGTCATCATAGAATTATTTAACTTCAGCTTTTTCAGCATTACTGTTTGGGGCATAGACTTGGATTACCGTGATATTGAATGGTTTGCCTTGGAAACAAACAGAGATCATTCTATCGTTTTTGAGATTGTATCCAAGTACTGCATTTCAGACTCTTTTGTTGACTATGATGGCTACTACATTTCTTCTAATTGATTCTTGCCCACAGTAGTAGATATAATGGTCATCTGAGTTGTATTCACCCATTCCAGTCCATTTTAGTTCACTGATTCCTAAAATGTCATTGTTTACTCTTGCCATCTCCTGTTTGGCCACTTCCAATTTGCCTTGATTCATGGACCTAATATTCCAGGTTCCTATGCAACATTCCTCTTTACACCATCAGACCTTGCTTTTATCACCAGTCACATCCACAACTGGGTACTGTTTTTGCTTTGGCTCCATCCCTTCATTCTTTATGGAATTGTTTTCCACTGATCTCCAGTAACATATTGGGCACCTACCAACCTGGGGAGTTCATCTTTCAGTGTCCTATCTTTTTGCCTTTTCATACTGTTCATGGGGTTCTCAAGGCAAGAATACTGAAGTGGATTGCCATTCCCTTATCCAATGGACCACATTTTGTCAGAACTCTCCACCATGACCTGTCCATCTTGGGTGGCCCTACACGGCATGGCTTAGTTTCATTGAGTTAGACAAAAACTTTGTCCATGTGGTTAGATTGGTTAGTTTTCTGTGACTGTGGTTTCCGTCTGTCTGCCCTCTGATGGCCTCTCTCAGCGCCTCAATAGCAGTGCAGAGTGCCTCAAAACAAGTCGGTGGTGATTATGTTGTGGCTGAATGGAGTGAAATTATAGAATTGTACACAGCACACTATTCAAAAGTTCATCTAACACAACGGTTAGAGAAGGCCAAAGTGATTGCAAGACAGATGTTCAAATTTTATGTTTTTTATCATAACCAGCACAAAGAATATTTTGACTATATTCGAAAACATCATGGGAATTCTGTGCAGCCCTCTGTCAAGAATAACAGTGGCAGCCATGGATCCCCTATCAGTTGAAAATTAGAAGGCATCTTCAGCTGGGCTTCCTTTGTGGCTCAGCTGGTAAAGAATCTACCTGCAATGCAGGAGACCTGGGTTTGATCCCTGGATTGGGACGATCCCCTGGAGAAGGGAAAGGCTACCCACTCCAGTATTCTGGTCTGGTGAATTCCATGGACTATACAGTCCATGGGGTCGAAGAGAGTCAGACACGACTGAGGACTTTCACTTTCACTTCCTTCAGCTGCAGCACTGAATTCAATACTGGGAAGCCACCCCAGGATTCACTTATGGAAGATAGAGGTTTGAGACTGCAGCAGAAAAACTTTTTAACCCCAATACTAACTTATGCTTCAGGGACTTCTACTGTGTGTACACTGCTTATCATTATGTGATTCTGGTCATTGCCCCTGTGGGATCTCTAGGAGATGAATTTTGTAAACAGTGCCTCCCTCAACTAAATTCCCAGGATAATGAATTTCTGACCTGCAGAGAAGAAGATGGGATGGTGGTTTACCACTATGCCCAGGATGTCATTTTAGAAGTCATTTACACTGACCCTGTAGCTATTTCTCTAGGCACCGTGGCAGAAATCACTGGTCATCAGCTCATGAGTTTATCTACTGTAAATGCAAAGAAAGATCCCAGATGCAAAATCTGTAATATTAGTGTTGGACATTAACACCCACTTTTCTTATTCTTAGTCCCCCTTTCCTCCTGTAGAAGCCCTCATCCTCTGTTGTCCATTTTCATCACCAGATGTTTTCCACTGAAGCATGCACATGCCACATTCACCAAAAGTGAACTGCCACTTTTCAGATTTCCAACTTGTTGTAGTGTTTCCTATCCCTACGCTTCCCAAGACTTTGAGAGATGAACTATCCTAAGTCGTTTCTGACACTCTCTTGCCTAGACGCTGCAATGTTTTTATTTTTCCTTTATGCCAAACATAATGAAACTATTATATAAACTGCTTTAGTAAAACACAAAATAATGGCATATAAATGGTGTTTAAATATGCTCCCATTTTAATCTACTGAGCAAATATTGGAATAACTCCAAACCACACAAAAAAGTGTAATTACAGAATGAGTTAAATCTTGAAGCCTAGAATTGTCAGCACTTCCAACTTATTGAATTTGACAGTGTTATTTATGTTGTTTATATTAGCTAACAGGAAACAGCTATTGTGTTTCAACATAATAAATATAATAGAAAAATATTTTATTTGTATTGTATAAAATATTTACAATCTTATAGAATATATTGAGTTACACCTAATAGCAATTGTATACATGTCACGAAACCATTTCCTTTACCAAAGATGTAGTTTGTAAGCCTCAAATAGTTGTGTATCTGTCCTATTAAAAGTACATAACTTTAATTAAACAAATTTGTGAAGGACATTATTCTGATTCATAAAGGTTATAAAATATCAGGTAAATATAGAGAAAACAATAAGCCTCTGAAACCATCTGCTCCAGAAATAGTCAATATTAATCCCATCCAAACTACATGAAAATGTGAATTTGTTCACCATCATGCTTAAACATTATAGAAAAGAGAATTACAAACGTGGCTGGTATGAGAGAGAAAATGTGGACCTTTTACTTATTTTTACAAAAGCAAAATAATAAACATGTGGTTTAATGCAAAATAGCAAAACAATATACACTGAAGTTAATGATGTAAATGAAATATTCTGGCGTCTTTAAAAAAAAAAAAAAAAGAGTACTAATTGCCCAGTAAGGAAAAACCAAAACCAGGGAATAACTGTTGAGAACTGAGTCACAATAATTCAGGCAAATCAAAATGAAAGATCAGAGAATTCACCTAAGGAAGAAGTGGTCATGACAAACATACTTAGGTAAACCTGGCTTTATTTGAGGAAACTAAGCAAGGATGAAAATGACAAAGTAAAGAATTCTAAGAAACAAAAGGCCTAGAACCTCAGAGAGAATTTTTGTATCCAGAGGTCAGAGTAGTAATAAAATGACAGTTAAAATTTTGACCCAGAACTGTCACTAAACCTGCTTAACATCTAAGAGTGAAGGTTCATTTTTTTTAAATTGAAGGATAATTGCTTTACAGAATCTTGTTGTTTTCTGTCAAACATCAACATGAATCAGCCATAGGTGTACATATTGACAAGTGCATTCATTTTATTTGACTGTGGTAGAGGAGTCTGACAACAAGTGTTCTCAGCCACTAATCAAAACACAAGCAAGAAAAGCAATGTTGTGGATACACACCGCTGTAGAAATAAACACTGACTTAGTCATCAAGAATGGAAATCCATTTCTTTTGCAAATGTATAGAACCCTAATTTCCAGCAGGTTCATTATTGTTCTCCCTCAACTTAATGAGTCAGTTAGAAGGTTTAACTTTACAGAAACCCAAAGCCTTAGCAAAGCTACATTTTAACTATTGAGTTGCCCTTGAAAGTTTTCTAGTAACATAGAAACTGTGTCTCATTCTTGGGAAATATAGATGCAAACTATTTTTAGTAGAAATGACAAAGTAAACAGTGGCAGGTAGGAAAAAGCTTTATTCTACTTTCACTAACATGTCCACCAGGGTAAGTATGAAATTCTTTTATAGCAAGATTCCTCCTTCAGATAATAGGAAAACAAGCTGAATGTTTAAGTTTCAAAAGACTTCTACAGCATCTTCCAAGTCAGTTCTTAAAAGTGCCCTTCAAAAACTCAAGGAGAATTTTAAAGTTTAGAGGGTTTAAATCTCTCTCTATATATGTATTTTTTAAATCCTTTTAATATTGCTTCCGCATAAAGAATATGATGACATCTGAGTATTTTCATTGTCTAAAAATTAAAAAAAAAATTCTACAGAAAATCATGCCATTCATGGCACATAGCTACATGTATACACCAGATTATAATAGTAAATGACAACTATATATATTGAAAATATAACTTTTAAAAGTTATTTGGGAATTTTGCAGTTATTTAGCCCTGATTTTTATTTCAAGTAATAAAAGCATATACATATATATATATGTATTTATACACACACATATAGTAAGTATATATATGTGTATATGTGCATAAATACATATATATGTATTTCACACATTTATTTTCAAAAAAAAAACAAAAATCCTTGGTTAATTTAGATATTAAAAAGTAAAGTCAACGTATGGCAAAACCACTTCAATATTGTAAACTAATTAGCCTCCTATTAAAATAAATAAATTTGTATTTTAAGAAAAAGTAATGTTTTCTGTTTCCCCTGTGTTTAATTTAAGCAGCGAGTTTCAGAACCCCAGGATAGATTCTTCCTTCTGTCCAACATAAAATTTCAGGTAAACAGCCCAGAGCTGGTGCTCTGCAGTGTCAGTGACTCGCGTTCTTTTGATGTCATTTTACTTTGTATGCGATCTCCATCCTTATGTGGTTCAAAATGGCTTTTCTATTTTCAATTACTAAAACTCCTATTGCTGTTGACAAGAAGACAAAACGGAAAGAAGAAAGGCATATTCTTTGCTAAGACACTTCACAGAGTTTGTACTGACTATTTCTACTGACATTCTTCTTGTCGTTATTTAAACTTATGACCGTGTCCTGAAAAAGAGGCTGAAAATACAGTCTTTATTCTGAGTAGCCACAGGTACAGGTAAATATGCTATTACTATGAAAGAGGCTCATTGAGGAACATTTTGCAGTCTGTGCTACAACCTGCTATCAACAATGGTGATGTTGGCAAATGTATCTATATCTATACACACTTCAATATATTATACTAGAAGCGTGTGAAAAAATAGATTGTATATATAACCCACATTAGAAAATAAGCATCCTTTCATTGTTGAATTAGGGGACTGCCCTTCAATTGATCATATTAGAAATGTATCTGTATGTACATATTGGAGCAAAAGTGACACTAAGAAATTTTTTAAAGCACCGTTAATTGTTTAAAGCCAACCTTCAAAAAAATAAAATAAAATAAAGCCAACCTTCAAAGAGAAAATATACTGACATTTAAATGGCACTCTGGAGTCTAGCACTGTTTCAGTGTCACTTTCAATGTTAACATCAGTTTCAGATGAAGACATAACTTTTAAGAGTCATCTGTGTATTATAATGAGAAAAAGACAATTAAGTAAAGCTCTATTAAATTCTCTAAACTAAACACTCAATACTATAAGGAGAGAAGAGACTATTACTGTCTTCTCAATAAAAATCGAAATTAAATCCAAATATATTTTTTCACAAAATTTGATCCTGATGTTACACATATATGAATGTAACCACAAAGACATAGTTACCACACACTCTTGTATATCAAAACATCTACAGTAACTTAAATGATCAGAAACAGTCAACTGATTGAATAAATGATAGATGATCTGAAAATAATGTATTAATCATAAAAACGAAGTTGTTAATGTACATTCACTGGCACAGACATAAATTTAGGCTATAATACTGTGTGCCTGAAAAAAATACAAAATATTACATGCAATGTGATCCAAATTTTGCAACCCGAGAGTGTAACAATATGGATTCACATGCATATATATGTCTGGAAAAAATAAAGCAAATGTTGACAGCAGTTAGCTCTATGTTGTGGAATTTTGATAATCAAGATTTTTTTTTTCAGATTATGAGACTGACACACCGCTTGTAGTGCTAAAAAAGACACTAAGATTTTCTTTTCAACACATAGCATGCATTATCTGAAAATTATTTTAAAAAGCATAAGATATAACAAGTAGGATAATTTTTAAAAGTACAAAATAATTGAGATATGTACTTAGGTGAAAGGCAGATTGTACACCAGTATGTATGTGTGAATTCTCTTTAGTAAAAGTAACATAAAATGCATTATGATAGGGATTTCCCTGGTAGTCCAGTGGTTAAAACTCTGTGCTTCTAATGCAGGGGGCACAGGTTCAATTCCTGGTCAGGGAACTAAGATCCCACATGCTGCACAGTGTGGCCAATAGATAAATAAATCAAATAAAGTTACTTAAAAAAAATGCATTATGATAAATCTGTAGTATGTACAGCAAGTCCTATCTGTGGTCAGCTTTGGAATTAAGACCCATAGATGATTTTTCTAATAAAATTACTGCTATGTGCTTTAAGATGTAGTCATATCATTAAGTATTACTTTATTATCATCAAGATGTATGACTTCTACTGAGTTTCGGCTAGAATAAAAGAAATAGGTCTATTGTATGCTCCTTGTTCTTGCTATCTGCTCCCTGCATGTCTGTGAGAGCCTGAGAGAAGAATATTTCTGCCGCAAAATTATCTACTGCTGACAGAAAGATCCTAGATAACTGACCTTCAGTAGTCTTGAAGGAGGTCCTAATGGGACACCTAAAAATTCTTCAATTCAAAAGATTGCGATGGAATTACCTCAAGTATTATGAGTCAACTGAGTCTGAGAAACATGTCAGGATCCAGTTTACTGCTGCTTCAGCACTTGAGGTCATGCAGACACATCAGCCCCCCAGAGGCCCATCCCCACACATGTAATTGCTCAGACGGTCAAAACCCTCCCTCTACAGTAGAATGGTTTAGCTCAGAGCCTGGGGACAAATTCTAGAAGCCACTAGAAGATGGCTTGGCTTGTTAACTATAAAATCATTTACTTCTGGAAATTTTATTTTAAAGTGAATTGAATTAGTATTTGTCAAGAACTGGTTGTGGAACCATAACTAAAAAGTGAAAGGAAAATTTTGGTTCATCTGGTAAAAATATGACAAGTGTCCAGGTAGAACTTGTTTCGGATACCTGTGATTTCAGGATCTAAAATCACTGTGTCTCTGTCAGTCTCTTTCTTTCTCCCATTTTCCCTCCATCCCTACTTCCCCTTATTTCTGGGTGGTGCTATTTACTTCTCTCCAATTGTAATTAATAGTAAAATTTCACCACATTCATAGGACCCTTTCAAAACCTGTCTCTCAGCTTTGATGTGTCCATATAAAATTACTGGGCAGAATGTACTCTACACAACCATAGCCTCACACATAGCCTCCACACATGAATTTCATCTTCCAAAAACTTCTTGATCATGTCAACATCTGTGCACTTTTAACATTTCCACTTCTGCCAGCTGCTGTCATACCTTATCTGATGATTTCTGTTCAGCTCAGTTCAGTTCAGTCACTCAGTCATTTCCAACTCTTTGCAGCCCCATAGACTGCAGCACACCAGGCTTCCCTGTCCATCACTAACTCCTGGAAATTGCTCAAACTCATGTCCATCAATTCGGTGATGCCATCCAACCATCTCTTCCTCTTTCATCCCCTTCTCCTCCTGCCTTCAATCTTTCCCAGCATCAGAGTCTTTTCCAATGAGTCATTTCTTCGCATCAAGTGGCCAAAGCATCAGAGCTTCAGCCTCAGCATCAGTCCTACATTGCTTCTAAATATTTACCTTCCCTCATGCCCCTCCCCACCATCACTCACCACTAGATAATTTTCCAGACCTGAAGGAACGCCCCAAGATTTCCCCCTGCACACATAACCATTCTCCAGAGTGGAGTTAGAGAAATATTTTCAAATTGAAAGTCTGATCATATTCCATTCACATAGTCTTATTTTAAAATGCATACATGCCTCCCAGAATCCTGACCTTGACCTACACTGCTCTTTGGTAAATGGCTACTCCTTCCCACCTCAATATCTTCTTTCAGAATATATTCATTATTTTCCCAGTGACCTTTCTTTTTCTATTATTCTTAACTGGACAGACTCTTGCTAAAGGATCTTCTTCCTCTGCATAGATTTTTCTTCATTATTTGACAAACTAATTCTAACTTTCTTAGATCTTAGATAAATGTATTAGTTTTGTGTTTCTACGTATCACTACAAATTAGTGGCTTAAAACAACATAAATGTATTGCCCTAGAATTCTGGAGGGCAGAAATTCATATCAGTCTCAAGGGGCTGATATCAAGATGCTCCTGCTAATGGTTCAAGGAAGGATCCATTCTGTTGCCTTTTCTAGTTTCTAGACATAATCTGGCTTCCTGAGATCATGGCTCCTTCTCCACCTCCAGAGCCTGCAGAGGGGCATTTTCAAACCTCTCTCTCTGTGACCCTCTGCTTCTGTCATTACATACATTGTCTCCTATGAATTTTTTTCTTCCTTCACTTTTTATGATGACTCTTGCAGTTACATTGGGCATAGCCAGATGATCCAGGAAAATCTCCCCTTCTCAAAATTCTTAATTTAATGACATTTGCAAAGTCCTTTTTGCCATGTAAGAAACCATATTGATAGCTGCTGGAGAGTAGGAAATGGGGGAGTATTACTCTGCCTATTTCATTAACATCATTTCTTTCTATGGAAAGCATCTCAGAACTCATTTATTTGATGAAAACTCCCTAATAAGTTATATCAATCCTTCGTTTACTTGTATCCTTCATAAACCTAGACACTTGGTGAATGCATGAATTTTTCCAGTTAATGTTTCCTAATATTTGATCTTATCACCATAGCCACTGCTATGTAGCACCATTATTGACGCATAGTCACATGTCCACCTATGTAGTCAGGTACATTAAATCTGTTATCAAAAAAGGATGAAGACGTGGTGGCATTCAAAAACATAAGCTAATATATATCCATTTTGATTCCTTGTTTCTAATTGTATAGCATTAACACAACTGTCTTAAACTCAAAAATAGTGCCAACAATACTGAAAAAGGAAACTGAGAGTTGACTTAATAAATATGCACTAGAAATTTCAGGCGCTATTCTAGCTTTAGAAAATATTTCCTAGAAGTTCTTCTGGGAAAGTAATGCATATAGGAATACTAGTCGGTAGCTTTTAGATACAATTTGATCACAATTTTAGACACAATTCAAAACTATATTGTTGGTGGGGGACTGGACTGGGGAGTCTCAGTGTTGGGTACAGTCAGGCAGAATGTGGAATTACAGGCAGAAGGACAGAAATGTCCTAAATTTCTAGGGTAGCGGGGTGCATTTTAAATCAGAGTTTTGGTGTCCCAGTGATTGTTGATAATGGCAATACCACACTCCTAAGAGAATATGGAGGAAATAGCTCACTCAATTAAATCCCTAGTTAAAGGTCCTGGCATTTTAGGAAGGCTCTAATTTAGGAAGAAACACACACATGCACACTCTTTTCGTCAGTTTCTAAATAAATTAGTCTAAAAAAATCTATCGCAAGTAAGGTTGAAAAAGACCCTGGTGAGTCTATGTGCAATGCAGAATTCTAGTGTGTGTGGGAAAAACAACCAGTATTAAATGCAGGTATTATACTCAGAGCCAGAGGAAGGTTCACCATGAAGCTGAATAGATGCATACCAGTTCCCTTCTAGGGACCCTCACCATGGGTTCATATGGTCATACTTCTGTGTAAATAAGTAAAATCAAGACTTTTTAAAATTGTAATTGATTAAAACAATACTCCAACTTCATTATTTTTTTCCCCTTATTTACCCCTGTGCTAGACTTACTGAGGGCATGATAGGGAACAAGTTAATGGGAAGTTGAGTTGGGAGCTCAATCATTTGTTTTTCCTAGATATATTTATGTGGTTTACAGTTACCTATGTCAAAATTTACTTCATTGTCAGATGTCAAATACAGGAATGACTCCCGGGAAAATTCCTGACCAATTTTACTGATACCCCCACATTATAGCATGGGCGTCCATGACCAGAAATTGTATCTCACACACACACACACACAAATACCCCTTGACAACACTGGCAGTATATAGGTAGAGAAATAGAAATAAGGTATGTATAGTATAAAGTCAGAAACTACTCTAACTTTCTATTTATTGAAGTGCAGTTTATTTACAATACTGTGTTAGTTTCAAGTGTACGATAGAGTGATACAGTCATATATATTTTTTAGATGGCTTTCTATTATGGATTATTTTAACGTATTGAATACATTTCCATGTGCCATGTACAGTAAATCCATCTTGATTGTCTATTTTATGTATAGTACTTTGTATGTTAATCCCATAATCCTAATTCAACATTCCCTTACTCGTTTCCCCTTTACTAACCATAATTTTGCTTTCTATGTCTGTAAGTCTGTTTCTGTTTTGCATATAAGTTAATTTGTATTTTTTTTTTAGATTCCACATATGTTACTGTATGATATGTCTTTCTCTGTCTGACTTGCTTCATTCACAATGATAATCTCTAAATTCATCCACACTGCTTTAGAAGCAATATTCGCATTCTTTTTTATGACAGAGTAGTATTCTGTGTGTGTGTGTGTGTGTACACAAATGCCGCATCTCTTGACAGGCACTTGGATTTTTTTCCTTGTCTTGTCTAGTGTAAACAGTAGTACTCTAAATATCATAGAACACATATCTTTTTGAATTAGAGTTTTTATCTTCTCTAATATATACCCAAGAAAGGGATTGCTGGATCACACGGTAGCTCTAGTTTTAGTTTTTACTTTTAAAGAAATCTTCATAATGTTTTGCATAGTGGCTGCACCAGTTTACAGTCCCACTAACATGTAGGAGGCTCCCTTTTCTCCACACACTCTCTAGCATTTATTATTTGTAGAGTTTTTGATGACATTCCTCCTGATGGGTGTGAGATGATGCCTCACTATAGTTTTGACTTGTGTTGCTGTAATAATTAATGATGTTAGGCATCTTTACATATGTCTGATGGCATTTTGTATGTCTTTAGAGAAATTTCTATTTAGGTCTTCTGCTTGCTTTTTGACTGAACTTTTTGTTGTTGTTACTGAGTTGTATGCGCTATTTCTATATTTTGGATATTAACTCCTTGTCTGTCACATCAGTTACAAATATTTTCTCCCATCCCCAAGGTTCTCATTTTGTTTTGTTAATTGTTTCATTTGATGTGCAAAAGCTTTTGATAGGTCCCAATTTTGCTTTTCTTTTTTTTATATTGGGAGTTCAGTTCAGTTCAGCCGCTCAGTCGTGTCCGACTCATTGTGGCCCCATGAATCTCAGCATGCCAGGCCTCCCTGTCCATCAGTAAACTCCCAGAGTCTATCCAAACCCATGTCCATCGAGTCGGTGATGCCATCCAGCCATCTCATCCATTCGTCCCCTTCTCCTTCTGCCCCCAAACCTTCCCAGCATCAGGGTCTTTTCCAATGAGTCAACTCCTCACATGATGTGGCCAAAGTATCGGAGTTTCAGCTTCAGCATCAGTCCTTCCAATGAACACCCAGGACTGATCTCCTTTAGGATGGACTGGTTGGATCTCCTTGCAGTCCCAGGGACTCTCAAGAGTCTTCTCCAACACCACAGTTCAAAAGCATCAATTTTTTGGCGCTCAGCTTTCTTCATAGTCCAACTCTCACATCCATACATGACCATTGGAAAAACCATAGCCTTGACTAGACAGACCTTTGTTGGCAAAGTAATGTCTCTGCTTTTAAATATGCTATCCAGGTTGGTCATAACTTTCCTTCCAAGGAGTAAGCATCTTTTAATTTGGGGGACTGATATAAAAAAAACATTGCTACAATTTGTGTCTGAGAATGTTTTGTCTATGTTCTCTCTAGCAGTTCTAAAGTGTCATCTCTCATATTTAATCATTTAAATAATTTTGAGTTTATTTTTGTACATGCTATGAGGGAGTATTATAATTTTCTTGATTTACAAGGAGCTATTCAGCTTTACCAACACCACTTGCTAAAGAGACTATCTTCTCCCCATTGTATATTCTTTTGTCCATTGTTGTAGATTAGTTGACTGTGGGTGTCTTTTTTTTTCCCTGGCTTCTCTATTCTATTTTATTGATTTACATATCTGTTTTGGGGCAATAACATGCTGTTTTGATTATTGTAGCTTTATAGTGTTATCTGAAGTCTGGAAGTGCTATGCATCCAGGCTTCCCCCCCCCCCCCTCCCCAGGATTGCTTTGCTTAATGTCTGCAAAAGTAATACTACTTCTTGCTATGTAATTTTAGGGAAAACCCATTTCTCAAAATGCCAATGGTTAACCTCATGACTCTGCCTCAAACTTATTTAATTTAGACCAAGAAACAAATTTCAAGTGAAATCTAAGTAAAATCTGTGATACCTCAAACAAAATTGACTCATTTTTGAGAATAAATATTAATCATTCTTACCTTTGGAAGAAATGTCCCACATAAGTTCTAAGTTGTAAAAATAAGCTCAAAATAGATTAAAGGTCTAAGTGTAAGACAAGAAACTATAAAATTCTTAGAGGAAAACCTAGGCAGACCAGTCTCTAACATAAATCACAGCAAGATCCTCTACAACTCACCTCCCAGAGTAATGGAAATAAAAACAAAAAATAAACAAATGGGACCTAATTAAACTTAAAAGATTTTGCATAATGAAGGAAACCATAAGCAAGGTGAAAAGGTAACCTTCAGAATGGGAGAAAATAATAACAAACAAAACAAGTGACAAAGAATTCATCTCCAAATACAAGCAACTCATGTAGCTCAATATCAGAAAAATAAACAACCCAATCAAAAAGTGGGACAAAGACCCAAACAGACATTTCTCCAAAGAAGACATACAGATGGCTAACAAACATGTGAAAAGATGCTCAACGTTACTCATTATCTGTTCAGTTCAGTTCAGTCGCTCGGTCGTGTCTGAATCTCTGTAACCCCATGAACTGCAGCACGCCAGGCCTCCCTGTCCATCACCAACTCCCGGAGTCCACACAAACCCATTTCCATTGAGTCAGTGATGCCATCCAACCATCTCATCCTCTGTCGTCCCCTTCTCCTCCTGCCCTCAATCTTTCCCAGCATCAGAGTCTTTTCAAATGAGTCAGCTCTTTGCATCAGAGAAATGCAAAATAAAACCACAACAATATACCATCTATTGCCAGTCAGAATGGCTGCCATCAAAAAGTCTACAAACAATAAACGCTGGAGAGGGTGTGGAAAAAAGGGAACTCTCTTACACTACTGGTGAGAATGCAAACTATAGAGAGCCACTATAGAGAACAGTGTGGAGATTCCTTAAAAAATTGGAAATAGAACTACCATATCACCCAGCAATCGCACTGCTGGGCATATACTCCAAGGAATTCAGAATTGAAACAGACACATGTAACCCAATGTTCATTGCAGCACTGTTTACAATAACTAGGACATGGATGCAACCTAGATGTCCACTGGCAGATGAACAGATAAGGAAGTTGTGGTACATATATACAATGTAATATTACTCAGCTATAAAAAAGAACTATTTGAGTCAGTTCTAATGAGGTGGATGAAACTGGAGCTTATTATACAGATTGAAGTCAGTCAAAAAGAGAAACACCAATACAGTATATTAGCACATATATATGGAGTTTAGAAAGATAGTAACGATGACCCTATATGTGAGACAGCAAATGAGACACAGATGTAAAGAACATACTTTTGGACTCTGTGGGAGAAGGCGAGGGTGGGATGATTTGAAAGAATAGCATTGAAACATGTATATTACCAAATGTAAAATAGATGACCAGTGCAAGTTAGATGCATGAAGCAGGACACTCAAACCCACTGCTCTGGGACAGCCCAGAGGTTGGAGGGGGTTCAGGATGATGGGACACATGTATACCCATGGCTGATTCATGTTGATGTATGGAAAATACCACCATAATATTGTAAAGTAATTAGCCTCCAATTAAAATAAATAGATTAATTTAAAATTAAAATAAAAAGATGCAAGTTGCATTCTGAACATCTTAATGGCGTCACCCCTTATTATAGTGTTTAGAGATGGACTACCACATTATTAGTGTAATTCAGGGCCAATCAGAGCTTGGGACCAGTTGTTTCATTTGACCCATACTACATATCCAATAAAGGCCTCAAATTTAGACATAAAGTTATATATGAACAAATTTCATGTATGCAATCACAGACTGTTGGATTTAAATAGGATGTTTCTCATACAACTTTAAATTTATATGCCATTAGTAGATTTACCACCTCGAGCCACCATGAATTAATTTTATTTAAAAATTAAACTTAGTAATTATCTAGATAAGTGAAAATTGTATTGCATTTTGTCTTACACTTTGTAGCATTAAACATATTTCTAACTGCATAAATTCATAAAGACATTAGAGAAGCCCTGTTTAAGATAAATAGTGATTACTTCTAAATTTCAAAGGACATTAGGGAAAACTAAAACAACCTCAAGCATAACTAGCCCAGAAAAAAAAAATGAGAAAGAAAGATTGAGAGATTGAGAAAAAGGGAGTGAGATTGCCCTTCCACTTACAGTAACAGCAAGATTTGCTTCTTGGGAAAGTATAAATGCTGAAGGAAAAACAGCGTAAACACACCTTAAGAATGTCCTAGACAAGGAGCATTTGAGCTCAGACTCAGATTTATGTTGTAAAGATTGTGTGAAATCCTAGACATATGGAAAGCTAAAAAGATCAGAAAGATTTTAGACTATAGTGATGTAATTAGTAATTAGTCTAATAATTAGACTATATTGATGAAATAGTAATTTTAGAGAATTTGTGAAATGGCATGTGGAAGAAGTAAGTTCAGGTTTAAAAAGACATGCTAAGGGGTTATAAACTGTCTTTATCCAGCTGTGATTGAGCTTATCAAAATTGCACTATTATAATATGATATAGAAGGTTAAAAAACAAAGTTCCAATTGAAATTCACTTTCTATCCATGAGGACATCTTTTCCATAAAGCAGTATTTTGAAAGACTTTTTAGTTAAAAAAAAACAACAAAACAACTGTGTTAAAACTGATAAGAAAACAATCACAAAAATATCTAAAATTGGCATGTGACCGAATCACATAATCTAATTGTATTTGGTAAAATTTGGACAAATTTGTAAAAGTGATTTTTGAACATAGCCATCTTTTCCAAATGAGAAACTGTTGGCCATATTATTTTATAAAGATGAAAGAAAAATAGAAATAATGTTATAAACCAAGAGAAAAAATGGTGAAATTTATGTGGTAAAGAAAAACAGATATTAATAAGTTTGAAAATCTAAAAACAAGCAAATGAAAACAAAGAAGGAAGTTCCAAAGTATGACAGTGAGAACTGACAATGGGTCCATTTTATAAGCAAACAATACAGATTATGATTCCCAGACTTCTGGAAAAATTTAGTAAGACTTTACTTTTTTTTTACATTTATTTACTGTGGTAAAAAATAACATAAAATTTACCACCTCAACCATTTTAAAATGTACAGTACTGTATTGTTAGTATTTGCCTTGTTGTGAAATGTCTCCAGAACTTTTCCATTATGCAGAACTGAAAGTGAATCTGTTAAATAATTCCCTTTTCCCTCCCCAACTTCAGCTGCTGACAGCAATCGTTCACTCTCTGCTTCTGTGAACTTGACTACTTCAGTTCTTCATAAGTGAAATTATACAGTATTTGTCTTTTTGTGTCTGGTATATTACACTTAGTGCAAAGTGTGGCTTACACATAACAGTGAAATGTTATTTGGCCTTGAAAAGGGAAGAGATCCTGTCATATACTTAATAGCAAGACTTTACTTTCATGTTAAAACAGATTTCTTGACTTCATTCTTGTGAATTTGATATTTTGTACTGGCTTAAATGCTCATCTCAGTAAATCTATTGTAAGAGTAAAACATGGGAAACCTTGTCTGAAATCCAGTATTCCTAAAAACTTGTATGAGTCACTCACACAGTTTATCATGCACTGCCACATATAGAACAAAGCATAAATAGATAGGTAGGTAGACATGTAGGGAGGTAGAGAGACAGAAAGGTTTACCTTGCTGCATCACTGTTTGGACATTTTACAGAAAGTAAAAATAATAAAGCATTGCTTTTTCAGTCATCTTCAGAAATTAGCATTGTTCCTGGGACATTAAATACAAATGCAATGGATCAAATATCATTCCAACACCCTAACTTTATTATATTTGCTTATATAAAACAGGAGGATATTGAATCTAGAAATAAATAAAGCACTTACAAATGATGATATATGTTTTAGTAGAAATGCATTTTATGTGGTGGAGCACAATCCCACTTGATGAAAGTCATTTTTGAAAGAGGATATGCTACTTCAAAACCAATGTGTTTGGTTGATAGTCCATAAATTCTCTGTTGAAGATATTATGTATGGTCTACAGTGGATTCTACTTAATTGGCACATCTCAGTGGAAATTGAAATATGCCAATTAGACAATGACTGTCTCATTTAAATACATAATTGCTCATATGAACTATCAGATACATTTGAAATTAGAAAAGATTTTTGAAATGCAAAACATTGACCAAACTGTATATGTACATAATTAAGACAAATTAGGAATGCAGATGTGGGGCATGATAAAAAGCATTATCATGAAGGCATATTCCCATTTTTTTGTTCAGCAGTTTAATGAGTATTATAATCCATCTGGTCGACACAAATACAAAATATACCTAATAACCCCAATCAAAAACTGAATTTAAGTCTGCATTGATGCTCTATACTAATGTTATTTAAAAATATACCAAACTCTGCAGAGTTTCTGCTTTTTAATTTTTAAATGTTCTTAATTAATGCTCTGATTAAACTTAATTTTTTATTCCAAGAAATAGTATATTTTAATTTCAAAAGAATTTTTATATTTGGAATGTAAGTCAATAGAATGCTTCTCTCATGTTGAAATCTCTGTCCTAAGATGATTAATATGAGCAACTGTATCTCATGAAAAAAGTTGCTATTTGTTAAAATGAATCTTTACAATCTGGAGAACATCAAGAAATTCATGAATAATGACATATCGAGAGTTTTCCCTGATTGTTAAAGAGCACTGACAATATTTACTAAGAGTTTTCCCCTTAATTCACTAAACAGCTTAAATATTTTTGTAGGTATACATATATACACATGTGTACTTATAGAGTACTTGTAGTATACTAGGTGAAAGGACAAAGTCTCTTTTTTTTTCTGTTAGTGTTAATCATATTTACAATTTTGAAAACATTATTTTCATCAGTGTGTATACTAAAAATTTATATACTCAATCATATGTCTTCCAAAAGTCTTATTTTTCAGTCTTATTGTATGTTTTATAAAAACACTTCAATGAGTTTCACAGCAGATTATTTCTTCAGAATAAATCTTAAATGTAAAAATATAAAATATATATGCATATACACTTAACATTACATTTAATATTACATTTAAATATATATATATATATGCATATATATTTCAGTTACTAAGTTGTATCTGACTCTTTTGTGACTCCATGGACTATAGTCTACCAGGCTTCTCTGTCCATGGGACTTCCCAGACAAAAATATTGGAGTGGGTTGCTATTTCTTTCTCCAGGGTATCTTCCCAACTCAGGGATTGAACCCATGCCTCCTGCATTGGCAAGTGGATTCACTACCACTGAGCCCTAAAAATGATATGAAAAATTAAGGAGTTTTGGTAAAAATTTACTTACAGACTTTTAATCAGTTTCTAATCCATAAAATGTGAATAAATATTCTTGCTTTCCTAATCCTTGATAATTGCTCTAGGCAAATTTCTAAAGTGGCCACGATTAATCCTGCCTCCTGGTGTTCAACTAGTGTATAACCTGGAAACTCCAGTGCGCAGGGAACCTGGGAACAGAGGGGCATGCCGGGATTGTTACTGGTTACATTATCAGGCGGGGGCTTCTCACGTGACTCAGTGGGAAAAAATCTGCCTGCCGATGCAGGAAAAGCAGGAGACACTTGTTCAATCCCTGGGACGGGTCGGGAAGAACCCCTGGAGGAGGAAACGGCAACCCACTCCAGTATTCTTGCCTGGGAAATTCCAAGGACAGAGGAGCCTGGTGAGCTGCAGCCCATGGGGCCGCAAAGAGTTGAACACAGCTGAGCAAGTGAGTTTTCATGTTATGATATAAGGCAAATGGTCGTAGGATAGTCACTCCTGGGGTCACATTCCGTCAGATAAGACTCTTGTAGCTGACTGGAATTGAAGGAAAAGTCAGGCAGAAAGAGTCCTGCGGGCACAGGAAAAAAAACAAAAGGCCATTTTGTGAACTGCCTTTGGGAGTGGTTAGTCACATGGCAAAGAACTGAGGGCAGCCTTGGAGCGATAAACGTGACTCCCACCTGATGTCTGGCAGGAAAAAGCACCTCAGTCCTGTATCCACAGGCAACTGAACTCTGTCAAGAACCACGTGATCTTGAAACGGGGCCCTGCCCCACCACAACCCCAGACTCCAGAAAAAAATCAGGTCCAGCAACTCCTCGATTTCAGCTTTATGAGATTTCAAGAAGACAACCCAGCTAATCAGGGCCCAGCGTCTTTCTGTCCAATCCAGTTGCTCATGTACTTTCATTCAGGTCACTATTAACTACAGAAATTCATTGTATAAAAATACCACTGTTTTTTTATCACAACTGCCCTCAGTCTGTGTACTTAAATGACTATTCTTCAACCTCCTCAGGACCAGCAGTACATTAAACCCTCCAGCTACATCTTGTCAGCCTGTTCCTGCCTTTATTTTTCTCCTTATTCAGCTAAGACTCAAAAATTTGATCATTTAATAATACCTATAAAGGCTGTTTTCATTTTCCATTGCTGTATAATAAATTTCCACAAATTTAGAAGTAAAATGAAACACCTTTATTATCTCACCATGTCCAGGAGCCCAGGCACAGTTTATGTGGCTCCTCTGTTCAGGATGTCACAAGGCTGCAATCAGTTTTGTGACCTCATCTGAAGCCCAGGGTCTTCTCCCTAGCTTATGAAGTTATTGGCAGAATTCATTTTCTCACATCTATAGAATTTATAGTACCTTGCTTCTTCAAGGCCAACAGGAAAACATCTTTGAATTCAGGGAAGGCCTAAGTCCTTTTTTATAGAGATAAACAGATTGAGCAAATAGGACTTGCTTAAGTCCTGCCTAGATTAATCTACTTTTGTGTGTGTGTGTATTTTTATTTTTTTCCGTTTATTTTTATTCGTTGGAGGCTAATTACTTTTAACTCAATGTTAACCCAGTTAAGGGCTTAATTACATCTGCGGGAACCTTCAATTTTTGCCATGTCATACATCCTAATCACAGCTTCACCAGCAGCGGAAATCTTGGGCATCATCTTAGGATGTTATTTACTCCAACATTGGTAGGCAATTATATACCTTCTGTCCTTTTCGTTTAGCTCCCCAGCAAAAGAGCAATCCTGAGTGAATCCAAACATCTGCCTTCTTCGCTTAAAAGTGCTGGGCTGTGTCACATGAACTTGGCTACATGACATTACAAATCTTTAACCCAGAAATCTCTTTTGAATCATTTATACAATTGTCTTTTTATAGCTCATCCTAAACCTTGTAAGTAAGTAAAGTTGCTCAGTCGTGTCCGACTCTTTGCGACCACATGGACTGTAGCCTACCAGGCTCCTCTGTCCATGGGATTTTCCAGGCAAGAGTACTGGAGTGGGTTGCCATTTCCTTCTCCAAAACATTGTAGTGACACTTTATGTTTAGCATGTATATAATTCATCCATGTCCAACCTCTTGACACCTGATCCAACTCTATTCTTTCCTCACATGGTAAACAGTGCTGTAAAATACCCAGGTGCTCAGACTAGAAATCTGGTAGTCAGTCCCCAAATGTCCATCTTCCCAGTCATCAAAATCTAATATCTAATATCGTCTCCTTAGTGTATGTTAGGACCATCCATTCTGCTCAGGATCTGCTACTTTAGGCTATTGTAGGACCAGGAGATGAACTTTTGATGTGTGAAGGGTAGAAATTTGAAACTGTTAATACACTAGTTAGTATGCCATAAGCAATGCAGATGTAGTTTCCTTAAGTAAGGTATTGCAATAATAAGAATAAATGACTGTATACAGCATTGGTTTAAACAGTAAGTTGTAGTTGGACAAAGAAACTGCTTGAATTTGGAGGAAATGTGGTATCTTTATCTATGGTAATCTTTATTAAAAATCAAAACACCCAAATAAACCAAATTGGCTGCTAAATGTTACTGCAAAAGAGGCTACAAAAGATGTGTGTGTGTGGTCATTCCTGGCTATATTTCATAAAGTACTAGAAGAAACAGACAAGCTCTTGAAAGGACTACATATTTTGAAAAGAGAAATGAAATAAAAGAGCAATAGCATTTAAAGATGGAGGTTTGCATAGTTGGTAAAAGCTTCTGCTTTGAAATTCTGAATAATCTGAATTAAGATTGAAAAACTTTTAAGTATAAAAGTACATTAAAATTCATTTTGCTAGAAAAGATCAAATTAACCTTGTAGCTTTTCCACCCAAGCAATGCTATTATTAATAAATAGTGCGTGGGGTGAGGGAGACAGTTGAGGCTTATAAAAAGTAAGTTAATCACTATTTAGGATATGAGTTGTTCAGTTGCTAAGTCGTGTCTAACCCTTTGCGATCCCATGGACTATGGCACTCCAAGCTTCCCTTTCACTGTTTCCAGGAGTTTGCTCAGATTCATGTCCTTTGAGTCAGTGATGCTATCTAACCATCTCTTCCTCTGTTGCCCTCTTCTCCAGCCCTCAGTCCTCTCTAGCATCAGGGTATTTCCAGTGAGTCGGCTCTTCGCATCAGATGGCCAAATTATTGGAACCTCAGCTTCAGCATTAGTCCTTCCAATGAATATTTAGGCTTGATTTCCTTTAGGATTGACTGGTTTGATCTCCTTGCTTTCCAAGGGACTCTCTAGAGTCTTCTCCAGTACCACAACTCGAAGGCATCAATTCTTCAGTGCTCAGGCTTCTTTATGAGTGCTCACATCCATTCATGTCTACTGGAAAAAACATAGCTTTGACTATTCAGAACTTTGTCAGCAAAGTGATGTCTTTGCTTTTTAATACATCTAGGTTTGTCATAGCTTTTCTTCCAAGGAGCAAGCATCTTTAAATTTCATGGCTGCAGTCACCATCCACAGTGATTTTGGAGCCCAGGAAAATAAAATCTGTCCCTGATTCACTTTTTCCGCATTTATTTGCCATGAAGTGATGGGACTGGATGTCATGATCTTCATTTTTTGAATGGTAAGTTTTAAATCAGCTTTTTCACTGCCCTCTTTTACCTTCATCAAGAGGCTATTTAGTTCCTCTTCAGTTTCTGCCATTAGAATGGTATCACCTACATATCTGAGGTTATTGATATTTCTCACTGCAATCTTGATTCCAGCTTGTGATTCACCCAGCCCAGCATTTTTCATGATGTACTCTGCATATATGTTAAATAAACAATAGACAATATACAGCTTTGTCATACTCTTTTCCCAATGTTGAACTAGTCAGTTGTTACATGTAAGGAAGATTATATGTAGCTAATTTGGTATAATAATTTGTATTTTACTGACTGGAGACAAATGGATCAGAAACACTCACACCCTTGAGGAGGGGAGCATAACTCTCTACTCCTTCATTATGAGATGACCGTACTCTCTTACTTGCAAAGAGTATGAAGCAGGGGTGAGGGGAACTGTAAATTGAAAGTGGAGAAATGAAAAACTACTCCAGCCGTGTAATTACAGTCAACAGCAGTGATTAGTCATGTTAATAGAATGTACCCTTGATATATTGTGATGAAAGTGGCATTTAGGCATTGTGATCTTTCTCCCCAAAACTTAAAACCACTGTTTAATCATGAGGAAAACGTCAGCGAAATCCCTCTTATCAAATATAAAACAAAACACCTAACTGCATGTTAAAAATCAAGACCATTAAAAGCAAGTAAAGTTGAGAAACTGTCACAGCTTAGAGAAAACTTTACAGCTAAGAGGGATTACTTGTGCTCTTCCTTCCCTCTATGTGTAGATTTTTAAAATTCTTATTTATTGTATTTATTTATTTTTTTTGTGTGCCCTTAATTTTGGGGAATCTAGTTATTCTAAATAATGGGGTTTCTTAAAAGCATAAACATGTTAAAATACTTTTAAAAAAATACATGAGAAATCCATGAGTTTTCTTTAGAAATGAGATGGACAGAAGGACTCACACTCCTGAGTTGACTAAACTATGTTGCTCTGAAAGTACACCTGATGTATCTCTGAAATCCAGGCCTTTAATAACAGTATTTTCTGCGTGTCTAAATGAATGTTTCTTAAAGTGATTCAACATAATAGGTAGTTATAAGAGATAGTATAGTTTACTGACATGTAAATCCATAAGGTCATTTACAACCACAAAATATGTTGCTACTCTTCACTGATAATACTATATTCGAATGCAGAGTCTAAAACAAGCTCTTTGGAATGAATGATAATTGTCAAAATGATAGCTTTCCCCATTAATATAAGCAGCTAAAGTTCAGGATGAAGCAAGAAGAAAAGGCCTACAGATTATAGATTTAAAACTATATCATGTTAAGGTGTTTTAGAGCAATACAAATACCTGAAATTTCTCTGTATTTTGCAGTTGGTAAATCATATAAGTATTTCAATTTTTTTCATAAACTTCATATCTCTGAGCTATTTTAAATTTAACAAAAATATATGGAAATAATTTTCTCACATTTACAGAGGTAAGTATACTAAAATAGGTAAGGTATTGCTTAATAATTTCTCCATGCCAGTGCACCAACTAATAAAAATAAATGAAAAAAAAATAATTTCTCCATGCCTTAAATTAGATTAAGTTCTCAAATGAAGCAGGTAGGTGGGAGGATTGGTGTCTCTGTTTTAGCTCTGGAAGTACAAGTTGATTTTCTGAAATTTAACTAAGGATATGATAGAAAAAAAAAATTGTTTTAAATAGGTTATGATGTCAAAATAGTCCAATAATGAAATGGAGTTAAAGTTTACCAAAATTACTAAATCATGAATTTATTTAAGACATTAAGGAATTAATATACTGAGAATTGTATTGCAATATTCTCCTGTTTGACTCTTAGCAAATTTATATTAATCTTCATATAAGGAACATTTTATTCTTTGAGTGTCATTATCAGTTCAGTTCAGTTCATTTCAGTTGCTCACTCGTGCCAGACTTTTCGTGACCCAATAGAATATAGCACACCAGGCCTCCCGGTTCATCACCAACTCCCAGAGTATACTCAAACTCATCTCCATTGAGTCGGTGATGCCATCCAACCATCTCATCATCTATCGTCCCTTTCTCCTCCTGCATTCAATCTTTCCCATAATCAGGGTCTTTTCAAATGAGTCAGTTCTTCGCATCAGGTGGCCAAAGTATTGGAGTTTCAGCTTCAACATCAGTCCTTCCAATGAACACTCAAGATTAATTTCCTTTAAGATGGACTGATTGGACCTCCTTGCAGTCCAAGGGACTCTAAAGAGTCTTCTCCAACACCACACTTCAAAAGCATCAATTCTTCGGCGCTCAGCTGTTCCAACTCTCACATCCATATTCCAACTCTCACATCCATACATGACTACTGGAAAAACCATAGCCTTGATGAGACAGACCTTTGTTGGTAAAGTAATGTCTCTGTTTTTTAATATGCTGTCTAGATTGGTCATAGCTTTCCTTCCAAGGAGTAAGCGCCTTTTAATTTCATGGCTGCAGTCACCATCTGCAGTGATTTTGGAGCTCCCAAAAATAAAGTCTGTCACTGTTTCCACTGCTTTCCTATCTATTTGCCATGAAGTGATGGGACCAGATGCCATGATCTTAGTTTTCTGAATGTTGAGCTTTAAGCCAACTTTTTCACTCCCGTCTTTCATTTTCATCAAGAGGCTCTTTTTTTTCACTTTCTGCAAAAAGGGTGGTGTCATCTTCATATCTAAGGTTGTTGACATTTCTCCCAGCAATCTTGATTCTAGCTTGTGCTTCTTCCAGCCCAGCGTTTTTCATGATGTACTCTGCATATAAGTTAAATAAGCAGGGTAACAATATACAGCCTTGATCTACTCCTTTACCTATTTGGAACCAGTCTGTTGCTCCATGTCCAGTGTTAACTATTGCTTCCTGACCTGCATACAGGTTTCTCAAGAGGCAGGTCAGGTGGTCTGGTATTCCCATCTCTTTCAGAATTTTCCACAGCTTATTGTGATCCACACAGTCAAAGGCTTTGACATAGTCAATAAAACAGAATTAGATGCTTTTCTGGAACTCTCTTCCTTTTTTGATGTTGGCAATTTGATCTCTGGTTCCTCTGCCTCTTCTAAAACCAACTTGAACATCTGGAAGTTCATGGTTCACATATTGCTGAAGCATGGCTTGGAGAACTTTAAGCATTACTTTACTAGCGTGTGAGATGAAGGCAATTGTGCTGTAGTTTGAGCAATCTTCGGGATTGCCTTTCTTTGGGATTGGAATGAAAACTGACCTTTTCCAGTCCTGTGGCCCCCGCTGCATTTTCTAAATTTGCTGGTATATTGAGTGCAGCACTTTTACACCTTCATCTTTTAGGATTTGAAATACCTCAACTGGAATTCCTCACCTCCACTAGCTTTTTTCATAGTGATGCTGCCTAAGGCCCACTTGACTTCACATTCTAGGATGTCTTGCTCTAGGTGAGAGATCACACTGTCATTGATTATCTGGGTCATGAAGATCTTTTTTGTATAGATCTTATTTATATTCTTGCTACCTCTTCTTAATACCTTATGATTCTGTTAGGTCCATACTATTTCTGCCCTTTATTGAGCCCATCTTTGCATGAAATCTTGGTATCACTAATTTTCTCAAAGAGACCTCTAGTCTTTCCCATTCTATTGTTTTCCTCTATTCCTTTGCATTGATCATTGAGGAAGGCTTTTTTTTTTTTTTTTTTTTTTTTTATCTCTCCTTGCTATTCTTTGGAACTCTGCATTCAAATGGATATATCTTTCCTTTCTCCTTTGCTTTTTGCTTCTCTTCTTTTCACAGCTATTTGTGAGGACTCCTCAAAAGCCATTTTGCTTTTTTGCATTTCTTTTTCTTGGGGATGATCTTGCTCCCTGTCTCCTGTACAATGTCATGAATCTCCATCCATTGTTTATCAGGTACTCTGTCTATCACATATAGTCCCTTAAATATATTTCTCACTTCTACTGTATAATCATAAGTGGTTTGATTTAGGTCCTACCTGAATGGCCTAGTGGCCCCGCCCCCCACACTTTCTTGAGTTTAAGTCTCAATTTGGTAATAAGGAGTTCATGATCTGAGCCACAGTCAGCTCCCAGACTTGTTTTTGCTGACTGTATAGAGCTTCTCCATCTTTGGCTGCAAAGAATATAATCAATCTGTTTTTGGTGTTGACCATCTGGTGATGTCCAGGTGTAGAGTCTTCTCTTGCTGTTGGAAGAGGGTGTTTGCTATTACCAGTGCATTCTCTTGGCAAAACTCTATTAGCCTTTGGCCTGCTTCATTCTGTACTCCAAGGTCCAATTCGCCTGTTACTCCAGGTGTTTCCTGACTTCCTACTTTTGCATTCCATGTGTCTATAATGAAAAGCACATCTTTTTTGGGTGTTAGTTCTACAAGGTCTTGTAGGTATTCATAGAACTGTTCAACTCAGCTTCTCTAGCATTACTGGTCAGGGCATAGACGTGGATTACCATGATATTGAATGGTTTGCCTTGGAAACGAGCAGAGATCATTCTGTCATTTTTGAAATTGCATCCAAGTACTGCATTTCAGACTCTTTTGTTGACTATAATGGCTACTGCCTTTCTTCTAATTGATTCTTGCCCACACTAGTAGATATAATGGTCATCTGGGTTAAATTCACCAATTCCAGTCCATTTTCATTTGCTGATTCCTAAATTGTCGACGTTCACTCTTGCCATCTCCTGTTTGACAACTTCCCATTTGCTTTGATTCATGGACCTAATATTGCAGGTTTCTATGGACTATTGCTCTTTTTAGCATCAGACCTTATTTCTATCACTAGTCACATCCACAGCTGGTTTTTGTTTTTGCTTTGGCCCCATCTCTTCCTTCTTTCTGAGATTATTTCTCCATTGATCTCCAGTAGCATATTGAGCACCTACTACCTGGGGAGTTCATATTTCAGTGTCCTATATTTTTGTCTTTTCATACTATTAATGGGGTTCTCAAGGCAAGAATACTGAAGTGGTTTGACATTCCTTTTTCCTGCGGACCACATTTTGTCAGAACTCTTCACCAAGACCCATCCGTCTTGGGTGGCCCTACATGGCATCGCTTAGTTTCGTTGAGTTAGACAAGGCTGTGGTCCATGTGATTAGATTAGTTAATTTCTGTGCTTGTACTTTCAGTCTGTCTGCCCTCTGATGCCCTCTCTCAGGGCCTACTGTCTTACTAGGTTTTCTCTTACCTTGGATGTGGGGTATCTCCTCTTGGATGCTCCAATGCCAAACTATGTTTTTAGCAGTTAAGATACAGTATAAGTTAATTTCAATTTTTTTAAACTTCTTATTTTGTTTTGGGGTATAGTCAATTGACAATATTGTGATAGTTTCAGGTGAAAAGCAAATGGACACAGCCATATATATATACACACACACATATTCTTGTCCCCCAAACTCACCTCCCAGCCAGGTTGCCACATAACTTTGAGCAGAGTTCCATATGATACATAGTCAGTCCTTTTTGGTTATCCATTTAAAATACAGCAGTGTGTCTATGTCCATCTGAAACTCCCTAACTACCCCTCCCTCTCATCTTCCACCCCTGAAAACCGTAAATTCATTCTCTAAGTCTGTGAGTTTTTTTCTGTTTTGTAAGTTTATTTGTATCATTTCCTTTTTAGATTCCACATATAAGGGGTGTCATATTTCTCTTCCTTTATCTGACTTACATCACTCAATATGACATTCACTAGGTTCATCTATGTTGCTGCAAATGAGATGGTTTCATTCTTTATAATGGCTGAGTAATATCCATTGTATGTATATATCACATGAATTTATCCATTCATCTATCAATGGACATTTAAGTTGTTTCCAGGTCTTGGCTGTTGTGCTGCAATGAACTTTGGGGTGCATGTATCCTTTCAGATCAGGTTTTTCTCTGGATATATGCCCAGGAGTGGGATTGCAGTCATATGATAGCTCAATTTTTAGTTTTTTAAAGAATGTCCATAATGTTCTTCACAATGGTTTTACCAATTTACTTTCCCACAGTTTGGGAAGGTTCCCTATAAGTTAAATTGTAAACCATATTTTAATAGAGTCAGACCATCTGATTAATACATGCTTTCATTTCCTAACCTCATTGCTTACAGTAGGAAATGTAGAATCATATTTAATCCTTCTTTCCTTCTCAATCCCCATATTCAATTCCTAATTTCCATTGGTTCTAATTCAAGACTTATCTAGAATACACTTACTTAATATTCACAACGACCATCATAATCCTGTCACTGTTTCACCATCATACAGACTCTATCATGGTATCCTTGGTTTCATTTTTGCCATCCCAAGACCATTTTAAAAGGAGGCAAGGATATACAATGGAAAAAAGACAACCTCTTTAACAAGTGGTGCTGGGATAACTGGTCAACCACTTGTAAAAGAATGAAACTAGAACACTTTCTAACACCATACACAAAAATAAACTCAAAATGGATTAAAGATCTAAATGTAAGAGCAGAAACTATAAAACTCCTAGAGGAGAACATAGGCAAAACACTCTCCGACATAAATCACAGCAAGATCCTCTATGACCCACCTCCCAGAATATTGGAAATAAAAGCAAAACTAAACAAATGGGACCTAATGAAACTTAAAAGCTTTTGCACTACAAAGGAAACTATAAGTAAGGTGAAAAGACAGCCCTCAGATTGGGAGAAAATAATAGCAAATGAAGAGACAGACAAAGGATTAATCTCAAAAATATACAAGCAACTCTTGAAGCTCAATTCCAGAAAAATAAATGACCCAATCAAAAAATGGGCCAAAGACTAAACAGACATTTCTCCAAAGAAGACATACAGATGGCTAACAAACACATGAAAAGATGCTCAACATCACTCATTATCAGAGAAATGCAAATCAAAACCACAATGAGGTACCATTACTCGCCAGTCAGGATGGCTGCTATCCAAAAGTCTACAAGCAATAAATGCTGGAGAGGGTGTGGAGAAAAGGGAACCCTCTTACACTGTTGGTGGGAATGCAAACTAGTACAGCCGCTATGGAGAACAGTGTGGAGATTTCTTAAAAACTGGAAATAGAACTGCCATATGACCCAGCAATCCCACTTCTGGGCATACACACTGAGGAAACCAGATCTGAAAGAGACACGTGCACCCCAATGTTCATCGCAGCACTGTTTATAATAGCCAGGACATGGAAGCAACCTAGATGCCCATCAGCAGATGAATGGATAAGGAAGCTGTGGTACATATACACCATGGAATATTACTCAGCCGTCAAAAAGAATTCATTTGAATCAGTCCTAATGAGATGGATGAAACTGGAGCCCCTTATACAGAGTGAAGTAAGCCAGAAAGATAAAGAACTTACAGCATACTAACACATATATATGGAATTTAGAAAGAAGGTAACGATAACCCTATATGCAAAACGGAAAAAGAGACACAGAAATACAGAACAGACTTTTGAACTCTGTGGGAGAATGTGAGGGTGGGATATTTCAAAAGAACAGCATGTATACTATCTATGGTGAAACAGATCACCAGCCCAGGTGGGATGCATGAGACAAGTGCTCCGGCCTGGTGCACTGGGAAGACCCAGAGGAATCGGGTGGAGAGGGAGGTGGGAGGGGGGATCGGGATGGGGAATACGTGTAAATCTATGGCTGATTCATATCAATGTATGACAAAAAAAAAAACAAAAAACAAACCAAAAAAAAAGCCAAAATAATACTTTTAACACATAAGCAAAGTCATATGGTTTTTCCACCCAGCATCAATGACTTCTCATCTCACTATCAAAGTCAAATTCCTATAGTCCTGTAAATTGTCCTGTATGATGACCAACACCCTTGTTATCTCTTGGCAGTCATCTCACCCTCTATCATTCCTTTTCAGCCTTGTTCAGTCTTGTAGCTGAAATATCCCCGGTAATTTTAAAACTCAGAAACATTCTGTTTTACCTTTATATTTTCTGCTGGCATATATACACACAGTTTACTCCCTGACCATATTTGAGTCATTGGGTTTATGTCATCTTATTCACAGATGAATATTCTATTTGAAACTTAACACTCTCTTGCTAGCATCCTATTCCTCTCTAACTTACTCATTCTCCATGGTAGTTACCATATAAAATACTACATGTTTTTGTTTATTAACTTTCTCTCCTGCTAGAATGTTTTCTTCAAGATGACTGTATTTCTTGTGTGTTTTGTTTACTCTATCCCAATATGAGAACCTGCCATATAATATATGTTTGATATCTTTGAACACGTTAATAAATATAAATCTAACAAATTAACACTTTTTTAAACCATAAGGCTAAAACCAATTTAATATATAATAAATTGTCCTTAGGCTATACCTTTGATATATTGCCTATGATTTCTAATTAAAGTCATATAAATAATGTAAACTAGAGTTCAGGGGATCTTAGTATAATTGTGCCTTTAAAAGTCATGTAAAAGAAAAAAAATAAACTTTAAAAAAGTTAGAGCCAAGTAATTATTCCAGTCAATTAGTTGGTATATATCAAATGCATGAATTATCTGCTAATGAAATTCTCTTCATTACGCTCATCATTAGAATTTTCTTTAATCCTAAAGGGCACTAGCTGAATATCTTCTTCTCTCTACATTCTTTTACACAATCTCCCCATGTCATACCTAGAAGGTCATGAAGTTAATTGGCTGTTGAGTACTTAATGTAGTTAATTCCATCTTATAAGTTATCTGATTTTTAATTTTAAAGTTCTTTGGTCAAGGTTACAGGATTAGCATAACCTCAAATCAAGAACATGTTTCTAGGCAGGGCAACACTTTGCTAGTCAGTAGCTCACTGAAACTATTGATGTTGATATAATTGCATGAAAATCCAGCTGCATTTACTCACATTGGAGAGTACAACGTATGCTTTTCCTTATAATTTTTATGTTAGTCCTGTAATACTGTTGAAGGTGTGACTGGATAGTGAGAAATCAAAAGGTAGTGAATAAGTCAATAGAAGTTTGAAGTATTTCAGTGCTGACTTTGCATTAGTAAATAAGCATATATAGTGATTTTTGTCTTATTAAGTAATGATACTCTTTTTACTTTCTAGCTACAGTTTATTCAGAATGTATTTGCTTCTTTAATTCTCACACAGATGTTTTAAATGTAATTTGCTTTATCCTCATTGTACAGATTGAGACTCCGAAATTCCAAGTATTACATGATCTTTGTTAGGGATAAGGAATCAAATAATTTTTACGCTGGAACCTGTACTCATCCTTCTACACAGTTTGCAAGCTCATACAGGTAACAGTGAATCAGTGACTTATATAAGTGTCAAAATAGGAAGACGAAGAAGTTGGAAATTCAAGAGTGCACGCTCTACCCATAAAGATGGCCAGTGCTTCAGTTCAGTTCATTGTTGCTTTGCTGCATGCTCAGCATTGCAGAATCTTCTTTTTAAAGCCAGATTGCAGTTTATAAAAAAACACACTTCATTCATTTTTAAATGTTGTAGCATATTTCTGACTAGGTGCAGTTTATGAACTGAAGGATTTAGATGTACTATACTATATTCTTCCCACTCATTTAATTAAGTAGCAGACTATATTTTACTTAAAGCTCTTAGTTCCCAAAGGACCATTATCATCATAGCTCATTAAATTCTATCCTCTTGAGATCCTCCAGATAAGTGGTTTACAAACAGCTGTACTCAACTCTAGGTTCCACAAAAGTAGCAAAAGAATCATTGTAGATGATGAGAGAAATGCTGAGCAGTCAAGGTTGGTGACTTTCAGATCTTTCTACAATGTAGCTTTTTATTTCTTTGTTTTGGGAAATAAATATTCTGCTGATAAAAATTTGGAAAGAATGTTCAAAGTTGTATCAGAACTCTACCATTAAAAACTGTTGATTCAAACTGAAGTAAAAATTATGAGTGGCATTGGTGACTTTAAATGTAAAAGTTGTCATGATGTGATTTCAATGAATTTAATGAGAATCCTGAAAGTAGGTCTACGCTCCTTTTCCTACAACACCATCCAATGGGGGCAGGATGTCTGACACAGAGAGGTTGCTCGATTCCATTTTATTCAGTGGATTTACCCTCTGTGTGATGCACGGGTGGAGTTTTCTCAGAAAGCACAGCCAGTTCAGTAACTTTTAAGACCCACAGCGCCTCTGTTTCTTATGTGATAAGGACATCCCCTTCCCTTTCCTACTTCTCCATGGCTGAAAAGGGCATATATTTTCTAAGTTAAACCCAGGCAGTTTCTCATTTTATTTCATTTATACATTTAATAAAGTGGTCAATCACTTATTTTTAATTTTATATTTATCCAAGGAAATCATTCATTGTATCAATATCTAGTAAATAGTAAAGAGTCATACTTCTGTAATAGCTGTTCTATAATTTGGGTGGATGACAGTTTAGCTAGATGTCACAGTAATGTATTAAAAAAAATAGGTTGGTCTATTCAATTAAAAAAAAAAGAAAAACTCAATTGAATAATTTAGCCAGAAAATGATAAAATAAAAAGATTTAAATAGTGGCATCATAAAAAAGGATTTAGGAAGGTTTCCCAAAATGCAGAAAAGATCGGGAGATTTTTTCTTTCCTTTCCATTAAAAAATGGAAATTACCTAGTTTTGCCAACTTTATTCTTTAAGACAAATTGGTATCCCTACATCATATCCCGATTGACCTCAAAGTAGATCTAACAGTAAATCCAGGAACTGCCTATCCTGCACATTCCTTATCTGTTCTATATTTAGCTCAATTGTCACTAACAATAGAATTTCCACTCTTTGCATTTTCTGATTTCATTCATCTTCTCAGTCATTAGATCTCACTTTCTCCTAATAGATTAATCCTCTGCAATTATCTTTTACTATATTATTACTAAAGTTGCACATCTGTACTCTACACCCTCCTTTGTTAGAGAAGAAGCTTCACCCTTATCTGAGTTTTATGAAACCTAAACTCTTACCCTTTACATTTAATCCACATCCTTTACGGGTTAGGTTCAGTTCTGCAGGGGAGAAACAGATTTAGATAACTTGCTACAAATCCATTATTGTGCCTTACCTGACAAGAGGAAAGTCAGAACAACTCTTATCGATTGGACTTGGAAATATAGTAAATGCGATGAAAATTCAGCTTTCTGATGACTGGTGTCTGGAAGCCAGCGATCAGAGTTGAGGTTGAATTTGGACTTCCCCTTTTTATTTCTGGATGCAGTCTTTCTCTGTTGTGTAGAAAAAAAAATTAAATATGTGCCCTTTCCCACCTGCTACAACCTATTTATGGACTGTGCTGGCTGTTATTTTGTGGAGAAACCTAAGAAGACAATATTTCCAGAACTCTATTTGACTGGGCTGCCTGCAAGTTTTAAAGTTCCAGTCAGAAAACAGCAGTCTTCTTCAGGGCCTATTGCATCAGATTACCTGACACCCTTTCCTCCATTGCTTTATTTTTTCCCGTAACATATTCGAACCTCTGATATTATGTGTATATGCAGCTTCTTCTCTGAACACCATCACACTTGAAAAAAATTCCATGGGGGCAGGATCTTGTTGGTTCTGTCCAATGCAATCTCCTCAGTACCTGGAACAGTTCTTGCTACAGAGTAGGCACTGAGAAAACTTTTACAGAATGGAGAATGGATTTCTAAGACTTAGTCAGGTATGGTAAAAAGCTCTGGTTATGTTGCTACAGTGAAGACTGACATTGAACTCAACCTGCAACATCAACCTTTCTGATGATCTACAGCTGGCTGGGCCACACTGTGGCTTTTGGACTTAATGGCCCCACTTTCTCTGTCCTCCAGAAACACAAAACACAGACACACACACACACTGCTATGCTGTTTCTGTTTCTCTGGAGACCCTGGCTGATACATCTTTGGATACTAAGAGACTCTGTTTGTTGGTTTTCATTAACCTACAACACAGTGACTTCTTGCTCCTGTTCCTTATGTTGCTGGACTACTGGAGTTTCAATCATAGGAATTCAATTTGAACATTATCAAAGCCATTATTGAGAACCCCAAGGTTTCCAGTAGCAAAGGAACTATTTGGGTCCTATTATGAAACCAGCCTACCATTCCCAGAAAAATGAAAACAACAGCAAAACCAGCCACACTGGGGTAGATACTGGATCCTCATTGAGATAAAAGTGGGCAATATCTGTTTCAAGGATTGTGCCATGAAAAATTGGTAAAAAAAAAAAAAATTACCTCCAAATGTGAACTCAGTAAGAGGTGCTCACATTCCAGTGATAAGACAACAAATATCAGTCAAGACTTTATCCTTGTGAAACTATAAATCAAGAATGACTCGATCTTTGGTGCTTTTCATCAGCTTCAACCACAGCATTTCATGAATTTATGACCTGTTAACAGCTTTAATTCTACTTTGTTATAATCTTACCACACCCACCCCTGGTGCCTTCCCACATGGAATGACCAGCAAACTTTATAACTCGACTCTAGCAGATGTAAGAAACACTGACCCACTGAGTTAAGTATACTGTTCACAGCAGAAGTCAGTTATAAGGTGGGGCCAGAACCCATTCGTGACTGATTTAGTACATGGTGATTTTACTTTATGAGAGTCCGTTACCTCATTTCTTTAACATCTGGAACTTCAACAAACTGGAAACAACGTAAGCAAAGGAGAAATCTCAGGCTCATGAAGTGAATACATTTTTCTGCATTTTGTACAAATCCTCTCTTTAGTAGAGATCACAAAATGAGGACACCTGAGCAGATGTCTTTTCATTCAAGTAGAATTTCCATGAAAGAACATCAAGTGTTCTTCACTCTTGAAAATTTATATTTTTTCAACCATAGTTGAAGATACATTGTATGGTATAGCCAAAATAAAACCATAACTACACATACAAGTCTCTGGATTAAGATGCAGAATGGGCCTCTTCATGGCCCACCACATACATGTTGTCATGGATTTACTCATAAAAACTCTTTGTCTTTTATAACCTCATCTCTGAGTTCAAAATAGTTTATTATAAATGTTAAATGTACTTCACTAAGTTTTTTGATAGTTCTGTCTATGGAATAGTATATCCACATCCTGCCTTCAGCATGTCCTAAGTATAGATAGTTTCAAAAATCACCATCCATTGACATACCGTTTGTTCTATAACATCACAATGACATTTAAAATCAATATACTTCCACTCACAATGTCTATTAGGACAAGGTTTCTTTAATAATATCATTATCATTTCTGGCTTGCCTCAGCAAATTTCTCTCATTTTATCAAAGAAATTTTCTGTCTCCAGAAACTATTTTAACATCAACAGTCATTGTAGATTTTATTATGATATTGAAAAATATTGTTCAAAGCGATCCCTCTCTGTAGCTGCCTGGCCATTAGCCATTACTCATCATCCAATTACTACATAGAAATTTCAAGTGGACCTTGGGAAAATGCCTACACTATTACAATTCTATTAGAATGAAATTGAAAACTACCAACCCCATATCTTCTCTGGCCATGACCATGTTTTTACACAGCAACTCAATGCATATAGTTCTACTCCTAAAACACCACTCCATGATAAATATACCTTCTATCCTGACCCTTTTCTGTAACAAGTTTGTAACAAAATATCAATATTCAGTCTGTACCCAGGTGATACTGAGCCAGAGTGGGACACACAGAAAGAGCAACAGAACACAACACAATATGTCAAGAGAGTTCCCTATTATGTGATGATAGAAATTAAATTCTCAGAGATAAACTGTGATTTCCAAATGCCACCTGGCCTTCCATCTGACACATTGATACCACCTGCTTCTGATGGAAATGGAAAGATTGCTTGCTAGGGCTGGTCAAAAATGATCAACTCAATCAAATCCCCTGTCTCCTATCTTCAGTTGCCTTGAAAATACAAATTTTTTTATGTCTTCCTTAATTCCATACTGTTTATAACTCTGCTAGACCCTGTGCTGCCTTCCATTTCCATTTTTTTTTTTTAAAGATTTCTTTATTCTTATTTTTGGTTGCTCTGGGTCTTCATTGCTGGTGTGGGCTTCCTCTAGTTGTGGCAAGTGGGGGCCACACTTCATTGTGGTGCATGGGCTTCTCCTTGCAGTGGCTTCTCTTGTTCTGGAGCATGGGCTCTAGGCACACAGGCTTCAGTAGTTGCAGTACTTGGACTCAATAGTTGCAGTGCTTGGGCTTAGTTGCTCCACAGCATCTGAAATCTTCCTGGACCAGGAATTATACCCATGTCCCTTGCATTGGCAGGCAATTCTTAACCACTTGACCACCAAGGAAGCCCCCATTTTTCATCCGTTGAACAATCTGATATGGACACAGTAACTAATCCTAGAAGTTTGACCATGAAAACCTATTGAGGTTGAAGAAAGAATTCAAGGATGCCCCACTTCTACCTTTGTTTCAACTTATTTGCCATCATCTATTTTTTTAAAGCTAATTTTAAGTTTAATGTAGTTGGTTCTATGACACTGATGTGAATCTTACCTTTAATGATTTGGAATTATTTGCATTAGACTCAGTGGCATCAGAGTTTTAATTTGATCTAATTGATTCTGACTTTGTTTATGGATCTAAGTTTTAAAGAGTGGGGTGTGTTCCTGTTTCTCTGGACCTTATCTAGGGGGACAAGAGAGGCAAAATCATAAATGACTGAACCATTCATGGGCTATCAGTTCAGTTCAGTTGCTCAGTCGTGTCTGACTCTTTGTACCCCATGGACTGCAGCATGCCAGGCTTCCCTGTCCATCACCAACTCTGAGAGCCTATTCAAACTCACGTTCATCATGTCAGTGATGCCTTCCAACCATCTCATCATCTGTCATCCCCTTCTCCTCCCACCTTCAATCTTGCCCAGCATCAGGGTCTTTTCCAATGAGTTGGTTCCTTGCATCAGGTGGCCAAAGTATTGGAGTTTCAGCTTCAGCATCAGTCCTTCCAATGAGTATTCAGGACTGATTTCCTTTAGGATTTACTGGTTTGATCTCCTTGCAGTCCAAAGGACTCTCAAGAGTCTTCTCCAACACCACAACTCAAAAGCATCAATTCTTTGGCGCTTTTTCTTTATAGTCCAACTTTCACATCCAAATACGACTACTGGAAAAACCATTGCTTTGACTAGACGGACCTTTGTTGGTAAAGCAATGTCACAAGAATAAATATAATTCTTACACTGAGTCCTTGAGAAGATCACATTAGAAGTGGCACTGTTTCTTTAGCCATGTGTGTAGGTTATAGACAAATAAAGGATTCTATTTGTGATGTCTCTAGGAGTGCAATATTTAATTTCCATATTCTGAATTGTTTTTATAGGTTTTACAGCCTAAATTCAAACTTGTCTCTTTTTCTCAACCATTTACAAGAGGGCTTGAAGGGCAGTGAGAATTTGGGAAACATGCTATTATTAAAATTAATGATAATTTTCTGAGATTGTCCAGGAAGTGTTTAGAAGGCTTGATGAAGATTTTGATATTGAAAGTAATCTATCAGTCTGCTAAAGGCAGATGAAGGAAGGAGAACTAGAGTACTATATTCAGTCAACTAGTGCTCTCATCTACATCAACCAGAGTTGATGAAGAGATCAAATTAACTAGAATGTAATATCTATACATCACTTTATATGTTTTGCAGACAGAAACATATTTTTGCCCAACAAACATTAGTGGTAATTATAGTCTCTACAGAGTAACTGATACAATCAAAATGTAAGGGCACTATCAGTCTTTATCTATTTCTTTCTATATGTATTTTTCTAGGAATTCTTAAAACAGATGACCATATATACAAATTTATAAAGATCATATGAAAACTAATTTGCTAATTACTTGTGCCTCTCAGAGTGTGAAAACAGCCTTATCTTTTTCTCCTAAATTTTAGAGTTGATTGAATTGAATAGTTCCCCAAGAGTGGCTTTACCTAAATACTTAATGCAGTGATTTTTAAAGTATTTACCTCCAGGTTAACACCCGCCCAGAAGCTTTGGGACACCTGTGTCTTATTTTGTAGATAAATGTTTAGAGCAGAAATCCATTAAGACTAATCAAACCCGAGGCATTGTTGCAGGCCATTAATTTACCTGAACCTATTAATTCTTGTCATTTTCAAAAAATATTTACTTAAACAGGGGTCTGGAAACTGAGATAAAACCAGTGCAAAATGCACATAAAATGGGAAATATCATATGGATGTGTGCATACATATGTAACTATATGTGTGTAAAAATATTTATTAAGAATTCAAATAAAACATTATGCAGATTTACCTGCAAATAAATGTTTTAAATATTTTGTAATGGTCTCATAAATTTATAGTTTTTTTTTGTAATCTCTTAAAAATGTATACTGAGGATTTAACCAGTTTGTTCATATAGTAACAATGTAACAATGTAAGTGCAACCTAAAAACAAAGTGTTCTACACAAGATCTAGCAGTTCTCTGCAGCATCTGTTTACATACTAAATATGAAATATAAAAGTCTGCATTTCCCAGATACCTTAATAACAGGGATGGTCCTGCAAATGATGTTTATTTTATTTAATTTCCAGTGCAGAAAATATTAACCATTGGTATACAGTCAAGGTCAGTTGAATCCAATTTTAGTTCTTGACTTTTTTTCTGAGTACTTGTAAGCATTAGTATTTTAGCATCTTTGTTTTTTATTCTTAGAGATTCTGAAAAAAAAGAAAAGAATACATCTTTAAATAGAATGTAAAATGTATTCTACATTACAGTTGCCACCATTGGATGATTTTTGTAAAATATAAGATACAGAATAACATTTTTATAGTAGTATTTTCTGTGTATTAAAATTTTGATGTTTAATCATCATAGGAATTATCTTCTTACTACTCAGCAGTTATACCAACTATGCTAAAAGGAAGACAGAATGAAAATATAGAATTGCCTAGAATGTGAAACAATGCTGAAGTAAATGATCACTTTTTCATTATCCTTAGTTTTTCTAGCTGTATTGCCAAAAAAAATTACATTAGCTTTCAAAAAAGATATAAAAGAACTCTGGAGATATTATTTGTAGAATTTAATATTTTAGGCTTCAGATATTCATTTTCTTTCATAATAGCAAAGAGAAGAAAATTGACAGAAGAAGATTTATCACAGTTATTAGACAAATTATAAGATGAATGCAAAACGACAGAGAGCCGCACACTAATCTCTAATCTCTAATGATGATGGTGAAATTGGTCATATAAGCACAATCTCAGAGTATGCCTCTTTCTATAATATTAATTGATTGTTTTTTGTACTCAAGAATTAGTATTTATTTCATTTCTCCAAAGAAGACATACAAATGGCCAAAAAGCACATGAAAAGGTGGTCAACATTGCTGATTATTTGGTAAATGCAAATCGTCATCAAAAAATCTGCAGACAATAAATGCTGGAGAGGGTGTGGAGAAAAGGGAATCCTAAATTGGTATAGCTACTGTGAAGAACAGTATGGATGTTCCTTAAAAAACTAAAAATAGAGCTACCATATCCAGCAATCTCATGCCTGGGCATATATCCAGAGAAAACTGTACTTCATCAACATACATGCACCCCAGTGATCATTGCAGACCAGTTTACAATAGCTGAGACATGGAAGCAGCCTAAACGTCCAACTACAGATGATAAAGATGTGGTATATATATATATATATATATATATATATATATATATATATATATATATATACAGAAAGGAATGTTACTTAGCCATAAAAAAGAGTGAAATATTGCAATTCTCAGCAACATGGATGGACATAGAGATTGCCATACTGAATGAAGTAAATCAAATAGAGAAAAGCCAATATCATATAATGTCACTTATATGTGTAATCTTTAAAAAATGATACAAACAAACTTATTTACAAGACAGATTCTCAGACTTCAAAAAAGACCTATGGTTACCAAAGGGGAAAGGTGTGAGGGAGGGATAAATTAAAAGTTTCAGATTAAAATAAACACGCCACTATATATAAAATAGATAATCAGCAAGGACCTACTGTGTAGCACAGACAACTCTACTCAGTATTCTGTAATAATCTACATGGGAAAAGAATCTGAAAAAGAATGTATTTATGTATATGTATAACTGAATCAGTTTGCCATGCACTTGAAACTAACCCAGCACTGTGAATCAACTGTATCTCAATATAGAATAAAAATCATGTTAAAAAATAGTAAATGGACAGTGCACTTCTAAGAAAAGAAAAAAGTCTCATTCAGTAAGTTATGCAATAGGAAGACTTTCATAATATTTGCAAAATAATTCTCAATGGTTCTATTGTGCCAAAAACATATGTGACAAAATTAGCTTTTAGGGTAACAAAAATTTACTTGATACTGTTCAATAGAGAACAAATGTTGAAGGTAGGTATGTGCACAAAAGGGACTATAAATAAATTCATGATTTAGAAGTGAAAAAAATACTTGATCTGAGAGTTAAATCACTCATTATTAGAGAAATGCAAATCAAAACCACAGTGAGGTACCATTACACGCCAGTCAGGATGGCTGCTATCCAAAAGTCTACAAGCAATAAATGCTGGAGAGGGTGTGGAGAAAAGGGAACCCTCTTACACTGTTGGTGGGAATGCAAACTAGTACAGCCGCTATGGAAAACAGTGTGGAGATTTCTTAAAAAACTGGAAATAGAACTGCCATATGACCCAGCAATCCCACTTCTGGGCATACACACTGAGGAAACCAGATCTGAAAGAGACACGTGCACCCCAATGTTCATCGCAGCACTGTTTATAATAGCCAGGACATGGAAGCAACCTAGATGCCCATCAGCAGATGAATGGATAAGGAAGCTGTGGTACATATACACCATGGAATATTACTCAGCCATTAAAAAGAATTCATTTGAACCAGTCCTAATGAGATGGATGAAGCTGGAGCCCATTATACAGAGTGAAGTAAGCCAGAAAGATAAAGAACATTACAGCATACTAACACATATATATGGAATTTAGAAAGATGGTAATGATAACCCTATATGCAAAACAGAAAAAGAGACACAGAAATACAGAACAGACTTTTGAACTCTGTGGGAGAAGATGAGGGTGGGATATTTCAAAAGAACAGCATGTATACTATCTATGGTGAAACAGATCACCAGCCCAGGTGGGATGCATGAGACAAGTGCTCGGGCCTGGTGCACTGGGAAGACCCAGAGGAATCGGGTGGAGAGGGAGGTGGGAGGGGGGATCGGGATGGGGAATACGTGTAAATCTATGGCTGATTCATATCAATGTATGACAAAACCCACTGAAATGTTGTGAAGTAATTAGCCTCCAACTAATAAAAAATAAATAAATAAATAAATATAAAATAAATAAAATATGAAACATTTTTGCAGTTTTACAGCAAAGAGACTGGCCATTCTCTTCTCTACAAAATTATGATTCATTAAAAGTTTATATTATATTACAGTATAGTTCCTTAACAATGTTGTGTTAATTTCAGATGTACAGCAGTGATTCAGTTATTGTATCTATCCTTTTTCAAGTTATTTTCACATTCAAGTTATTACAGAATATTGAGCAGAGTTCCCTGTGCTATACAGGGACTTACTGTATCTACTTTAAATATAACAGTTACAGGTACATGTTAATTCTGGACTCCCAGTCTATCCCTCCTGGTAACCATAAGTTCTTTTTCCAAGTCTGTGAGTCTGTTTCAGTTTTGTAAATACATTTTATTCTTTAAGTGTAAAAAGAACCCAAAGTAAAGGTAAGCTGAAGCATATTACAGCTATACTGGAAATATGAAATCAGTATTTACAAGATGGTTACATTGCATTGCAGGCTTATGGATGAGAGTTAATGATAAGTTAATTGCATTCAAAGGATGTGATGAAGGTGAAAGAAGAAAGTGAAAAATTTGGTTAAAACTCAACATTCAAAAAGCAAAGATCATGGCCTCTGGTCCCATCACTTCTTGGCAAACAGATAGGCAAAAAATGGAAATAGTGACAGGCTTCATAATCTTGAGCTCCAAAATCACTATAGATGGTTACTTCAGCCATGAAATTAAAAGACTCTTGCTTCTTGGAAGAAAAACTATGAAAAACCTATACAGCATATTAAAAAGCAGAGACAACATTTTGCCAACAAAGGTCTGACTAGTCAGAGCTGTGGTTTTTCCAGTAGTCATGTACGGATGCGAGAGCTGGACCATAAAGAAGGCTGAGCACCAAAGAATTGCTGTTTTTGAACTATGGTGCTGGAGAAGACTCTTGAGAGTCCCTTGGACTACAAGGAGATAAAATCTGTGCATCCTAAAGGAAATCAACCCTGAATATTCCTTGGTAGCTCAGCTGGTAAAGAATCTGCCTTCAATGCAGGAGACCCTGGTTCAATTCCTGGATCAGGAAGATCCCAGTAGAAAGGGTGGGTTACACATTCCAGTATTCTTGGACTTCTCTGGGGCTTAGTTGGTTAAGAATCCACCTGCAGCATGGGAGACCTGGGTTTGATCCCTGCGTTGGAAAGATCCCCTGGAGGAGGGCATGGTTTCACACTCCAGTATTCTTGCCTGAAGTATTCCAATGGACAGAGGAGCCTAACTGACTGCAGGCCACAGGTTTGCAGAGAGTCCAACATGACTGAGCTACTAAGCACATTCATTGGAAGGACTGATGCTGAAGCTGAAGCTCCAGTACTTTGGCCACCTGATGTGAAGAACTGACTCATTGGAAAAGACCCTGATGCTGGAAATTATTGAGAGCAGGAGAAGGGGTGACAGGGGATGACATGGTTAGATGGCATCATCAAGTCAATGGACATGTGTTTGAGCAAACGCCAGGAAATAGTGAAGGACAGGGAAGCCTGGGGCGCTGCAGTCCATGGGGTCACAAAGAGTCAGACACAGCTGAGCGACCCATCAACAACAACAGCAACAGCATGTTTTTTTTGCAAAGTAAGGAATGTTACAAACCTTCCCGAGTCAGGGCCCTGCAAGAGTCCTTCTGCCAGTGTCATTGAGGCCAAAGAACAGGACTGAGTTTAGTTCAGAAGCAAAGGCAAGTTTCATGCCTTGATCAAGTCATGGGTATGTGAGAGCTCCTGCCCTAGAGTCCATGTGCTCTCCAACAGGGGGTGGTCGGGGCTGCTTTGTAGGGGTCCCTTCGGTGGGGAAGGGGTGGGGTTCCCCAGGGGTTGGCACAGCGGCACTGCTCAAGGCTTCAGCCTGCAATGCGAGGCACGCTTTCTCTGCACACAGCTTGCAGCCGTCTTGAATCATGAAGTCAGGCCCAGTGCTTCTGCACACAGCCTGCTGAGCTGAGGCATCTGTGCAGCTGCTTAGCAGCAGGGACTCTGGTTGGAAGCATGGGGCTCACGGCCTCTAAACACAGCCCCCTGTGAGCAAGCAAAACTAGGCTAAGCACAAAGGAAAAGGAAAAAGAGATGTTAGATTTAGTTTATTACTCATGGATCCCTGAGGAGTCACTCAGTCATGTCTGACTCTTTGCAACCCCATGGATACTAGCCCACCAGGCTCTTCTGTCCATGGGATTTTCCAGGCAAGAATACTAGAGTGGGCTGCCATTGTCTCCTCTGGGGATCTTCCCAACTCATGGATCTAATCCGCTTCTCCTGCATTGCAGACGAATTCTTTACTGCTGAGCCATCAGCGAAGCCCAGGATTTTATATCCACGGCCTGGAAATACAAAGCAATTACTTCCCCTCAAGTCTCACGGAAGCCCTGGGATAGCCTCTGCTGCCTTGTACAAGTGTCAAGAGTCCAGCCAACTGGTGATAATAGTAGGCAAGGCTGCCAAGGCTCCTTCTCGTCCACAGGTCATCACTGTCCCTGGGTGCCTGTTACCACTGGAAAGCCAGCCATAGGCAGTTGGTAGGCACAGATTAATTTCAGTCTCCTTTTCCCAAAGATGCCACAGTTTGATCTCCTTAAGGGGGCACAGTCAGCATGGCTTCGGGGCTATCCTGTGTGTGTATTACACCTGGATGTCGGGTTTCTGGGAAGGGTTTCTCTAAATGTGGCTGTCACTATTCTACCCCATCAGAGTAAACTCCAAGCGTAGAGCCAATCATCTTCTTTAATCAAGTAAAATTATCTCTTCAAAAATAATTCTATTCTATATTTAAGTTTTCTTACTAACTCATTAAATATGGTTACTTCTCTGAGGCACAGCACAAGATGTATTTCTAAAGAAAAGCTCAACGTTGTTTACTCAATTTACTTATTTAGTCAGTCATTAATCTTTTTTTTTTTTTTAACATGAAACCAAGTCTTTGTCAGAGTTAAGACTTGGGTATTTAAAAGTGAATGAATTTTATCTTTGCTTTATTTCTTTTTATATCTCTCTTTCTTTCTCTCTTTAGTCGCTAAGTCGTGCCCGACTCTTGCGACCCCATGGACTATAGCCTGCCAGGCAACTCTGTCCATGGGATTCTTCAGGCAAGAATACTGGAGTGTGTTGCCATTTCATTCTCCAGGGGATCTTCCCGAGCCAGGTATCGAACCTGGGTCTTATGCATTGAAGGCAGATTCTTTACCAACTGAGCTATGTATGTATACATGTTATCCCCTTAGCAAATTCTTAAAAAATATGAAAATCAGACTTTATTTTGCTCATCTTCTTGATAGATTGATTACTTAAAAAAATTGTTTCTGAGGTGGAATTTTGTTTTATACATTAAAAGTCCAACATTTGCATTGCCTGACTGACCTCAAGTTAACAGTGAAAAAGAAGAAAAGATTTTACTTTTATTCCTTTGTCTTTGCCTTTGCTTTTACTTTGAGGTCAATTGTACAGTCATTACTCATCTCAGTAAAACTTCTAACTGAAGTCAATTAGTAAATCAACTGAGAAAGCAGCAACTTTACTAATTCTTAGTATTTAATCAGAAGAAAAATCTGCTTTAATTTTATTTTGTTGGGGGTCAGAATCCAAACAAATACACCGATCTCTGGACAGTTTCTGAATCAAATAGCTAATAACCTGAATTAATAAAATAATTAAGTCAGAGAAGAATATTATCTAGAAAAATGAATGATATTGCTTTAGTAATAGGTTTCACAATTGAGAGAAAGCATCCTTCCTGGAACTGGTTGAAGGAAGGAATTCTATAAGTGTCTATTATATACTAGCCTCTGAACTATCATTTTTCACTTTACATGCCTTAACTCTTCCTTAAAGAGAAAACTAAGATTCCTGGTTAGAAGTTAAGAAGTTTAAATACAAACAGAAAAAACAAAGATGATATTATTATATGTGAAATGAGTTCATTTTAAAGGACCCTTACATAATTTAAAACATAATGAATAGTTAGTTACATGATATGATATGCCTTCAGAAATCACACTTCCAAATGTTATTAAATGCTAAGTTCAAATATCACATCCTCTACTATCAAGTAGCCAGTGATGTAATAAATCATCCCCAAAGTTAGAATTGGTTAAAATATCAACCATTAATTTACCTCACATGTAAATGGTTGACTGTTAGACTGGGTTCAGTCAATTGGTTTTGTGAGCCTGGATCTCACTTGGTGTTTGTTCACTTTGAATACTAGACACAATGATTCTAGAGTTGATATAAAATATTAGGAAAATTGACCCTGAAAATACTGAAAAATTGAATTATTAAAGGGTGTCTAGACCTAATATATAATTGTGTGTTAAGTCACTTCAGTCATGTCTGACTCTGCAGTGCTATGGACATAACCCACAGGGCTCTTCTGTCCATGGGATTCTCCAGGCAAGAATACGTGAGTTGATTGCCATGGCCTCTTCCAGGGGATTTTCCCGACCCAGGGATCAAACCTGAGTCTCATATATCCTGCATTGGCAGGCAGGTTCTTTATTATTATTTCCTTAGAAGTTTATTAAATCCATGTGGCAGTGGCCCAAGAAGAGAGAAACCAATCAATGAAATAATGAAGACAATCTAATATATATGATGCTTAATATGTTACACTGTCTTGTATTTTATATTGTATTGTCTTATATCATTTTACATCAAAAGGAAATGATTCATTTTAGCATTTGGAAAACCTAGATAGTAGCATTTTCCCACTTGGGGGTAAAAAAGGAAAGGTGATGTCTACCTCACTTCTTACAGAAATAAATTCAGAAAGGATAAAATTTTGAACATTGAAAATAAAATCCCAGAATGATTAGTAAAAAATATATGAGGATTTTTACATATTCTACTATGGAAAGAATTTTCTGAGGATGTGTTTTATCTCACAAGCCAAAAAACAAAACATTAATTAAAGAACATAGACATATAGATGAAAATATACACATACATATTTATATACAGAACCCACCTGCCAATGCATGAGACATAAGAAACACGGGTTTAATCTCTGGGTTGGGAAGACCCCCTGGAGAAAGAAATGGCAACTCACTCTGGTATTCTTGCTTGGAGAATCCCATGGATAGAGAAATCTGGCAGGCTATATAGTTCATAAAATGGCAAAAAGTGGCTGATTCATGTCAGTGTATGACAAAATCCACTATAATATTATAAAGTAATTAGCCTCCAACTAATAAAAATAAATAAAAAAAAAGAATCTACAGATTTAAAAAATTAAATATTAATTGACTCAATTTTTTCAGAGAAAAATAATTTTATCTAACACAAAACCATAGGAGCAACTTCACTGATACTATAAAAATAATCTTTTTCCAATTTGTTCTTTTCACATAGGAAACAGTTTATACAAATGTTTACATCTTTAGATACTTTATGATTTCTTAATTATCATATGCATTTAAAATGATTAAAATCAAATTAATTGGTCTTGATTAATGAGGTAGCATTTCTACTTTATAAAAATCATTTCTATTTTAATTCAGCTTATACCAGGTTGATAATTTGGCCCTGATATGATGTTATGAGCTATGAACAGAACCTTCTGATTAAATGCTATCCTGTGAACCTGATTTTGTTGTAATAAATTGTAAAAGCTGATAGCTCCTTAAGTGTTTAATTAAAATTTTAAGTGATTTATCTACTGAAAAAACAAATTAGGTTAAATATATTCCTAGCAACAAAGAACTACTTAAAATAATTTTTACATTGCTATTTTACCTTGTCTTTGCTCTTCAAGTGATTTTCTTTTAACCACAATTTTTTTTTTAATCATTAGCCATAATGTCTCTTTGTTTCCTCATCAACAAATAATATTAAGAATAAACAAATACAGTGATTATACCTTGGCTTATTCCATTCTTGAGTCAATTTTGTTATGTGTTAATTGGAAATATAATCTAAAATAGCCTCCTAAAGTGAAAAATAATCTTTTTGATTGTTTTACTGAGAAGGATAATCTTTCAAATATATTTAGGCCTAACTCTGGTCAAATATATATCTTTGTAAAAGAAAAATTTATATAATGGGAAGATTTTCAAATCATATAGGACTACTCTTTGTAATATAACATTTCAGCATGCAACATACTTTTATCTATCAAGAGTATTATTTTTGTGTTAATATTGACCTTAATTATATGTTTTGAATTAGGTTGATTAGATGTTCATATTGTGGTTTTGTGGAGTTTTTAGGAATTACATTTTTTATGGAGTTTTTCTGGAATTACAGTTAATGGGGCTCAAATTTTATCACTAAGTAGTCAAGTGACTTTGATTAAATAATTGTCTAAAGAGCTCCATGTGATTTCTGTCCAGTATTTTCTAATTCAATATACTTATGAAGCTTTTATTTTTTAATATAAATTTATTTATTTTAATTGGATGCTAATTAATTTACAGTATTGTATTGGTTTTGCAATACATTGACATGAGTCTACCACGGGTGTACATGTGTTCCCCATCCTGAACCCCCCTCCACTTCCCTCCCCATCCCATCCCTCTGGGTCATCCCAGTGCACCAGCCCAGAGCATCCTATATCTTGCATCGAACCTGGCCTCGTGATTCGTTTCACCTATGATAAAGTACACATTTCAATGCCATTCTCCCAAACCGTCCCACCCTCGCCCTCTCCCACAGAGTCCAAAAGACTGTTCTACACATCTGTGTCTCTTTTGCTTTCTAGCATACAGGGTTGTCGTTACCATCTTTCTAAATTCCATATATATGCGTTAGTATACTGTATTGGTCTTTATCTTTCTGGCTTACTTCACTCTGTATAATAGGCTCCAGTTTCATCCACCTCATTAGAACTGATTCAAATGTGTTCTTTTTAATGGCTGAGTAATATTCCATGGTGTATATGCACCACAGCTTTCTTATCCGTTCGTCTGCTGCTGGACATCTAGGTTGCTTCCATGTCCTGGCTGTTATATGAAGCTTTTAAAAATTCTTATGTTACTTTTGTTTTTATTTGAGCTATTATGTTTTATAGTATTTGTTTTTGTCACCATAAATACTTTCAGAAGCAAAATAAGAAATAGCAAGAATATAGGAAAGAATGATGTGAGAGAGACAGGAAGCAAAAAAAGGGGGAAAGAAGAGGGAGGATTGACAGGAAGTTAATTTGCTTACCTTTTTTTTCTTTAGATTTTTGGACATTTGTGCTAATTTGCTGCCTCCACATATCTCATCATTCACCACAGTAGATTCTAAATTTTAAAAATATCAAAATGTGAAAGTGAAGACAAACAATTCCTTATAGAAAATGTCTTCCAGATTCTTTTATATTTGGGAGATGCAGCATAGTTTCAAAACAGTGGCTCAAAATCTTGAGGGAATAACAAGACTGATAATTTGAATGCATTAAAAATGTGCCAAAATATTGTGTATGCATATGTTTACATTTGCAAATTATATCACAGGTGAAAGCTTAGTATATCTAGTGTAGAGAGTGCTGTAAAAGTTGATAAAGAGCAAAAAACTTACAGAAGAGACAAATTAGGACAGTTTACAAAAAAAGAAATAAATTTGGTTATGTGTCTCTTAAACTTATGAAAAATATTTGACCTCATTCACACAAGCGGAAATGTAATTTAAAATTAAACTACAGTCTCATTTTTGGTTTATCTTCTAAACTTAAAGTTTTGGAAATATCCAAAAATTTAACAACATATGCTATTTTGAGGTTGCTAGGATTCATGAACTCTTATGCTGGATGCAAATGAATGCAGCTGCAATGGAGACAAAAACTTGGGCTTAGTTGCTTAGTTGTGTCCAGCTCTTCACGACCCCATGGACTGAAGCCTGCTAGTCTCCTCTGTCCATAGAATTTTTCAAGCAAAACTCTAGGAGTGGGTTGCCATTTCCTCCTCCAGGGGATATTCCTGACCCAGGGATCAACAAAAACAACAGTATCTAACAAAACAACATGTAAATGAAAACTTTGACTCACCAATTATCTTCTAACAGTACATCTCACTTATGAGTCATTAAGTATGTAAACTGACATACACATAAACATTATTTTTAATTTCAAATGACCAGAAAGAACTGAAATATCTTAAAAATGTATATAGGTTGAATAAACTATAAAACACACAATGAAAATTGAATGTAACTCTCATATCTCTTACACTTCCAAACTTTTAATTTGTGAGTCATAATTAGTGTGACTTATCTAGATATTAGAAGTTAATCTTCATTAGGAAAATAGTTACCCCAAAAATGTATATGTCACATTTTTTTCTGTGCTATTTTTAGGTAAATTAAAGATTGTATAAAGGAAGTCTTTGGGGGAGAACCTAGGCTTTGAGCTGAATTGTAAGAAATGGTAGTATTTAAGAAAGTGAAATGTATAAGGAGGTAAATCTGCCTAAGTGAAAGTGCAAACCATTCTTAGGGAGAGAAAGCTCAGTAATTTCCAAATGATCATTTCAACCAAAGGCTGGTGGAATAGAGAGCAGGCTTTCATATATTCAATTCCAGAGAAGATGTTAAAAATGAAATGACAACTAGCAAATTGTTAATTGTATTTGGCACGAAGTATATTCAGTTGTTATTGGTACAAGCACTTTAAAATCTTTCACTGAATTTTCAAAGCAGTATGTATCCCCAAATTACATTTGTGGTGAAGGAAAATTGATGTGAAATCAAAGCCTACTCTGGTCACGGCTGTTCATGGCATAGCCTACTATTCAATTTTGTTCTTAGGGCTACAGTTTGAACTGTTTCATTGATTTGGGGAAATACTGAAATCAATAAAAATAATATCAAAATGTATAAATGGCTTATAGTGATTGAAAAGAATGGGGTTAAAATTCCTTTGTCTGAACAACAGCAAAAGATATACAAACAAGTAAAACAGGCCAGAAGAGCACATATGGACACATTATTTATAACATCAGTGTTGCAAAATAGAAAACTGATTCCAAAGCGCTTTCTGTCATACTGAATGAAATGTATCTTTGTGGATGTATTTTGTATTCTAATCCACATTACCATTACAGAATCTTTAGAAATCATCTAGCTAGTCAGTTATGTCAGAATTTTTATTGGAAATGTAAAATAGTAATAATAAAACAGCTTTGGATGAAGCACCTAAATTTTTTGAAAGCCAGTTGTGTTTTTCCCATTGGCAGAGAGTTTGCATGGAATTTCCTAGTTTTTTTAAAAAAAAATTTGACTAAGATGATATACTCTTAAATCAGCTCTTGTATATCCTTTCATTACTATTCAGTAGAGAGAATTTTAATTTCTGGGTTACTTGAAATATTTGCACATTTAGATTATAGCAAAATGTAGATAGTTGCTGCTGTGGTTACATTTATGTGTCAATTTGACTGGATTGAAGGATGCCCTGAGAGCTGGTAAAACATTATTTCTGGGAGGAGTTGTCTCTGGAAGAGATTAAAAGAGAGAGCGTAACTGAGAAAGAAGAAAAATTAACATTGACTGTATTTAGACTGCAAAGAAAATATTATTTTCTTTAAACATACTATAAATGCAAGAATTCTTTCAATAATGATATTTGAGAATTATGTTCCAGATTCTTTTTTAGGTTCTAAAAATACAAGAAAAATTTGTTCTTACTTTAGTGCAGTTTATAGTGAATATTTTGTATTACTGAAATTGGATTGGATTGAAGGAGTTAGTTTCTGCCAATTCTTTATTTGTTCTCTATAAGTATTTGTTATATTTTAGTGTATGGTGTGAGTAATCTTCTCTTATTTGAAACATACTTTCAAGGCTAATGAACATTTTAATAAAGTGGTATATCTCAATGTCATTAAGTAAGATGACATTAAAGGAAATAAATTATTTTTTAACTAAAACTTAAAGAATTAGAAAGCTTATGTATTTTGTAAGAGATGTCAGTAATGAAGACTAAAGGAAAAAGGACTGTCTCTGTAGGATAATCAATAGAAACTCTTCGATGTAATTGAAAAAACAGAAAGAGCTCCGTAATTTATGGAAAGTTTGATGTGAAAGAAAAAAGAACAAAATAATTGTGTGGGTGAGGGAGTTTGTGGCTTCTCAATTAAAGAATTTATATTAATCAAGATAAAACTTTAAAACATTATTTTTTTGCTTTTCAGAATCAACATTTGTTCACATTCAATTTAAGAAATTACAATATTAGTGATGAAATTTCTTGAAATACAAGTTTTAAACTAAGAAACTAATCACTGAGCATACTGTGTTACAAAACTGATAGAAAGTAACATTGCATTTTTCCCTAAAAGAAGGAATTATCTTATAATTGACAAATAGACTTTTTAGAGATTTTAATATACACTCAGTAACAGAATTGGTATTTACTAATTACAAAACTTCAGCTTCAATCCATTAGGAATTTATTCCTTGATCAAATATATAGTCTGTTCAAATATAGCTACTGTCAATATGTAACCATCTATGAATTGCTTTTAACTTAATAAAATATCTAACGTAATTGAAAATGGAAATGGAAAGCAAAAGTTTCAGGCTAACACTAAGTAACAACTATTGATTTCTTAGTCTAGAAGCTTATTTCTCTACAAAAGCACACACATGAAAATTATATTGCTATACACTGAAACTTTAAACTTAATTTCATCTGGAATATTAGGAGCACAAAAAGACTGAGATTAAAAGAATAACTATGAAAAAGTCTTTTCCTTTGCTAAATAAGTTCATAAATACAAAAATTCTATGATTATAATTTTTACATTTTGATTCAGTAATGTATTTTAGATGTACAACTTTTAATAGTCCATTCACCAACAGTTTATTCAGAAAGCAAACATGCTTAGCTAATTTTAATAGATATTATGTGAAAAGTAACAATTATTTGTGTAAATTATATTGGGTCTCTGAATTGATACCTCTTTTCTTAGTTCTTGCCATTTTTATTGAATTTCTTTTATACTGAGAAATGCTTCTCACTAAGAATGTGAAATTATGTCCTAAGCATTTCATGTATTTGTATATATCCATGATGATTTGAGTTTGGCTTTTACACCTTCATGATATATATATAAATATGCATATAATACCTTGTTCTAAACAGCAAACTATCTTTCCATAAAGGTATCATTGCTTTGTTGAGTTACACGGAATTGCATGTATAAATTCATCCTCATGTACTAGAGATTTTTGTTTTGTTCTTATTTTCTCCTTCAAAAACCTTTAACAGGCCCAGACTTTTATTTTTTAAGGAAACTACTTGAACCACTATCTGCTGTTGAAAAACCAGCCTAGCAGGTCTCTGTACACTGGTAAGTATATTGGTTGTCATGTAAATCACAGTCATAGTTGAGTGGATTACAGGATGGGTAGAGACTAGGGGGAAAAAAAAAAAAGAGTGTCTGTAGTTATTTGGGCCAAATCATATTCTTTATTGTGAATAAAGGAATTGACACTGTATGGTGATAAACATGCAGAAACAAAAATATCATGGATGATACTAGGCATGATTAACAAAGTTACATGTTATCAAAAGCAATAATTAATAAGCAGCCATGAGGAAGTGAAGGGAATGAAGAATGAAGTTGTCTGTGATAAGATCAGAGGAGCAAAGGTGGAGAGGATCTGAGGGATCAGGATGAAAATTCAACACCAACTATTCAGCCCCTGGGAAGATGATCTGTTTATATTATATAACATGTTGAAAACATATGCAAGATTGGACGAATAAAGTTTCTATCACAAACTTGAAACCATTTTAGAAATGTGACTTAAAGATTCAAATCTTATATATTATTGAGTCTGCCATGGGACATCACTCAGCTGGCAAACTAGACCATCCATCTAATTAATTAAAATATTATTAAGTACTGAATATATTTTATAGGCTTGACTTTTTAAATATAACACATAAATTTTCTATATAATCTTGTTGAAAATGAAAAAAAATAATAATCTCTTTACATTTTGTTAGTTATTTGGATTAATTTAGCTGAGTGGATCTCACAATCTGATATATACACAACAACTGAGGAACTTGTTAGACAATGCCTGTGACTGACTTATTTCATTCATTAATGTCCTCTAGGTTTATGCATGCTGTCACAAATGGCAGAGTTTCCTTCTTTTTTTAAGGTTGAATAATATCCCATTTTCTTTACCATTCATTTGTCAATGGGCACATGGATTCTTATCTTGACTATTGTGAATAGAGTTTCAGTGAACAAGAGAGGCCAGACAGCTCCTTGATATTCTTTTGTATATAAACCCATTGATTCCATTTACTTGGGAATCTAAAATACTCAAACTCATAGAAGCAGAGAATACAATACTGGTTGACAGATATAAGGTGTTGGAGGAAGTGGGAGTTGTTTTTTTTCATGAGTATAATGTTTCAAATATACTGATGAATTATTTCTAGAGATCTGTTATACCATATCTTACCTGTAGTTACATTACAGTATTGGGTACTTCAGAATATAAGAGGGAGTTCTTATGTTCTTACACAGAAATAAACAAAAAGCTAAAAGGTCACAGGAGACTTTGGGAGGTGCTAGATATGTGTGTTAACTTGATTGTGGTGGTGGTATCATGGATGTTTGCATATCTCCAAATTCATCAGTGGTACGATTGTACAACTTATGAATATATACACACACAAATATATTTCACATTTCCTGTTCACATTTCAAAACAAATTCATAGGAGTCAGAGCCCTAATCTCGCCCTCACCTTTCACACCGTCTGTTTTCAATATCTCTTCTACCTCTAGAATATGGTCCATATTTGCCTATTACTCATTTTTATTCCCAGAATTCTAGACAAAGCTTCCCAAAGAATATACTATGGAATAATGTGCTCCATGGAAAAATAAAAGCTGTAAATAAGTAAATTTGGGAAAATTCTGATACGATTCTGTGCATATTAGCATACTGAATCACATTAAAGTGAAGTGTCCAACTCTTTACGACCCCATGGACTGTATAGCCCACCAGGCTCCTCCATCCAGGGGATTTTCCAGGCATGAAGACTGGAGTGGGTTGCCATTTCCTTCTCCAGGAGATCTTCCCCACCCAGGGATTGAACCCGGGTCTCCTGCACTGTAGGCAGACGCTTTACCATCTGAGCCACCAGGGAAGTCACATCAGCAATATTAAATATCAAGCACATTAGTATATTAGTTGTTCAGTCTCTCAGTTCTGTTTGAATCTGAGATACCATGGACTGCAACACACCAGGCTTCCCTGTCCTTCATTGTCTCCTGGAGTTTGCTCAAACTCATGTCAATTGAGCCTATGATGCCAGTTAGCCATATCATCCTCTGTCACCCTCTTCACTTCCTATTCTCAGTCTTTCCCAGTATCAGGATCTTTTATAATGAGTTAGCTCTTTACATCACGTGGCCAAAGTATTGGAGCTTCAGCATCAGAACTTCCATTGAATATTCATGGTTCATTTCCTTTAGAATTGACTAGTTTGATCTCCTTGTAGTCCAATTCAGTTCAGTTCAGTCGCTCAGTCTAGTCCAGCTCTTTGCAATCCCATGTACAGCAGCACGCCAGGGCTCCCTGTCCATCACCAACTCCCAGAGTTTACTCAAACTCATGTCCACTGAGTCGGTGATGCCATCCAGCCATCTCATCCTCTGTCATCCCTTTCTCCTCCCACCTTCAATCTTTCCCAGCATCAGGGTCTTTTCCAATGAGTCAGTTCTTCGTATCAGGTGGCCAAAGTATTGGAGTTTCAGCTTCAAAATCAGTCCTTCCAATGAATATTCAGGACTGATTTCCTTTAGGATTGACTGTTTTGATCTCCTTGCAGTTCAAGGGACTTTTAAGTGTCTTCTCCAAACCATAGGTCAAACGCATCAATTATTTGGTGCTCAGCTTTCTTTATAGTCCAACTCTCACACTCATACATGACTACTGGAAAAAAAAATAGCCTTGACTAGACGGACCTTTGTTGGCAAAGTAACATCTCTGCTTTTTAATATACTGACGAGGATGGTCATAACTTTTCTTCCAAGGAATAAGCATCAGTTAATTTCATGGCTGTAGGCACCATCTGCAGTAATTTTGGAGACCCCAAAAATAAATACTGCCAGTTTCCACTGTTTCTCCATCATTTGCCATGAAGTAATGGGACCAGATGCCATGATCTGTGTTTTCTGAATGTCGAACTTTAAGCCAACTTTTTCACTCTCCTCTCACTTTCCTGCCGTCTACAGGGTCGCACAGAGTCAGACATGACTGAAGCGACTTAGCATGCATGCATGCATTGGAGAAAGAAATGGCGAGCCACTCCAGTGTTCTTGCCTGGAGAATCCCAGGGACAGAGGATCCTGGTAGGCTGCTGTCTGTGTGGTCACACAGAGTTGGACACAACTGATTCGACTTAGCAGCAGCAGCAGCAGCTTTCACTTTCATCCAGAGGCTGTTTAGTTCTTCTTCACTTTCTGCCATAAGGGTGGTGTCATCTGCATATCTGAGGTTATTGATATTTCTCCTGGCAAACTTGATTCCAGCTCGTGCTTCATCCAGCCCAGCGTTTCTCACGATGTACTCTGCATATAAGTTAAATAAGCAGGGTGACAATGTACAGACTTGATATACTCCTTTTCCTATTTGGAACCAGTCTGTTGTTCCATGTCCAGTTCTAACTGTTGCTTACTGACCTGCATACAGATTTCTCAAGAAGCAGGTCGGGTGGTCTGATATTCCCATCTCTTTCAGAATTTTCCACAGTTTATTGTGATCCACACAGTCAAAGGCTTTGGCATAGTCAGTAAAGCAGAAATAGATGTTTTTATGGAAATCTCTTGCTTTTTTGATGATCCAGCAGATGTTGGCAATTTGATCTCTGGTTCCTCTGCCTTTCTCCAACCAGCTTGAACATCTGGAAGTTCATGGTTCGTGTGTTGCTCAAGCCTGCCTTGGAGAATTTTGAGCATTACTTTATAGTGTGTGAGATGAGTGCAATTGTGCAGTAGTTTGAGCATTCTTTGGCATTGCTATTCTTACAATTTTATCTTTATATTTTTATAATCTTATCATCTCAGACAAGTAAGTTAACTTCTCTGGGTGTCAGTTGCTTCATCTGCCAGATGGGAATTTTAATAGTACATTTCCTAGAATTGTGAAAACTAAGTGAAACAATCCATTAAATGTTTTTTGGAATAATGACTAGTACATAGTGAGCACTTGATAGATATTACATTATGATAATGAAGGTTAATTTGAAAAAATTATTAGAAGCTGCTTAATTCAAATATTTATTTGAGATAAGACTGGAAATTATAATTTTATTTTTATTTTAACATATACTTAGTGAACAACATCACTTTCCATGAATAAACAGAAAAATATATTCAAAATAAAATTATCAATTGCAACTGCCACTTCAGGGATCAGAGAGTAACAGCCACCTGCTTTAAAAGTGACACTTGCCATATTAGAACTTGGTGCAAGAGACTATAATGCATTTACCATTCTGCTCTAATTCAATGTTAAGTTTAATAAGACAATATTTCAATACTCCATCCTTTAGTAGAAAGGCTATAATAGCATTGGATATATGTCTTGCAGTATATTACAATGCCTTCATCATATAAAAACAAGTTATATACAAAAGCTGTATGTTACAAAACATTAAAATAAAAAATAAATATCATTCCTGCCTTTAGGAAATGCTATCACTGTTAAAATACTTGAACATAACTGTGGTTTGAGTTGATATGCAGTTGGGGATTACAAGTTTAGCAAAAAGAAAATTTAAATCAAGATGATTCTGCTTGGAGGCTTCTATTGTGTCTTTTTCTACTTTGATAATCAGGTTACATGATTCATCATCTTTAACAGTTTTCTTCCCAGAGAAATATTATACAATACTTTGAAACTAATCTATATATTCTGAAGCTTTTGCTTTTTTGTCGTTTGCTTGCTTGTTTTGCAATACTGTAAATACCTAAATCACAACACTGCTATACATACATTGTGTATGACAACTACATTTGTCACTATAGTACACTGGAGAGGACTACTCTGGGACTGCGGGAAGAAATCATTTTCTTTTTCCATTTGCCGATGAGTAAATGAGTGGTTGTTAATAGGCAGTATGGTTAATAATTTGTATATGGTTTTTGTTGTTGTTGTTTAGTTGCTAAGCCATGTCCAACTCTTTTGCGACCCTGTGGATTGTAACCCAACAGGATCCTCTGTGCATGGAGTTTTCCAGGCAAGAATCCTGGAATATAGAATCTCTGACTCAATAGACTTGAATCTGAACAAACTCTGGGACATAGTGAAGGACAAGGAAGCCTGGCATGCTGCAGTCAATGGGGTCACAAAGAGTCAGAAAAGACTTAGAGACTGAACAACAAAAATACTGGATTGGGTTGTCATTTCTTTCTCCAGGGGATCTTCCTGAAGAAGATCATTTCTTCCCAGGGGTCAAGTCCATGGTCCCTGCATTGGAATGAACCAATCGGCTCATTCACGCTGAGCCACCTGGGAAGCCCCATATGCTTTAGAAGTCATGTGTTTTAGAAGCTTCTAAAAACATAAGAGTGAAATCAATTGTCAACAAAATATGACAGCTATGTTATGAAGTGAGTGGATACTATGTAGCTTGAGAAACTGTTGCTTATGCTAAGAGATCAGTTCTTTCCTGTTTGAAATAAAATATGCTATTGGATTTAAAAGACTAAAATAAATAGACATAAATAGAGATCCAAGAATCAGCAGGGTTACTTATTTTTCCCCAAGCATACAAATATTCTTGCCCTTATGATAGACATCTATTAATATGTTGGATCTCAAATACTGGTGTAAATTGTAGACACTTCTGGGATTCTTTTTACAGATAACAGATTTGAGGACTCCACTATCAGAGATTCCTATCAGTCAGTCTTGATTGAAGTCAAGATATCTGACATGTTTAAGAGCTGCATGAGAATATGATACTAACTAGTTGAGGTTTACATGTAGGTAGTATCACTAGAAAACAGAGGATACAGAAAATAAAGCTGATAGATGCAAAAAGTATCCTAGGGAAAGAAGCTGCTACAACCAATGGGAAGTGCTTCCATGGTGGAAACACAGGTTATGTAGCCTTACTACTCATCATATCAAAAGAACAGCAGCATCTGCTCACCAGGAAGCATTTTGAAAATGCCCAATCTCAAATCCAACACGTGTCTTACTGAACCCAAATCTGAATTTTAATAAAATCCTCAGGTAACACATCAATGTTTAAAAAAAACACTGAAATAAAAGGAACAGAAAATGTACACCTGCTCGGTCATTCTACTTTTGATCAGGAAAATATGAGGTCCTGTAATGTAATTTCTGCACATTTCTTTAATGTGGTTCCTGCCATTATTCCTGTGCCATTTGGTTTTTGCATGTTTATTGGCAGCATATTTTATTTCTGAAAACTTAACATTTATTAATTTGAATACATTGGAAAATAATTAATGCACATTTATCTTCAGGTGAAAAAAATGAAGTATGCTTATCAATAGAAGGACCTTCTATCAAAATTTATAAGACATGGAGGAAAAACTAAACTCCCATTCCCCTAATATTACCTTTTATTTGATAACTCAGTGCACTAAATAGTAAAATTTCATTGTCTTTAAATCTATCAGATTTCAGTTAAAACTCATGTAGCATTAATGTATAGATCAGAAAGTTGGTAAACTGACTATCATTGGTGAGCAAAAGCCTAGAAATAGTAACAGATTGCTCTTTTGGATTTTTAGGCCTTCAGCTATATATTCCAATCACGGAAAGATTAACTTCCTCTAAAATTCCATTATGTTACAAAATGCCATTAACTCCTGATAGTCATAAACACATTAAATAACAACCATCGATGTTGCTTTGACAGCTCTAAAGAATTTGTATGCAGTTTTAATGATGGAGAACCTCACTCATCATAATTTCTGAGTGTAGAATTGATCCTTGGAAGAGAGGCTGATAATTTGATTGTTCTATAATGTGCTAGTGCATAATTTCAGAAAGAGAAATCATTTTCTGAAGAAACTAATTACATGCAAATGACTCTCTTCACAAGATGTTAATAAAATTAGAAATACTTTTCAAAAATGAAGAAAAAGTAGTATGAAGTAAAATGCCTTGAAAAGGTAGATGGCTAAAGAATACAGGAGAGATATAATCCTGGGAAAGTGCAAGACAGAATCTATGTCAAGGAGAGGAAACGTGTGGTATTTTTTTGTTTTTTGTTTGTTTGTTTGTTTTGTTTTTACTGTATCAATAATACCCCGTTGTCCTTTACTTAACCTTTTAAAATCTAAATGACAATAAGAATTGGGAAAATTTCAGTTCATATTGGAATTATATTGGTCTTTGTGGGAAAGAGATATCACAAAAATCTTTCCCAACAGAAAAAAGAATTCATACCAAACAGCCTTTAGCTCCAAGATTGGGTTGCCTCAGGCCAAACAACCAACAGAGAGGAAACACAGCCTCACCCCTCAGCAGACAATAGGATTAAAGATTTACTGAGTATGGCCCCGCCCACCAGAGCAAGACTCTAGATAATGAAGCTTGCACAAGCCTCTTATTCTTTTCCTTCAGAGGGCAGACAAAAGAAGCAAGCACTATAAGCCTGCAACCTCCAGAATGAAAACTACAATCACAGAAAGCTATCAAAAATGATTATATACATCACTGCTGCTGCTGCTAAGTCGCTTCAGTCGTGTCCGACTCTGTGCGACCCCATAGACGGCAGCCCGCCAGGCTCCCCCATCCCTGGGATTCTCCAGGCAAGAACACTGGAGTGGGTTGCCATTTCCTTCTCCAGCGCATGAAAGTGAAAAGTGAAAGTGAAGTCGCCCAGTCGTGTCCGACTCTTCACGACACCATGGACTACAGCCCACCAGGCCCCTCCGTCCATGGGATTTTCCAGGCAAGAGGACTGGAGTGGGGTGCCATTGCCTTCTCCGTATATGGATCACAGTCTTGTGTAACTCAGTGAAGCTATGAGCCATGCCATGCAAGGCCACCCAAGGTGGACGGACGTACTGCTGATCCTGTTGATGAAGCCAGTTGTCTGGCTTGCTGTTTGCTGGACCCAGGGTAGGCAAGGCACAAGCAAAGAGGCTGGAAGAAGACGCGGAGAGCCATAGGAACTGCAGACACAATTATTCTCTCCTGGATGGCATGGCGGCCATAAACAGCCTCTTCTCTGGCTGATGCAGTAAGCAGCCACAACATAACCGTAATGGAGCCATAACGGAGCCATAACATAACCTCACATAACAATAATGATGCTGCCCCGACGCAGCCCCAGGGCAGCAGCAGCAAGTGCTTTCATGGCGAAGCTCACACAGGCCTACCGCACAAAGTCCCCACGGCCGAGTGAGTACCTCGTGATGCGCATGCACAGTACTATAAGTGATCTCCGCTGCTGCATAAATCATTATTTACAAAATGTGGGGCAAGAGCGAGAGACCAGCAGGATGAGAGAGCCTGAGCACACCATCTTGGCTAATTTTCCCTTTCCCTACAATAGGTCACCGTAGATGGTTCTGACAAAACTAGTCCACCGGAGAAGGAAATGGCAAACCAGTATTCTTGCCTCAAGAACCCCATGAAGAGTATGTAAAGGCAAAAAGATGTGACATTGGAAGATGAGCCCCACAGGTGGGTAGATGTCCAATATGCTACTGGGGAAGAACGGAGAAATAGCCTCAGAAAGACTGAAGCAGCTTGGCCAAAGTGGAAGATGACACGTGAAACTCGAGTTCTGTTCACGGAGCTGAAGAATGAATGTCTCAAACCCGCACTCACACAGGCAAAGTTTATTTTAACGAATATCAAGTTCACAGCGTAGACACTGAGAGTGGGTGAAGAGCCCCAAAAGACAGGGATTATGGCAGTTTTATATCTTTACTATTATTGATCTGTATAGTTTTTGTTGGCTCATGACTTTAAAATATGTCATTTTGACCAATCAGTTTGAACGTCCAGTTTGCCATTTTTATGGCTTTTTTTTTGGATTCCCAAGGTTCTCAATTTCTTCAGACATTGTGACACCATCCCACCACCCTTTCTCAAGACCCCAGACCATTATTTAGGAACTAAGTGTATGTTTAAGACCTAATGGTCATTTTGCAGGTCTTTTTTTTTTTTTTTCCCTTGATAAATTGGAAAGCAGTTAATATGATTGTCTTTTTGTAGGGTCTGGGTGCTCTATGTATCTCCAGACATTAATTTGAATGCCCAGAAACTGAAGTAGCAAATACAGGTTTTGGCTAACAGAGCATAAAGTTTTATGTGAGAGAATTAAAATTGAAATTAGAAAAAGAACCCAGGCTCTGACCCTACACTGACTACCTAACAATTGCTGCCTCAAAACGATGCTCAGTCGTGAATGTATCTCATATTGAAAGCAAAGTCTGATGCTGTAAAGAACAATAGTGCATAGAAATCTGGAATGTTAGGTTCATGAATCAAGGCAAATTGGACATGGTCAAGCAGGAGATGCCAAGAGTGAACCTCGACATCTTAAGAATAAGTGAAATAAAATGGACAAAAATGGGTGAATTAAATTCAGATGTCCATTATATCCACTATGTGGGCAAGAATCCCTTACAAGAAATTGAGTAGCCCTCATAGTCAACAAGAGAGTGCAAAATACAGTACTGGAGTGCAATCTCTAAAACAACAGAATGATCTCAGTTTGTTTCCAAGGCAAACCATTCAACATCACAGTAATCCAAGTCTATGCCACAACCACTAACTAATGCCAAAGACACTGAAGTTGAATGGTTCTATGAAGACCCACAAGATATTTTAGAATGAATGTATATATTTAAAAAAAAAAAAAAGATATCCTTTTCATCATAGAGGATTGAATGCAAAAGTAGGAAGTCAAGAGATACCTGGAGTAACAGGCAAGTTTGGCCTTGGTGTATAAAATGAAGCAAGGCAAAGGCTAACAGTTTTGCCAAGAGAACACACTGGTCATAGGAAACACCTGCTTCCAACAACACAACATACAACTCTACACATAGATATCACCAGATAGTCAATACTGAAATCAGACTGACTATATTCTTTGCAGCCAAAGATAGAGAAGCTCTATACTGTTAGAAAAGGCAGAGGAATCAGAGATCAACTTGCCAACATCTGCTGGATCATCAGAAAAGCAAGAGAGTTCCAGAAAAACATCTACTTCTGCTTTATTGACTATGCCAAAAGCTTTGACTATGTGGATCACAACAAACTGCAAAATTCTGGAAGAGATGGGAATATCAGATCACTTGTCCTGCCTCTTGAGAAATCTGTATGCAGGTCAGGAAGCAACATTTAGAACTGGACATGGAACAACAGGCTGGTTCCAAATGGGGAAAAGAATACATCAAGGCTGTATACAGTCACCCTGCTTATTTAACTTGCATGCAGAGTACATCATGTGAAGTGCTAGGCTAGATGAAGTACAAGCTGGAATCAAGATTGCTGGGAGAAATATTAATAACCTCAGAGACGCAGATGACACCACTCTTATGGCAGAAAGTGAAGAACTAAAGAGCCTCTTGATGAAAGTGAAAGAGGAGACTGAGAACGCTGATTAAAAACTCAACATTCAAAAAACTAAGACCATGGCATCCGGTCCCATCACTTCATGGCAAATAGATAGTGGAAACATTGGAAACAGTGACAGACTTTATATTCTTGAGTTCCAAAATCACTGCAGATGGTGACTGCAGCCATGAAGTTAAAAGACACTTGCTCCTTGGAAGAAAAACTATGACCAACCTAGACAACATATAAAAAGGAGAGATATTACTTTGCTGCTGACAAAGGTCCATCTAAAGTGGTCATGTATGGATGTGAGAGTTGGACTATAAAGACAGTTGAATGCCTAAAAATTGATGCTTTTGAACTGTGGTGTTGGAGAAGATTCTTGAGAATCCCTTGGACTGCAAACAGATCAAACCAGTCAATCCAAAAGGAAACCAATCCTGAATATTCATGGGAAAGACTGATGCTGAAGCTGAAGTTCCAATATTTTGGCCACATGATGCAAAGAGCTGACTCATTGGAAAAGACCCTGATGCTGGGAAAGTTTGAAGGCAGCAGGAGACAGAGACGACAGAAGATGACATGGTTGGATGGCATCACTGACTCAATCAATGGACATTAGATTGAGCAAACTGTGGGTGTTGGTGATGGACAAGGCCTCCCTTGTCCATGGCATGCTGCAGTCCATGAGGTTGCAAAGAGTTGGACACAACAGATTGACTGAACTGACTGAAATAATGACTAACAAGTTTAGTAAGATAGAAGTTATTTATGACTTTGAGCAGAAAGTTTACAACAGAGTGGGGAGAGGCACAAGTGATTGATTGGAACAAAGAAATGATAAATGGTGGGAACTTAAGGATCATACATTTATGTAGCTCCTGTTAGGAGTTTTACTGTGGAAAAGGTCATAAAGATTTGGGGGAAATGGATGGAAAAACATGTAAGATCAAGGAATTAGTTTTTCTTCCATCTATTGGTGTGTTTTAAAATGTTAATTCCTGAAGCATGTTCATTTGATGGTTGTAGTGATAGCAATACAAATGAAACAAATCCTGATACCAGTCAGCAGGAGAATTTTGTGGGTTTAAAGAATAGTTTGGAGAAGGAAATGGCAACGCACTCCAGTATTCTTGTCTGGAAAATCCCATGGACAGAGGAACCTGGCAGGGTACAGTCCATGGGGTTACAAGAGTCAGATATGACTTAGCGACTAAACCACCATCTAAAGAAAGTGAGTGTGGTTTGATTTTTTTTTTTTTTTGAAGTGGAGTGGCCTCAGATAGATGTAAAGAAGATTTCCTTTACTAAAATCAATAAACTGTACATGAATATGGCTGCAAATACAAGTATTTGATGGTGAAAAGGATAAATGGAAGAAGTGATTTTCATCTGATGAATTTATTTGCTCAGAAAAACATGATTTAATATTTTCAAGTAAGACTCAAGAGTGTTGAAAAACTGAGAAGAAAAAAGAGCAAAACAAAGTTACACAGGAAGTTAATTCTATTGAAGGAAAGTTGGAAGCAGGTGAGGAGAAGGCATCACTTTGGAGTTAATCAGATTTGGAATTTTCCAGAATACCTCACTGAGAAAGGTAAAGTAAAGAGAATCAACTTTGTAAGGTGGTAAAGTGTTTTCACTTATTGACAAAGTAATTGAAGCCTGGTAAAAAATACTTTAAAATGTGTCAGAAATAATAGAGAATGTAAGATGTGTTCTCTATATGTCTGAGTATATTACTGAGATCTCTCAATGGGTCAAAGGATTTTTGAACCAGAGGTCCCAGAATAAATAAGGTAGGATGATTCAGGGTGATAGTCCAAGAGTAGAAGATGTGAAATAACTTCTATGCAGAGGGTATGACTTTGGTTTTAATTAGATTTTGTATTACCAATATTTAAACATTTCTTTTTTTTTCCAGGTAGGTTTTAGAGATAGACTAAACTCCTTATTTTTGCCTACAACTAACTTCCTGCTTAATCTGACACACACCCACTTGTTCAACCCTGTTTAGATGGAAAAAGAAATTGTTTAATAGGATTTCCCTATTAAATCCTACTTCTGCTTTATATTCCACCTACTCTCAACTTTAAGCTTACATGTTTCTGACATGCAAAAATTAACCAGACAAGCAGAGAACAGGTCAGGGATGCTGGGTCTGTGCCTTCTCTATGCCCTATTTTTATCTTCCCTGGTGGATCAGACTGTAAAGAATCTGACTGCAGTGAGGTAGACCTGGGTTCAATCCCTGGTTTGGGAAGACCCTCTGGAGGAGGGCATGGCAACCCTAGTATTCTTGCCTGGAGAATCCCCATGGACAGAGGAGCCTGGCAGGCTGCAGTCCATGGGGTCGCAAAGAGTCCGACAGGACTGAGCATCTAAGCACAGCACCATATACTAGCTAAAATCCCAATTGTCTCTCTTACATATCTCTGTGCCCTTGAGTTTCTTTCACTATTGTAAAACTAACTTGGAGTATCAAGCACAGTGGAGAAAACATAATATGCTTCAATTTGTTGTTGTTGTTTTTTCAGAAACACATGATTAAACTTGCTAAATGACAAAGACATTCTCATGTCTTGCTATGTAGCATAGGTTTGTACCCTGAGTAATCAGAAGTTTTCCTGGTGAAACAAATTTAGTTTGGAGAGACTTCCAAATCCTCTTATCTTTATTAGAAATAAATGGTATTTTATAAGAACTAATTATTTTACAATTATAAAATATAATGTTTGTTCTTAGTACAAAGGAAGAAAGCTTCCCAGGTGACACAGTGGTGAAGAATCCATGAGACACAGGAGACATGGGTTTGATCCCTGGGTCAGGAAGATCCCCTGGAGTAGGAAATGACAACCTGCCAAGAAATGTATTCTTGCCTGGAAAATTCCTTGGACAGAGGAGCCTGGTGGCTCCATGGGGCATAAAATGTAGTCCATGGGGCTACAAAGAGTTAGATGCAACTGAGTGAATTAACACATACCCACACAGCCCAAATGAAAAATAGTTGAAAGACCTGCTGTAGAAGGTATTATTTTAGTATAATAGGAAATAAATTAGAGGTAGGTTAAGTCTAAGAATGTCTGAAACTACAGTATTCTATGACGTCAAAGAAATGTCATGTTGGGATGCTGAGAAAATCATTCTCTCTACACACATATGTAAGTTCATGGAAATTTTTAAAATATTTTTGTTGTAAATGCATTGTATATTGTATGTATGTAGGTAGGTAGTACCAAATATTTGTACAGGAGAGACTGACATTTTAAATTTTCTTATTTTTAAAAATTATATCTATACAATATACAAATTGCTGATTTCTATTCTTATCAGGCTTTAAAAACAGAAGTTCATTTTCACTATACATATGGATGTCTTAACTAGTGTTAATATATATGTTTTAAGCAAATACATGTTGTCTTTTTTTAATCTAATTTCTGAAAATCCATCTATACATCATGAAGGTGAAAGAATTAGATGACATTCCTTAAAAATTGTCCCTTTTTTGAGAGTTATGCTATTTAGTGAGAATTTTTAGGACTTCGAACCTGAGAAACAGCATCTCAATTAACCCTGAGAGAACAGCTTTGAGGAGGTGGGTGGGGGACTAGGATATATAGGAGTTTTGCAACGAGCATCAGGTACTTGGAACACCAAAAGATTATATTAGTTAAAGAAAATCATATATCCTAAGTTAAGAAATTTAATACTTTTATGTGTATGGAAAAATCCAAGAGTTTGAGCTCACTGAACTCGTTCTTTGATATGCACCTCAGCTACTTGGGGCCAGTATACTAGGTTTTTATATCGTAGGTTTTGTCAGGGTTCAGCAGCTAATATTGGAAGGGTGTGATCACTGATAACTATGATATCCTTTGTTTACTGATATGGCAGAAAATTTTATATTTCTCAGATTCTCTTCTTGGTCCAAAATTTGACTACTTGGGAGACGATTCATGACTAATTTTTGTCCAACATCTCTGGGAGTCTGGTCCCAGGTCAGGTGAAAATTCTTGCTGACATGCCACTCCACAGGCTAATTTCTGGATAATTAAAGATTCTCTGGATCCTCTATCTTAATAGTCTGTAATGATACAAGAGATACTTAGCCTTATGTAATATGTAGATTCATGATGGTTTCTTTATGGAAACTTTTAAAGATAAATGTATTTTCTAGGTATATTCTTAGCACATCCTCTCCTGGAGGAAGAATAAAAGATATTTAGAACTACTGGTATTTATTTTTGATAAGATAGACTATTACCAAATATCCAGGGGCTCATAGTTAACATACAAGGTCAATGTATTCCAGACACATATTGAATTCATGGAATATGATATGCAAATTTCTCTGGTCTCCATAGATTCTAATGTATTAGAAGCCAAGAAGAATATAAGCACATGTCATGTATATTTTCTAACTCATGTCACCTCCTTGCCCTCTCCAATTTTATGATCTTTTTTCAAATAAGAGATATTTCTGGAGGAAGTTTCATACAATGTAAGTAGTTTCATCAGTCTTTCCCAATACACAGCCAAGCTCGAATTTTCATTTGATTATTTATATTATTTTTATATTTAATGACCCTCAAAAACTGAAAGAAAAAAATAGACATTGAAGCAACATTTACAGGCTGCCTTAACTAAAGGTATGACTGAGTTTTTAGGACCTTTTGCAATCTAGATAGATAAAATATTATAATCTGGTTGATTTAGCTATATTTAAAGATCATTTGATCACTTATCAGATAGATAATAAATAATGCATGTCCACATAAATAAATGAAACAAGGCCTTACAATATTAAATGGATGGTATAATTTGTACCCTAACTTCAAGGAAGGTAATAGAAAAGAACCAAAAGCAATGATAAGCTATTCCATTCCTTATTATATAATGTACAGTAGTTTATTTTATTGAGCAATTTTCAAGATACTATGAATAAAATAGGAACTGAAATTTTTGAATAATGTCATTTTACTATTGAAATTTGTTTTTAAAATGCCAAGTAATATCCTAGTACAGATAAAAAATTCAGATATTCTTATATTTCAGGATCTTCTTAATGTCAATAAATTATTAAATAAAGGCCTCTCATATGAATATATGATTTAAAAATATAAAGGAAATTCAATTGCTGAGAAAAAATATATGCAAATATAAATGGGCAAACAAGCCAACACATGCTAGATGACATGGATTGGACATCTTATGCATTGGGAGTACAAAGCTGTCAGTCTTCACTTCTGCTACCAATTTTCCAGCATTTTTGTTGCATTAAATAGCCCATGTATTTAATTGTTTATTACTCTTTTCTCCACTAAACTGTTAGATTTTCTATTTTATTTGTTTTACGTTTCATTGGGCATATCTTTGTATCTACAATGACTAGTCAAATGAATAATACCTAATTTTTTTTTCAATCAGTGTGTATAGAAGTCATCAAGTCAGAAGTGAGAGATCAGAAAGTTTGTATGATGACTAGAGGCATGGTGGTCTTTGTTTTTTCAAAAGAAAGAGGGAGTACATTTGAGGTCTATAGAAGTATCTGTGTAGGAGGCAGAATGACAAGTGGTCAGAAAGCCAAGTATGTCAACTGGCTTAAAGATGAGATTCATGTATAGATTACCAGGAGATAAACTGGAACTTCCTGTGAATCTAGATTATGGAGTTTGGATTATATCCAGCAATAATAAATATACAAATAAGGAAAATATATATCTGACATGAATTAGACATTGTTTCCAATGTAAAATATCCTATTAAAGATGCATTTCCAGTAAAATTATTTGATTGAATTATGTTGTAAATAAGCAAATTGATAGTACAATGATTTATTAATTTATTATGGCTAAGTTTATGATGGAGCTAGTTTTTGTTTGCTTCTTGTTTTATTTTTTTATATCTAACTTCCTGGCTAAGCATCCTATTTAGATTTGCTTATACAGCTAACTACCACTGTGAATAACTTCCAGAATGGCAAATTAGCCTGGCTAATTTAACCACCAGGATTCTAGTCTAATCCTGTTGATGTATTCCTGATAATTAACAATCTGTGAGCAGCTGCATTGTCCGATATCCAATATATTGCACGAGGAAAATGATCATTTGTACATTGTGGCTTCCGTGGACTGAATGAAAGAGTGCTTTTTTATTAATAGCTGCACTTTTCATAAATTTTATGAGTTAATAGGGTTCAATTAATGTTGCCAAGTGGTGTGCTTCATGCATATGTCTCTGGGGTTTTGCAGAGTTGAGAAGAATGTATAATGAATGGTTGAGCAGTTATATTGGTACCCTAGTAATTAGAGAACGAGTAATTAATGTGCATCTGTGTTAGGCTCCTGGGTACTGTCAACGACCCTGTAGTGTACAGAAAAGAGAAATTATGTGCTTGGCAAAGGAATACAGCTTTTCTCTTTTTCTTAAATTTTAGATCTACATCTGTGTTTAATTAGAAGAAGAAATGAATTCCCATTAACACCATTAGGCAACACGCTATGATTGGTTAAAGCCTACATGGACTGTGAAACTGATCTAGAAAGCTCAGGAGATTATAATGGATTTTTTTTTTTTTTTAATCTCAGAAGGTTTTTTTTTAATAAAATAAGGATGCTGAATAGTCCCCGCCTGACTCTCTGTAGAATACCTTCTGCTTTTTAATTTGGCTGCTTTTTTTAAATTGAGAATGATCTAAGCAAAAATCTTTCAAGCAGAAGCAACTTATCATACCCGCAAGTGGATTTTTTTTCTGGCTATAAGGGGCAAGATGCAACAGCATCACCTTGTAATAAGTTCAGTATACAAAAATATCACATTTATTAATGACAGGATGAAATAGTTTACTAAAAGATAATAGTCAGGGATGTTACAGATGACTAGCTATGCTGATGCTCTCTAGTGTTAGAGAAATTCAAATTAAATTGCTTTTATCTCTTGAAGCAGAATAACATTTCTTATTGCACATGATAATAAAATGTATCCTTAGGGCAAGTAGTATGCTTGTGCTTTTAAAATAAAACAGGTATGATTTAATTAGTATGCAAGAATATAGGCTGAAATTTTAAGAGAAAAATGATTCTCATGATAATTTTTGTTCAGTGGCCCTAAAATTCTGCTTTTGGGTGGCTATATTTGTAATTAAACATTGCTTTTATTTAAAGTTTTGATAACATTCTGCCAAACATCTCACTGAGATGTTAACTTGAAATTATGATATTCACTCTTTCATATATAATTATGCTAGAAACTTGCTTTACACTATTGACTGTAAAGTTGGAATCTGAGAAAAGAAAGTTCAGCATTGGACATCAACAAACAAATTATACAAGCAGGTTAGTGGTGAATAATTTCACCCATAGTAAAGTTCAGTATTTGCATTCACATGTTAGTTTTAAAGCAAGACACAGAGTATTTGCTACATCTTATCTAAAGCTATAATGTTGAATAAACTTATAAATTTGAACCATTTTCCAAAAATATTATTAAAGTAGAACAATGTATCTAGTACTTATTACAAATTATTAAGATAATTTAAAATTATAATCTTTATTTTCCTCTTGCTCTAATACTTGATGATTCACTTCAGATTTTAAAAGTATTTTTTTATTGAAATACTGAAGTGAGTTGCATTTTACTTTTCTGCTTTATGTAAACATATTGCATTTTGTGTGTTCTGGAATCAGGAGTTCCACAATAAAACTTTGTCTCTCTGTTTCCTAGGTAATATGAGCTTTATTAAGCCACTTGGCTTCTATCATTATCCTTCCTTATTTGGAAAAACTGAAAATAATATTTATATTGCAAGAGTCGTTACAGTGTGAAATGATGATAAATGTAAGTACTGATAATGATGACTAGTGTTGGTGAAGATTATTACATGGCCAGTTCATCACAAGTGAAGCAGTTTGAAGATGGCCTTAAACTACTTGCTACTTTTCCCACTGACAAGTAAAGTTAAATTCACCCCTGTTTATATGCGGGCTGGCCTTTGTAAATTGTCTGACCAATGAAATAGAGTGAAAGTGGAGTTTTAGGACTAGTGAGCTATGGTCATAAGAAGACTTGAAGGTTCCATCAGGCCTCTTCGAGGGGTATTCACTCTCAAGAGGGTCATTCTGAAGTTCATCTGCCTTTTCCATGCCTCATGGAGAATATATAGTCACTCTGTTTAGAAACACCAAAGGTGTTCCTCAGATGACAGCATCAACTAGTAACTCTGTGTGTGGTCATTGTGCAAATCTAGCCCATTCAAGCCTTCAGATTACTGCAGCCCCACCTGACACTTGACTACATAAGCATAACTGACACCACATTATAACCATCCAGTTAAGTATATTCAGTATATAGGCCAGAAAGAGATAATAATAAACTGTCATCTTAAGATTTACACAGCAACAGCTAATGGAAATAAGAACTAATAGTAGTATTACAAAATCATCTTAACAAAGTCCAGTAGTTTTCCTCTGTTACACAGTAAAAAGAAAATAATATTATTTTTAGCATTTATTATATGTCAAGCCCTATTCAATGAATTGTGCATATCTTAACTCAGTCAGCAACCATAAAGTTCAGTTCAGTGCAGTCACTCAGTAGTGTCCAACTCTTTGCGACCCCATGGACTGCAGCACGCCAGGCCTCCCTGTCCGTCACCAACTCCCAGAGTTTACTCAAACTCATGCCCATTGAGTCAGTGAGGCCATCCAACCATCTCATCCTCTGTTGTCCCCTTCTCCTCCTGCCTTTAATCTTTCCCAGCACCAGGGTCTTTTCCAATGAGTTAGTTCTTCACGTCAGGTGGCCAAAGTGTTGGAGCTCCAATTTCAGCATCAGTCCTTCCAATGAATATTCAGGACCGATTTCTTTAGGATGGACTAGTTTGATCTCCTTGCAGTCCAAGGGACTCTCAAGAGGCTTCTCCAACAGCATAGTTCAAAAGCATCAATTCTTCGGTGCTCAGTTGGACTGTAAAGTCCAACTCTCACATCCATACCTGACCACTACTTTGACTAGACGGACCTTTGTTGGCAAAGTAACGTCTCTGCTTTTTAATATATAACCTTAAAGTTAGTTTTATTTTTATTTTCATTACCTGTTTCATTTTATAGATAAGGAATTTGAAATGCTGAAGATTAAGTAACTTGGCTGAGAACTTGAATGTTAATCTAGGCAGATAAATGCAAATTGCTCTCTGCAACTACTGTACTGTCTCTCAGATAGTTAAATTGGATTTGATCACTTGTGTGGGCATTCCATGGGCTTCCCAGGTCGTGCTAGTGGTAAAGAACTCACCTGCCGAGGCAGGAGATGTAAGAGAGGTAGGTTGGATCTCTGAGTTGGGAGGATCCCCTATAGAAGGAAATGGCAACCTACTGCGGTAGGTTAAATGGCAGTACTACTCCAGTGTTCTTGCCTGGAGAATCCCATGGACAGAGGAGCCTGACGGGCTGGGGTCCATAGGGTCACAAAGACTCAGACACGACTTAAAGTAACTTCACACACAAACAGGCAGGCTTCCCAGGTGGCCAGACTCAGTAAAAAAGAATCTGCCTATCAATCCAGAAGATAAATGAGATGTGGGCTTCATCCCTCAGTTAGAAAAAATCCCCTGGAGGAGGAAATGGCAACCCACGCTTGTATTCTTGCCTGGAAAATCCCAGGGACAGAGGAGCCTGGCAGGCTACAGTCCATGGGGTCCCAGAGTCTTAGATGTGACTGAGCATTGATGCATGCAGGAGATTGATTTTAAATCTCAATAATTTGTTTAATCTTGGTTTCTCTATCTCTCATACACCTTCTAGGATCATAGTCCATGTTAGCTAATCTAGATGAACCATATATAAGTCTGACCCTAGAAAACTACAACCATCTGAGTTTTATTTTAATTTTTACTTCCATTTCCTCCATTAAGATAATTAAGCTACAAGAGCCAAAAGCACAAAAACTGTCTCTAACTTGCTCATCTTTTAATCTCCAGTGCTAACAAATTGTCTGTCACAGACATGGTATTCAATAAGGATTATTGGGGTGAATGACACTCAATGGGATATCAGTTCAGTTCAGTTTGCTCGCTCAGTCGTGTCTGACTCTTTGTGACCCCATGAATTACAGCACGCCAGGCCTCCCTGTCCATCACCAAACTCCAGGAGTTTACTCAGGCTCATGCCCATCGAGTCAGTGATGCCATCCAGCCATCTCATCCTCTGTCGTCCCCTTCTCCTCCTGCCCCCAATCCCTCCAAGCATCAGGGTCTTTTCCACATGAGGTGGCCAAAGTACTGGAGTTTCAGCTTCAGCATCAGTCCTTCCAATGAATATTCAGGACTGATCTCCTTTAGGATGGACTGGTTGGATCGCCTCGCAGTCCAAGGGAATCTCAAGAGTCTTCTCCAATAGGTATTTCTTAATATACTACTGCATTTCCATCTTAGAGTAACTTATCTATCATACTGTATGCATTTGAAAATAGTTGCTTCTCTCAGCACTGTGTTTTAATTTATTTTCAGTCACAGAAGTTTTTTTCTTTTTTAATTTTCAAATAGTTTTAAAGACCACATTTAGATTTTATATTCATCAAAGATAGCACAGGTTTCAAAGACCAGCTTGAAAAAAGTAACCACAGGGTAAATTTCATGCCAGCTATCATATTTTAATTTAATACTTGAATATGTGCCCAGAAATAATGTATCAAAGGATGAAGACAATGGGAAGTCAAAAAGCTACCTATTGAATTAGTTCGGATTTTCTAATTAGTGTCTGCCAGTGACTTAGCAAAGGAAAAAAAAAAAAATCAAGTATATCAGAAGGCCTGAGGCCTTGATTTTCACGTACACTTCTGTAATCACATGTATCCAAAATCTATTGTCATGTATTCTATTTCTCACAACTTAGGATATATTTCTTCTCCTCCTCTGCATTCCACTCTATTTACCCTCAAGTTAGAATGCCCCCGTAATATTATTATTCTTAAAATAGAGAAGGGAGTTTCTAAAATTACTTCTTGCATGATTGCATGTCTTCTATCGCCCTGTTGAAGTTTTGAACTATATAGTCAATCTCAGATCATTATAAAACTAGTTCAATGAAGTATTATCCAAACACTACAGAAAAGTTCTCAAAATGTTGTAAGTTCATTTATGTTGTTGAAGCAAAAGAGAATCCATAAAAATAATCTTAAAATCCACTTTTCTCTCCCATTTATGTTTCCTGTAGCTGTTCTAAAGCTTTTCTTACCAATTCCAAAATCCCAAAGTCTTTTACCATCACTAGCGCTTGGTATATTTTTTGTTTGTTTTTTATATTTTCTGTCTTTACTGTCTACTTCTATAACTTTCTCCATCTTTAAAGGTCTACCAGGGTATAAAGAAACAATCAGACAGAATGTGAAAGGAGATTAAAAAAAAATTGAAAATAAAATTCAGAACCTTATTTACTGGAAAGAAAAAGACCAGGATGCATGCACTTCCAAATTATGATATTTGCTTTATCTCCTAGATAAACATCTCCTCTTAAGCAATGAGTCTCCTCAAATGACCACTACAGTATACTTTTATATAGGTAATTTAAGATCTTAAATATGACATTAGGCTCAAAAGTCTTGAATTAGAATACATTCAGTTACCATAAAGAGTAAAATCATATTTAAAAATTTGAGGCTACTGATCTTTTCTTTCCAAAATGATCTTTCACCTATTAAAAATGGAAAACAGTTCTGACTGTTTTTAGGTAATATTTTCTAGTGCAACCTGATAACATTAAGTGGTGCCAGGAGTAAAGATGGTCAACCCTGAAAACAGACTGATTTGGAGCCAAAGATGGAGAAGCTCTATACAGTCAGCAAAAACAAGACCAGGAACTGACTGTGACTCAGATCATGAACTCCTTATTGCCAAATTCAGATTTAAATTGAAGAAAGTAGGGAAAACCACTAGACCATTCAGGTATGACCTAAATCAAATTCCTTACCATTATACAGCAGAAGTGAGAAATAGATTCAAGGGACTATATCAGATAGACAGAGTGCCTGAAGAACTATGGATGGAGGTTCATGATATTGTACAGGAGACAGGGATCAAGATCATCCCCAAGAAAAAAAAGAAAATGCAAAAAAGCAAGATGGCTGCCTGAGGAGGCCTTACAAGTAGCTGTGAAAAAAAGAGAAGAGAAAAACAAAGGAGGAAAGGAAAGATATACCCATTTAAATGCAAAGTTCCAATGAATAGCAAGGAGAGATAAGAAAGCATCCCTCAGTGATCAATGTAAAGAAATAGAGGAAAACAACAGAATGGGAAAGACGAGATGTCTTCAAGAAAATTAGAGATACCAAGTGAACATTTCATGCAAAGATGGGCTCAATAAAGGACAGAAATGGTATGAACCTGACAGAAAAAGAAGAGATTAAGAAGAGGTGGCAAGAATACACAGAAGAACTGTACAAAAAAGATCTTCATGACCCAGATAATCATGGTGGTGTGGTGTGATCACTCACCTAAAGCCAGACACCTGGAATGTGAAGTCAAGTGGGCCTTAGGAAGCATCACTATGAACAAAGCTAGTGGAGGTGATGGAATTCCAGTTGAGTTAGTTCAAATCCTAGGAGAAGATACTGTGAAACTGCTGCACTCAATATGCCAGCAAATTTGGAAAACTCAGCAGTGGCCACAGGACTGGAAATGGTCAGTTTTCATTCCAATCCCAAAGAAAAGCAATGCCAAAGAATGCTCAAACTACTGCACAATTGCACTCATCTCACACACTATAAAGTAATGCTCAAAATTCTCCAAGGCAGGCTTGAGCAACACACGAACCATGAACTTCCAGATGTTCAAGCTGGTTGGAGAAAGGCAGAGGAACCAGAGATCAAATTGCCAACATCTGCTGGATCATCAAAAAAGCAAGAGATTTCCATAAAAATATCTATTTCTGCTTTACTGACTATGCCAAAGCCTTTGACTGTGTACTGTGGACAATTCTGAAAGAGATGGGAATACCAGACCACCTGACCTGCCTCTTGAGAAACCTGTATGTAGGTCGGGAAGCAACAGTTAGAACTGGACGTGGAACAACAGACTGGTTCCAAATAGCTAAAGGAGTACGTCAAGGCTGTATATTGCCACCCTGCTTATTTAACTTATATGCAGAGAACATCGTGAGAAATGCTGGCCTGGATGAAACACATGCTGGAATTAGGGTTGCCAGGAGAAATATCAATAACCTCAAATATGCAGATGACACCACCCTTATGGAAGAAAGTGAAGAACTAAAGAGCCCCTTGATGAAAGTGAAAGAGGAGAGTGAAAAAGTTGACCTAAAATTCAACATTCAGAAAACTAAGATCATGGCATCTGGTCCCATTACTTCGTGGCAAATAGATGGAGAAACAGTGGAAACAGTGGCTGAATTTATTTTTGGGGGTTCCAAAATCACTGCAGATGGTGATTGCAGCCATGAAATTAAAAGATGCTTACTCTTTGGAAGGAAAGTTATGACCAACCTAGACAGCATTTTAAAAACCAGAGACATTACTTTGTCAACAAAGGTCCGTCTAGTCAAGGCTATGGTTTTTCCTGTAGTCATGTATGGATGTGAGAATTGGACTATAAAGAAAGCTGAGCTCCAAAGAATTGATGCTTTTGAACTGTGGTGTTGGAGAAGACTCTTGAGAGTCCCTTGGACTGCAAGGAGATCCAACCAGCCCATCCTAAAAGAGATCAGTTCTGGGTGTTCATTGAAAGGACTGATGTTTAAGCTGAAACTCCACTACTTTGGCCACCTGATGCGAAGAGCTGAGTCATTTTAAGAGACCCTGATGCTGGAAAAGATCGAAGGTTTGGGGAAAAGGGGATGACAGAGGGTGAGATGGTTGGATGGTATCACTCACTCCAGGGACATTTGCTTGAGTAATCTCCAGGAGCTGGTGATTGACAGGGAAGCCTGGCATGCTGCAGTCCATGGAGTCACCAAGAGTTGTACAGGACTGACTGGCTGAACTGAACTAATAGTCATCTTGCTGTATGTTGGATTCTCTAGAACTTATTCATCTCCTAATTGGAAGTTTGTACCCTTTGACCAACCTCTCCTTTCCTTCTAATCCCTAGTCCCTGACAACCACCATTCTACTCTCTGTATCTATGAATTTGGCTTTTTAAATTTTACATCTAAGTCAGATCATACAGTATTTTTCTTTCTTTGTGTGACTTCTTTACTTAGCATGATTCCATAAAAGTCCATCCATGCTATCACAAATGGCAATATTTCCTTATGTCTTATGGCTGAATGAATAATACTATATATTATTATACAACGGTATATAATAATACAAATGTCCCACTTTTCCTTATCCATTCATCTGTTGGTGGACACTTAGGTTGTTCCCTTATCGTGGCTATTGTGAGTAGTGCTGTATTGAATATGAATGTTCAGATATCTCTACAAAGTAGTGATTATAATTCCTTTAGATATATACCCAGAAATGGGAGTGCTATGTCATATGATAGCTCTATTTTTAATTTCTGAACAAACACCTTCATGTTATTTCACTAGTGGCTGCACCAATTTCATTCCCCCAACAATGGTGAAGAGTTCCTTTTTATCCCCAAATCCTCATCAACACTTGTGATCTCTTGTCTTATTTATAGTAGCCTTTCTGACAGATGTAAGGTGATATCTCATCATGGTTTTGATTTGCGTTTCCCTGAAGATGCATGATGCTGAGCACCTTTTCATGTGTCTGTTAGCCAACAGGCACATTTGAATGTATTCCTTGAAAAAATGTCTACTCAAACAGATTAAATCAGTAATTAAAAGCCTCTCCTCTTAAGAAGTACTAGGAGCAGATGCGTTTATTAAGGAATTCTAGCAAATATTTAGAGAAAAATTAACACTAACTCTTCTCAAAGTTTTCCAAAAAGCTGAAGATAAGAGACCACTCCTCAACTAATTTAAATAGGCCAGAATTAACCCAACAGCAAAGCTAGCCAAAAATACAACAAGAAAAGAAAATTATAGGAAAACATCAGTGATGAATATAGATGCAAACATTCTCAACAAAATACTAGCAACCAAAATTTAATAGCATATTAAAGGATTAAATGCATGATCAGGTGGGATGTATCACTGAGATGCCAAGATGGTTTAACATCAGCAAATCAATTAACATGATAGCACAACATTAACAAAACAAAGGGTAAATATCATATGATCGTCTCAATAGATTCAGAAGAAGTATTCGATGAAATTAAGATCTATTCATAATAAAAACTCCCTATAGAAGGAACCTACCTTAACAAAATAAATGCCATGTATGACAAGCTCACGGATAACATCACATTGAGATGAAAAGCTATCCTCTTCAGGTCAGGGGTAGACTGTAGAGTGTCCACTCTCATTACTCCTATTCAACATAGTCCTGCACATCCAAGCCAGAGTAATCAGTCAAGAAAAAGAAATAGACATCCATACTGAAAAGGACAAATTGTCTCTATTTGCAGATGATGTGTTAAATTTGCAGAAAATACTAAAGATATCTCCAAAAAACAGTTAGAGCTAGCTAATAAATCCAGTAAAACTGCAGGGTACAATATAAATATATCAGAATTAGTTGTGTTTCTATATACTAGCAATGTTTATGCAGTATCTTTTTGTAATTAATAATACGTTTACCTAGCATTACTTGTCAGGAGAAAGGTCATTTTCCATAAAAAAATCTTCAGTTGAATACCCCAAGATTGAAAGCAGTAATAACTCCTGAGTTAATTGTAGTTTTATATAAATAGAATTACATTAGCAAATAGAATAATCTTCTCCAAATTTTAGTGGCTACTGTGAATCACTTCAGGTTAAATACAGGAGGTTATTTTCCAAAAAATTTATTAAACTGTTTACTCAGAATAAAACAGTAGAGAGTATTATATTTCTTTGCTTATCAGATTATTCAAAGATGAGTATATATATATTTAAATGTATTATGATATTTCTTAATAGGGAGTTTAAATCCAGTTGTGTTTTCAATCACTCTTTTTTCAAATATGTGTTAGTTTTTTTTTTTTTATTGTTTTAAATAATTGAAAGCCACAGAGCTAGAGCAAAATATTCAAGGATGGTCTAAGTATAATTATTTCAATGAGAGACTCAGTTTTAGGTATTATATATTATATATTAACTATAGTTTACTTACAGGTGTCATAATAATTATATGCCTTGAAACTAATCAACTAAAATTTAAAAGAAATTTAGAAAAACAAAAGTTTGTGGTAATACTGTATGAGAAAGAACCTGGTTTATTCATCAAATAAATTATAAGGAAAATGAAAAGCATGAGAAACAGAGGGAAAATATATATACACATATATATAGAGAGAGAGACATAAAGAGCATAAAGAGACATCAGCTAATACTGTTTAGACTTTATTTTGACCTGATCTATTAATAAATAAAACCAATAAAGGCAAAAACAAGAAAACATTTGACATTTATAAGGCAACTGCATATTTGAGTGAAAGATATTTCATATTAAGACGTTAAGGCTTTTAATTCTGACACATGTTATAGTTATCATGATTACTTCTTTCTTTGAGTTCTTAACTTTTTGAGATACCTAGTGAAATACCTGTGAAACAAATGATATGATATTGGAAAATGTAGAGGGTGGGGTATAGATGAAACCATATTAATCTTTCACAGATGACCTTTAAAGTTGAGTAACAGAAATGCAGAAATTTGTTATACTATTCTACTTTTATGTTGCTTGAAATTTCCAATTCTCAAAATGAAAAAAATAAAACTAAATCATTATATAAAGAATAGCAGAAACTGGCTACAAAGAAATCACAGAGGAATATTTTTAAGATAACTTCATTGCATTATATTTTTTCTTTTATACCATCTGTATGACTTATACTAGCTCGATTAATTGTATTAGTTTATGATATTTGTATCTATTTGTATATTTGGTCTAACCTTTCTCCATGTATAATTAATTCATAAGTGTATATTAAATTTAATCACATAATTATTCAACTGACAAGTATTTGAATCTCATCAAAATATTCCAAAGAAAGCAAACAGAAACCAGAACTCACTTACTAAAATTTTTCCTTAAAGAAAAGAAAAATTGTTGTGCATATTGTGCGAATACTTATTCAGTTAACCTGAATTTTAGTAGACACTCAATCAGTCCATGTATAATGGTTGACTATTAGTGTGAATGCATAGTGGGATACATGGATGGATTACTTCAGTTCAGTTCAGTAGCTCAGTCATGTCCGACTCTTTCCAACCCCACGGCCTGTAGCACGCCAGGCTTTTCTGTCCAACACCAACTCCCGCAGCTTTCTCAGACTCAAGTCCATCGAGTCAGTGATGCCCTCCAATCATCTCATCCTCTGTCTCCCTTTCTCCTCCTGCCTTCCAACTTTTCCAACATCAGGGTCTTTGCAAGTGAGACAGTTCTTCGCATCAGGTGACCAAAGTATTGGAGTTTTAACTTCAGCATCAGTCCTCCCATGAATATTCAGGACTGGATTCCTTTACGATTGCATAGTTTAATCCCCTTGCAGTCCAAGGGACTCTCAAGAGTCTTCTCCAACACCATGGTTCAAAAGCATCAATTCTTAGGTACTCAGCTTTCTTTATAGTCCAACTCTCACATCCATTCATGACTACTAGAAAAACCACAGGTTTGACTAGACAGACAATTGTTGGCAAACTAATGTCTCTGTTTTTAATATGCTGTCTAAGTTGGTTATAGTTTTTCTTCCAAGGAGCAAATGTCTTAATTTCATGGCTGCAGTCACCATCTGCACTGATTTTGGAACCCAAGAAAATAAAGTCTGTCACTGTTTCTATTATTTCCCCATCTATTGCCATGAAGTGATGGGACCAGATGCCATGATCTTTGTTTTTTGAATGTTGAGTTTTAAACCAGATTTTTCACTCTCCTCTTTCACTTTCATCAAGAGGCTCATAAATTCCTCTTCACTTTTGCCATAAGAGTGGTATCATCTGTGTATCTGTGGTTGTTGATATTTCTCACAGCAATCTTGATCCCAGCATCTGCTTCATCCAGCCGGCATTACACATGATGTGCTCTGCATATAAGTTAAGTAAGCAGGGTGACAATACATAGCCTTGATGTACTCCTTTCCCAATTTGGAATGAGTCTGTTGTTCCATATCAGCTTCTAACTGTTGCTTCTTGACCTGCATACAGATTTTTCAGGAGGCAGGTCAGGTGTTCTGTATTCCCATCTCTTGAAGAATTTCCCACAGTTCATTGTGATCTACAGAGTCAAAGGCTTTGGTGTAATCAATAAAGCAGAAGTAGATGTTTTTCTGGAACTCCCTTCTTTTTCAATGACCCAGTGGGTGTTGGCAATTTGATCTCTGGTTCCTCTGCCTTTTCTAAATCCAGCTTGACCATCTCGAAGTGTACGGTTCATGTACTGTTGAAACCTGGCTTGGAGAAATTTGAGCATTGCTTTGCTAGCATATAAGATGAGTTCAATTGTGTGCTAGTTTGAACACTCTTTGGCACTGCCCTTCTTTGGGATTGAAATGAAACCTGACCTTTTCCAGTCCTATGGAAAATGTCTGCTGAGTTTTTCAAATTTGTGTTAGCATATTGACTGCAATACTTTCACAGCATCATCTTTTAGGATTTGAAATAGCTCAACTGGAATAACATCACCTCCACTATCTTTGTTCATAGTGATGCTTCCTAAGGCACACTTGACTTCTAATCCCAGGATGTCTGACTCTAGATGAGTGGTCACACCATTGTGGTTAACCTGGTCATGATGACTTTTTTTGTAGAGTTCATCTGTGTGTTCTTGCCACCTCTTCTTAATACCGCCTGCTTCTGTTAGGTCCATACCATTTCTGTCATGTATTGTGCCCATCTTTGCATGAAATGTTCCCTTGGTATCTCTAATTTTCTTGAAGAGATCTCTAGTCTTTCCCATTCTATTGTTTTCCTCTATTTCTTTGCACTGATCATTGAGGCAGGCTTTATTATCTCTCCTTGCTATTCTTTGGAACTCTGCATTCAAATGGGTATATCTTTACTTTTCTCCTTTCCCTTTAGCTTCTCATCTTTTTTCAACTATTTTAAAGGCCTCCTCAGAAAACCATTTTGCCTTTATGCATTTATTTTTTCTTGGGGATGGTCTTGATCCCTGCCTCATACACAATGTCACAAACCTCCATCCATAGTTCATCAAGCACTCTGTCTATCAAATCTAGTCCCTTGAATCTATTTGTCACTTCCACTGTATAATTGTAAGGGATTTGATTTAGGTCATACCTGGTGGTGGTGGTTTTCCCTATTTTCTCCAATTTAAATTTGAATTTAGCAATAAGGGATTAATGATCTGAGCCACAGTCAACTCCCAGTCTTGCTTTTGCTGACTGTATAGAGCTTCTCCATCTTTGGTGGCAAAGAATATAATCAATCTGATTTCAGTATTGATCATCTGGTGATGTCCATGTGTAGAGTCTTCTCTTTTGTTGTTAGAAGAGGGTGTTTACAATGACCAGTGCGTTCTCTTGGCAAAACTCTGTTAGCCTTTGCCCTGCTTCATTTTGTACTCCGAGGACAAATTTGCTTGTTACTCTGGGTATCTTTTGACTTTCTACTTTTGCATTCCCGTCCCCCATGATGAAAAAGACATCTTTTGGGGGTATTAGTTCTACAAGGCCCTATAGGTCTTCAATGAACCATTCAGCATAAGCTTCATTACTGGTTGGGGGTGCACTTGGATTGCTGTGATTTTCAATGGTTTTCCTTGGAAATGAACAGAGATCATTCTGTCATTTTTGAGACTGCACTCAAATACTGCATTGTGGACTCTTTTGTTTAATATGAGGGCTACTTCTAAGGGGTTCTTGCCCACTGTAGTAGGTATAATTGTCATCTGAATTAAACTCACCCATTCCAGTTCATTTTAGTTCACTGATTCCTAAAGTGTTGATGTTCACTCTTGCTATCTCCTCTTTGACCACTTCTAATTTACCTTGATTCATGGACCTAACATTCCAGGTTCCTATGCAGTATTGCTCTTTACAGCATCGGACTTTACTTCCATCACCAGTCATATCCACAACTGGGCGTTGTTTTTGCTTTGGCTCCTTCTCTTCATTCTGTCTATAGTTATTTCTCTACTCTTCTCTGGTAGCGTATTGGGCACCTACCGACCTGGGGAATTCATCTTTCAGTGTCCTATCTTTTTCCCTTTTCATACTGTTCATGGGGTTCTCAAGGCAAGAATACTGAAGTGGTTTGCCATTCCCTTCTCCAATCAACCACATGTTTTGTCAGAACTCTCCACCATGACCTGTCCATCTTGGGTGACCCTACGCAGCATGGCTCATTGTTTCATTGAATTAGACAAGGCTGTGGTCCATGTGATCAGTTTGATTAGTTTTCTGTGATTGTGGTTTTCATTTTCTCCGCCCTCTGAAGATTAAGGATAAGAGGCTTATGGAAACTTCCTGATGGGAGAGACTGACTGTGGGGAAAACTGGGTCTTATTCTGAAGGGCAGGGTCATACTTAGTAAATCATGGATTACTTAATGGATGGAATAAATGGAGTAATATTTTTATTTTTTAAATTTCTTTCTAATTGGGAAATAATTGCTCTACAATGTTGTGTTGGTTTCTGCTGTAAAACAATGTGATTTGACTCTAAGCATACATTTATCCCATCCCTCTTGAACTTCCCTCCCACTTGTTCTATCCCACTCTTCTAGGTCATCACAGAGCACTGAGCTACTCTCTTGGTTTGTCCCACCCTGTCCTTCCCCCACTGTGTCCACAAATCCATTCTCTATGTCTGTGTTAAATAGTGTGTTTATTCTGGGAGATCAAAAACTAAGGAGAGACATTTTATTTATTTACAAATATATGAGACTTTCTATTTTAAAATTGAAAATGTATGAGTTTGTTACTTGCTCAGTCACCTCTGATTCTTTGCAACCCCATGGACTGTAGCCCTCCAGGCTCCTCCATCCATGAGATTGTCCAGGCAAAAATACTGGATTGGATAGCCATTGTAGACATCTACATTTTGCTTTATATATCAGATGGGAACTGCTTGTATGAGATTTATAGAACCAGAGTTGCATCAACATAATGAGAAATTTAATATTTAGTGTCACTTAGCAATGAATATCTGGAGGAGGAAATGGCAACCCACTCCAGTATTCTTGCCTGGAAAATCCCATGGGAGGAGCCTGGTAGGCTACAGTACATGGGGTCACAAAGATGGGCTTCCCTGGTAGTTCAGCTGATAAAGAATCTGCCTGCAATGCAGGAAACCCCACCTGGGTCAGAAAGATACTCTGGAGAAGGATAGGCTACCCACTCCAGTATTCTTGGGCCTCCCTGGTGCCTCAGATGGTAAGGAATTTGCCTTCAACATGGGGAACCTGGGGTCCATCCCTGGGTTGGGAAGATCCCCTGGGGGAGGGCATAGCAACTCACTCCAGTATTCTTTCCTGGAGAATCCCCATGAACAGAGAAGCCTGGTGGGCTGCAGTTCATGGGGTCACAGAGTTGGACAGGACTGAGTGACTAGGCACAGAACGGCAGTGAATATGCCGCTTCTTAAACTGCTGCTGCTGCTTAGCTGCTTCCGTCACTTTGGGCTCATTTGGGCCAGAGGAGCCTGGCCCATGGACTGCAGCCGGCCAGGCACCTCTGTCCGTGGGATTCTCTAGACAAGAGTACTAGAGTGGGTTGCCATGCCCTCCTCCTGTCTTAAACTACCAGATTATACTAAATTATTGAAAAAAATAACTTCTGTCAAACGTGCTATGCAGATAATTTATGTTCCTTCATTGGAAAGCCTGATAGAGACAATCTAGTTCAACTCTGTGATTCTATATTTTAAATTACTACAAAGAGAAACTGTGAAGCATAAATACATATTTATTTATTCTGGAAATGATATTGTTAAATTTTGGTGTTAAGTACTGTTTATTTTATAGCTTGTCCTGGAAAATCAGGGACAAAAGAATCATTTGTATGAATGGTAGCATATTTAAAAATTGTTTTCCAAATGTCAATAAAGACTATTGATGTTTGGAACTTGAAAGATAAAATTCCACTGAAGTATAACTAGAAGTCTCCTGATTCCAAGTCATGACATACTGAAACTTCACAAACCTCTAAGTTATTGCATGGGGTCCAGTTTGCCATATTTACACCAGACTGTCATTGGATTGAATAATTGGCATCAGGCACACTTCAACTTTTTAGTGTTTGCTCCATTGTATTATTTTTAAACAGATATTAATATAGTTCAAATACCATATAATTCACCTATTTAGAGTACAATTCAGTATTTTTTAGTATATTTACAAAGTTGTGATTTGTTACTACAATCAATTTTAGGGCATTTCATCATGTCAGAAAAAATAATATATTCTGGATGTAAGTCTCTTATTGGATAGAAGATTAGCTTTTTTCCCCCCCATTCTAATGGTTGTTTTTCACTTTCATGTCACTCGTCATTCACTTTCATAATGGTGTCCTTTGCAGTGCAAAAGTTGATCATTTTGATGAAGTTCAATTTATCTATTTTTTTTGACAGGTGATTTTATATCATGCTTAAGAAATCTTTGCCTAATCAAGATATACTCCTGTTTTCTTTTAAGCATTTTAGAGTTTTAATTTTTACATCCAGATGTATGATTCATTTTAAGGACTTATTTAATGTATGGTTTGAGGAAACAGTAAAACTTTACAACAAATGTGGTATACAGTTGTTCAAACACCATTTGTTTTGAAGACTATTCCCTTTCATGGATTGAATTGTCTTGGTCCCCTTGATAGAAATCATGTCTCTGAGATTTTATTTCTGGACTCTAAAATTCTAAATGTAATATGTAATCATTTTCTTTCTATTTTCAGAATTAAAATTTTTAAACATTTTCTCGTTTCCTAAACCTCAGCTACTCACTTCCATATCTGTACTCTAGATGTTTCTCACTCATATCAATATTAACTGTATCAACTCTAAAATCTTAATTTCAAATATGGCATTCCGATCACCATTTCCCCACCCACTTGCTCTATCCTACTTTCCCATGTCAAAATTGTTCAGTTCATTAAGAAATCTAGTTCATTGTTCCTGTTCTCTTTCCATATTACTTCCAAGCTATCTTATCTCCCAATAGCTGAGATTCCGTTGTTCATCATTGTAACACACTCAGGTGGAATATAACCAATCAACCATTATCTCTCTCCTCTCTCTCTACTACTAACTTCTTAAACTGCAGATCCAATGATATCTTCCTGAATATCACTTAAGATGACTGGAGAAAACCATGATACTTGCTTGCTTGATGTTTAGCTGTGGTCTGTATGAGCAATTAAGCAAAGCACAGCATAACACATAGGGAATCTTACTTTTTTCCCATTTGAATTTGTTAAATTTCACTCTCTGAAGTGAAAATTTCAATCTTTCCTAAATATGCTTCCTCCTTTTCTCTACTGCCAAAGCTTAGACATTGTCTCATTTAGAAAGTAGAAGTAATTGAACAAGAGCTACACTATCCTTTATGCAATCTAGCATCTCTCAGTTCAGTTCAGTCGCTCAGTCGTGTCCGGCTTTTTGCAACGCCATGGACTGCAGCACTCCAGGCCTCCCGGTCCATCACCAACTCCCGGAGTTTACTCAAACTCATGTCCATTGGGTCGGCGATGTCCTCCAACCAACTCAGCCTCTGCTGTTCCCTTCTCCTCCCACTTTCAAACTTTCCCAGCATCAGGGTCTTTTCAAATGAGTCAGCTGGCCAAAGTATTGGAGTTTCAGCTTCAGCATCAGTCCTTCCAATGAATATTCAGGAATGAGTTCCTTTAGGATGGACTGGTTGGATCTCCTTGCAGTCCAAGGGACTCTCAAGAGTCTTCTCCAACACCATAATTCAAAAGCATCTATTCTTCAGCGCTCAGCTTTCTTTATAGTCCAACTCTCAAATCCATACATAACCACTGGAGAAACCATAGCTTTGACTTGATGGACCTTTGTTGACAGAGTAATGTCTTCGGTTTTAAAATGCTGTCTAGGTTGGTCATAACTTTTCTTCCAAGGAATAAGCATTTTTGAATTTTATGGCTGCAGTCACCATCTGCAGTGATTTTGGAACCCTCCCCATCCCCCACCTAAAGAGAAAAGTCTCTCACTGTTTCCACTATTTCCCCATCTATTTACCATGAACTGATGGGACTAGATGCCATGATCTTAGTTTTCTGAATGTTGAGCTTTAAGCCAACTTTTTCACTCTCCTCTTTCATTTTCATCAAGAGGCTCTTTAGTTCTTCTGCACATTTGCCATAAAGGTGGTGACATCTGCATATCTGAGGTTATTGATATTTCTCCCAGCAATCTTGATTCCAGCTTGTGCTTCATCTAGCCCAGCATTTCTCATTATGTACTCTGAATATAAGTTAAATCAGCAGGGTGACAATATATAGCCTTGACATCCTCCTTTTCCTATTTGGAAACAGTCTGTTGTTCCATGTCCAGTTCTAACTGTTGCTTCCTGACCTGCATACAGGTTTCTCAAGAGGCAGGTCAGGTGGTCTGGTATTCTCATCTCTTTCAGAATTTTCCACAGTTTATTGTGTTGCACACAGTCAAAGGCTTTGGCATAGTCAGTAAAGCAGAAATAGATGTTTTTCTGGAACTCTCTTGCTTTTTTGATGATCCAAGGGATGTTGGCAATTTGATCTCTGGTTCCTCTGCCTTTTCTAAAACCAGCTTGAACATCTGGAAGTTCATGGTCCATATATTGCTGAAGCCTGGCTTGGAGAATTTTGAGCATTACTTTACTAGCATGTGAGATGAGTACAATTGTGCAGTAGTTTGAGCATTCTTTGGCATTGCCTTTCCTTGGGATTGGAGTGAAAACTGACCTTTTCCAGTCCTGTGGCCACTGCTCAAATCCTTTATGGAACAGCTTGGTGATCCTGCCCTGATATTCTGAAAACTTTATAATCTGAGTATTAAATCTTTTCTCACCCTGTATTTTGTATATTAGTCTCAGTATACAAACCAGATTTTGAGTAGGTGTTCATGCTTCTTTGGCAGAGTGGCCACACTGAGTTGTATTTTGTTTGTGTTTTGTTACTGAGTTGTAGGAGTCCTGAATTATTTGGGAAATTGACCCTTTATCAAATAAGTGGTTTGCAAATTTTTCTCACATTCTATAGGCTGCCTTTGCATTCTGTTTCATGTCTTTGCCTTTTTTTTCCCTTGTGTTGTGCAGAAAAGTTTTATTTCACTTTAGTCCCACTCATCCACTGTTACGCATTTTGTTTATGGTTTTGGTGTCATATCTGTGAAATCATTGTCAAGACTAACATTAAGAAGCCTTTCCAATATGTTTTCTTCTATATAAGTTTTGTGGTTTCAGGCCTTACACTTAACATCTTAATCTATTTTAGGTTGATTTTAATATATGGCATAAGGTTGGGGTCTTTTTTTTTTTTTTTTTTAATCTCACTCAAATCTGCAGACTGATTCTGCTCAATGCTGGAAAGCCTGTTCCTTTCCTCATCAGGTCAAAGTGGCTTCTCTTTCCTCAGGTGTTTCCACAGGATTTTCTGTAACTCTTTATAGTTTTATATTTCCCTCTGACCTCCAGAACATCTCCATGACTGGACTAGGAGCTTATGTTGGTTTTTCAGCTTGTCAGCAATAAGCATCTAAGTACTTATTTATCTTTGTGTGATAAGATATTGCAATAAATGTGATACAGTTATAGTTGTAAAGTAAAGTTAGTCTGTTAGAAGAATAGTCAGGTGATCATTATATTTCAGCTTTAATGAGGTACTCTATTCATTGAGACCCAATTGTTTTTACTGCTAGAAAACACCACACCACATTACTTTCAGTTCATTACAAAAATTTAATTTTAGAGATGAATATACCAAAAGGAAAGTTCATGATTATCACAATAAAATCTCTGGAGAATTTAAATAGGATATATTTTCAGACAAAATATTTCTCTTTAAAGTTTAAAAACCAGTCTGACTAGGCTTTTATGTAAATAGTTTAAAAATATTCTTGATAGAACAAAGTTAACTGTGGGCTCTTAGATCTGTGTGCCATTAGCAACAAAATGGGTAAAGTGTAGCTACTCCTAAAATAACTAGTAATAATTATAAAGGCTGAAAATTTGGAAAAAAAAACAACAAAGGAAATAATAGGATAGTTTTAATAATATATCACATTTTGAGGTAGTTTTTATGAGCATAAATGTATAAAGGAAAACCTTGAATTGTATAGAAACTACATTTTGTTAACAATGACCTTCAAAATTTCCTATATCAAAGTTTGTAGTTTGCATTTTTATTCAAAGGATCGCAGCATATTTTAAATTGTATAAAATATAATTCCACGAGTATCCTTTAGAGTAAAATATTACAACATGTACTTGTGTATAAGATTTGTTGATTGGTTCACACTTCACTCTAAGAACTAACTGAATTGTCACAGAGTGCTTTCCATTAAAGATACATATATATCAATTTTAAGTTCAATTTTCAAAAGGTGCATTTTAAAATAATATTTCACATTGGCAATGTCATTTTCCTAATGATCTAAGATTTCCCTTGTTTTAAAAATTTGTATGATTCAATGCATTATTTGAATATTTGGAAGGAAAGCTATGATAAACCTAGACAGCGTATTAAAAACCAGAGACATCACTTTGGCAACAAAGGTACATGTATTAAAAGCTATGGTTTTTCCAGTAGTCATGTAAGAATGTGAGAGCTGGACCATGAAGAAGCCTGAGCACTGAAGAATTGATGCTTTTGAATTGCAGTGCTAGAGAAGGCTCTTTGCAGTCCCTTTGGTCAAGGAGATCATGCCAGTCAATTCTAAAAGAAATCCACCCTGACTATTCATTGGAAGCACTGATGCGGAAGCTGAAGCTCCAGAACTTTGGCCACCTGATGCGAAGAACTGACTCATTTGAAAAGACCCTGACACTGGGAAAGATTGAAAGCAAAAAGAGAACTGGGTGGCAGAGGATGAGATGGCTACATAGCATCACCATCTCAATAGATATAAAACTGAGCAAAATCTATGAGCTAGTGAAGGACAGAGGAGCCTCGTGTGCTGCAGTCCATAGGATTGCAGAGTTGGACCTGACTTAGTGTCTGAACAACAATTTGGATGTTCAATTTACACTAGTAAAGACTGTACGGAGGTATGTTAGATATATCTCACATCTTAAATTTTACATTTTATTAAGTGATAAACACGTGCAAAACTCCCATACATGTGTAAATATGTGTGTGTGTGTGTGTGTATGTGTGTCCCTGTGTTACTAGCTCAGTCGTATCCAACTCTTTGCGACCCCATGGACTTCAGCCTGCCAGCCTCCTCTGTTCATAGAATCCTCCAGGCAGACTACTGGAGTGAATTGCCATTCCCTTCTGCAAAGGATCTTCCCAACACAGGGGTTGACCTAAGTTTCCCCCATTGCAGGCAGAATCTTTACCATCTGAGCTGCAGGGAAACCCATATACATACATACATACATACATACATATATATACATATATATAATATATATATAAAATATGAAATAAATCTGTGACAAAAAATTTCCATTTTCTTAACTCCATGTTAAGATTTTACATTATTCCTTTTCTTCCCTTCTTCTCTAACTATACAATAGCTATGAATAGATTAGCAGAATACTAGATTTTCTCACTGTATGCCTAAAAATAATGAGAACATATTGTGCTCAAACTACCGCACAATTGCACTCATCTCACACGCTAGTAAAGTAACGTTCAAAATTCTCCAAGCCAGGCTTCAGCTATACGTGAACCGTGAATTTCCAGATGTTCAAGCTGGTTTTAGAAAAGGCAGAGAAACCAGAGATCAAATTGCCAACATCTGCTGGATCATCAAAAAATCAAGAGAGTTCCAGAAAAACATCTATTTCTGCTTTATTGACTATGCCAAAGCCTTTGACTGTGTGGATCACAATAAACTGTGGAAAATTCTGAAAGAGATGGAAATACCAGACCACCTGACCTGCCTCTTGAGAAACCTGTATGCAGGTCAAGAAGCAACAGTTAGACATGGAACAACAGACTGGTTCGAAATAGGAAAAGGAGCACGTTAGGGCTGTATATTGTTACCCTGATTATTTAACTTATATGCAGAGTACATCATGACAAACTCTGGGCTGGAAGAAGCACAAGCTGGAATCAAGATTGCTGGGAGAAGTATCAATAACCTCAGATATGCAGATGACACCACCCTTATGGCAGAAAGTGAAAAAGAACTAAAGAGCCTCTTGATGAAAGTGAAGGAGGAGAGTGAAAAAGTAGGCTTAAAGCTCTACATTCAGGAAACTAAGATCATGTCATCTGGTCCCATCACTTCATGGGAAACAGATGGTGAAACAGTGGAAACAGTGACTGGCTTTATTTTTCTGGGCTCCAAAATCACTGCAGACGGTGATTGCAGCCATGAAATTAAGAGATGCTTACTTCTTGGAAGGAAAGTTATAACCAACCTAGATAGCATATTAAAAACCAGGGACATTACTTTGCCAACAAAGGTCTGTCTAGACAAGGCTATGATTTTTCCAGTGGTCATGTATGGATGTGAGAATTGGACTATAAAGAAAGCTGAGCGCCGAAGAATTGATGCTTTTGAACTGTGGTGTTGGAGGAGACTCTTCACAGTCCCTTGGACTGCAGGGAGATCCAACCAGTCCATCCTAAAGGAGATCAGTCCTGGGTGTTCATTGAAAGGACTGATGCTGAAGCTGAAACTCCAATACATTGGCCACCTGATGTGAAGGACTGACTTATTTTAAAAGACCCTGATGCTGGGAAAGATTGAGGTGGGAGGAGAAGGGGACGACAGAGGAAGTGATGGTTCGATGGCATCACCAACTAAATGGACATCAGTTTGGGTGAACTCTGGGAGTTGGTGATGGGCAGGGAGGCCTGCTGTGCTGCGGTTCATGGGGTCTCAAAGAGTCAGACATGACTGAGCGACTGAACTGAACTGAACCGTGTCAGGGTTGTCTTGATCAGCACTGTGTAAGCTCTCTGAACAATTTGACCACAATAAATATACTCATGCTAAAATGTATCTATATAAACAAAAGTATAATGTATAATTCTTCTGTAGGACTCAATCAGTATCAGAGATTTCAAGTATAGCACATTAGGTAAATTGCAATGGGTCTTATTATCTATGTTATTTAAATGACATTCTTCAGAAGTTAAATTAGGAAGTATTATCACTTTACTATCATAAAATGAGAAAATATAGTAACTACTAGATCATATAAATTTTACTTGCTTTTACTGTCATTAAGGAAGGTCATTTAAAATAGGACATAAGACAAAGGTTAAACAGTGTTTCTTTTCCATGTCTTACTGGAGCACTGTTTAACAAGCTCTCTAAAGGATTATTTAATTTGGTAGATTATTTTTCTTTTTGATTTTTCTATTTACTATTCAATTAGAGCCAAAATAACATAAATTTACATGTTATGTTGTACATGGTACTTAGTAGAGAGGCAAAGATTTCCTCTCCTAAAGAAGATACCAGCAAAGGCCATCTAATTTTTCTTATTTGTTTTGTTGGGTTTTTTGTTTGTTTGCTTGTTTATTTGTTTTTGGTGTTCTTGTTTGTAGTATTTTTTGTTTGCTTTTAATTGTGTATAATTGCAAATATTACAGAGGTTTGGATAACTGCTTAGATTCATGAGACTCTATAGAACATATTCAAGTGTTCTAATAAAAGCAAAAATAAAGGACAGCAAAAGGAGAGTTCAGCAAACTTTGAAGGAGATCCAACAGACATCAAGGCTTATGTTCCCTAAGGTCCTTCTTATTTGCACAAAGATAAGCATAGCCTTTGGGTTGAACTTTCAAGATCTGTACAATGAATCTTGATTTCAGAGAACTCCAGATAGATGTTTTCAGCAGTGTATTTTATGTCTCCCTGGTCACTTAGCCAAGCCAAGTTTTCTAATCTATTACTCCAGGAGAAAGTCATCCATAAATAATCTTTCCTCATACCAGAGGAGCTTCAGACTTTACAGAGTAATCACAAATTATTAGTAAAATATACCTTTTTTTGGCCAAGAATCAAACCAGATATCCCAGCATCTCCAGAGACAAATATAAAGCTTCCCACACCTAACTTTAAAAACTCCGTCCTGAATAAGAATACTAAAAGGTTATAGCTAACCCAGCAATCATCTTATTTTAACAATTTATTAATCCCTATAAATATCTATAAACTCAAAAAAAGTTTTTTAAACAGGTTTTTTAAATTTCAGTTTTCTTATTGATATGTTGCAATCTTTTGGAAACACAATATTTTTATGCTATATACTCAAAAATTTTAAAGATTATGTATGGAATTATATTTTATTTCATTCCAAAATGTTTTTCCTTTGCCTATCACTTCATTTTCTTCTATTGCTGTTTTTTGACTGTTTTTTCATGGTTGCTATGTGTCATTTGACTAAGAGAAAGAGCTTCCCAGACTGTGTAATATGATCCAGGCTCTCAGATCCCTTAAGAATGAGGTTCCAAATTATTTTTTATAGAATATAATTATAAGAGATAACTCAGTTTATTAAAGTTTCTCACTGTCCTTAAGTAACTGTACTTCCATGAGAAAATTTTTTTCCTCAACATGATTTATATTTTTCTCAACATTATGAAAATATTTTCCTCAACATTATTTAGAAGCAAAATTTCATAGGGGTTACATGAAACACAGTGACAGACTCTCTTGTAGCATTTCTACTCATAGCTGTTACATTCCTTTTCTCTCATCTTCTGTGTTAATCCTTATGCCCTTCACTTAAGAATAAGGCATCCATAATCCTTTCTTCCCACCTTAGCTTATCAGCAAAGATCCTTGCTGTGAGGACTCTTTCTTTAATCAAGTTCTCTTTGAGAAACTGAGGTTTTCCATTTCACTGTTTGCCCACTGTTAAGTAGATGGAGTATGGAGGTTAGGCTCAATGCTTTAACTTGATGTGAAATGCAGTATATGTATTTGTTGCATAAAGTAGGCTTGGTCTTAGACCATTAAAAATATAACCTAATTTTGAATGTGTTAAAACATATGTTGAAAAATTTAAAGTAATAAATAGATTGTGACTTAGAGATAGTAAATTTTAAAATTAAGCAATTTTTAATGTGACTCCTATATATAAGCCATTCTTTTAGAGGCTTTGCATATAATATTGAAGGAAACACATACAACCTTTGCTGTCATAAAGTTTACGGTTACATCAAAGGAAACAGAAAACACATAGATAAATAAATGTTTGTTCTCAAAAAATGTTTTTGAGAAAAAATATTCCAGAGAGAGAAGGATAAAAATGTGCATAGGGAGGTTAGGTAACATTAATATTTTTTCGTGGAGTAGTGAATGAAGAAGCATGTCTGCACGCTTAGTTGTGTCCAATTCTTTGTGACCCCATAGACTGCAGTCCACCAGGCTCCTCTGTCCATGGAATTTTCCAAGTAAGAATACTTGAGTGGGTTGCCATTTCCTACTCCAGGGGATCATACCTAACTAATTAACTCAAGGATCTTACCTGTGTCTCCCTCTCCTGCATTGACAGGAGAATTCTTTATCACTGAGCCACCTGGGACGCTGTCTCTACAATGTGCCATTTGAACAGACACCTGAAGGAAGGAGAGGTAGAAGCTTTGAATTTACTTCAGAGAAGAGATTCCACCTAGAGGGAAGTGTGGCTTGATGCCTGAGCATGCTTGGTATGAGGCATGAGCAAAGAGCAGTAAGGTGGTGAATGACTAACCTAGGGCAAGCAAATAAAAGTCTGGTAGAGTGATCAGATCAGAGGATCAGCAAAGAAGCAAGCATGTAGGGTCTTACAGACCAGTTTGAGAGATGGAAAGTCACTGAGGAGCATAGAGTAGCTGTAACTCATCTGATTTGAACCTTAAAGTAATTATTTTGACATGTGGAGAATGAACAGAAGAGGTGAGGTAAGGACAAACAAAAGGTGACTAGTTTGGGTGTTATTACAATCAATGAGACAAAGAGTAGCTTGAACAAGAATGTTGTTGACATATTTGGTGAGAAGTGTTTGGGATCAGAACATTTGGAAAGATGGAGCCCCCAAAACTTGCTGATAATTTGAGTGTAGGAAATGAAACAAGGAGACCAGTATAGCAAGATAACTTTAGAATTGTTTTTGAGTCATCTGAAAAATTAAGCTGTCATTTACTGAGATTGATAAAGAAAATTTGAGTAGGTAGAGGTTGGATCAGAAGTAAAATTATATATAAGTGTACTTCAGATTTTTATCTGTTATATATGTATATATATATCTTAAAAATTTTACTTTAATTTTGTATTTCAGAGAGAGTGAGGGAAAAAATGAAAGAAGGAGAGTGGAGGCAAAGGAAGTGAGAGAGTCCTTGCTAAAAATAAAGATTTATGAAATATACAATTAAAAGTGGAAGGATGATCTAGGCCAGTAAAACTTACTTTCCTGAGTCAATATTTCTGGATGATCATGGGAAATTAGTTGGTTTATATGATTTATAAAGAGACTCATTTTTATAGGACCAAACACATTTTTACAATGTTTGGGGATGCAATATCTTAGGATCCATTTGGTTGTTCTAATTTAATTGCACATTGTATGGATGAAAAGAAATATGAAAAAAATCCGTTTGATATTTACAATGGTAGCCTGGCTTTGTCTCAGATTTCATTTTGTAAGCTCATCTTTGCTTTGGGTAAAACTCATTTTCAGAAGAGAAGTGGTGGAAAGGAAACAATAACATATAAATATTTCCTATAAACATCTATGGATGTCTTCATTGTTACTGATGAAAACACAACTCTGATATTTGAAGTTATGAGTTTCTGAATTTATACACTGGGAAACCAATCTCCACTGAACTACATTTTTACTAACATATCTTGCAAAAAAAACACACACATTCACATAAAAGATTCCAGCTGCTTTGCTGAATTTTCAAACATCAGCTAAGTCAAGCACCCCACTAGTCACAGGTGACAAATAATGCTCGAACATCTGCTTGCTAACAATATAATCTGGCTCATTTACTATCACTAGTCTCCTGGTATTGTGCCCACAGGAGATGTTCAATAAATACTGAATGAAATGCTTCTACCTGTTGAGAAGAATAAATAAACCTATGGGGTGAGGGGAGTAATAATACCATGACTTTTCTTTTTTTCTTTAAGAAGAAAAAAGTGCTGGCCTTGTGAAACTTGTGGAATATGTGGTCATTATCGTGTTTTGGTAGCATGGTCTGAGTTTAGGATGAAGTCTAGTGTAGTTTACCCAGGAAATCTAAAATAGGTCAATGCCCCTGAGAATGTTTCTTGGGTTTGGGAGGATGATAATTTCAATTTCTCCTCAGTTTGTTTCCAGAGTAAGCAGTGATCCAAATGATTAAACTTCTACCACTGGGGATAGTTAGAATGCAGAGTTTCAGCTAGCTGTGAATGAGTCAACAAATTGCAAGCCGTTTGGCTTATTGCCCATAAGAACAGTTAGTTTTAAATGTTCTCAGATAAGGCACTGAAAATCCAATAAAATAAGGCATGTTATTTTCCAAAGATATAGCAAAACAGAGTTTACATTAAAATGTATAATCTTAAAGTATTAGGGGTTGTATTTCAAAACCTTATTTTGCATTATCTAATATAAATGCTTGTTTGAAAATCCTGCAAAATGTTTTAATGATTTGTATTTTAATAAAAGGCTTAAAGATTACAGTTACATATTATGCACTTTATTTTCCACTTTTTTTTCCGGTGTACCTTCAATATATATTAACTTCTATCAGGCAGTTATTTCATAACATTTCTGTCTCTAACATGCCACACACATACATTCTCTTTCTCTCTCTCTCTGTTCCTCTCTCTCTTTGAGGATTATCTTGCTTCTTATTTAACTGAGAAAATAAAAAGAAACAGAATTGAACTTCAATATTGTTCCATTATATTGTTAACCTACCTACATTTGTACCCATAGTCTCTATGTTCCCTCATCTCAGTCTTACTGCTCCTTAGTGCAATGGTCATATGCATGTCATCATGGCATCAATGCCTTTGATTCAGCTATGATCCACTCTTTTATTTGTGATATCAATAGTTCTCAATAAGAATGAAAACACATCGAAATATCTTGTCTTAAAAAAAAAAAAAAACACCTTCCTAGCTCCTATCACTCTCCCCAACTACAGTCCCATCCTCTGTTAGGGTAAGCTGCACTAAATATCTGCCTACATATGACCTTTCTTGACCACATTCCTATCCAATTTTGTCTTCATCACTCTAGAAGTTAATAATTATTAAAAACATATATTTTTAAATTATAGGTATTATATTATTTAATATAATTATATAATTTATACTATAATATGTAATATTATATGTTAATTACATATATTAAATATAAATACACATAAATATATATACATTTAAAGGGATTTATTACCCCAAATTAGCTTCATGTTTGTGGGAACAAGTTAGGCAAGTTTGAAGTCTACAGAGCAAATTGTAAGGAAGATAGGAGGTAAAATCTTAGAAAGGGGTTATGCTATAGTCCAGAAATAGAATTTCCCCTTTAGCAAAACTTCAGTTCTGCTCTTACATCATTTCAAATGGTTTGATTACTCTCACTCAGATTATCCAGGATAATCTACTTTGCTTTTTGTTGTTCAGTCACTAAGCTGTGTCTGACTTTTCCCAACCAAATGAACTGCAGCACACCAGGCCTCCCCGTCCTTCACTATCTCCTGGAGTTTGCTCAGACTGACATCCATTGTGCTGATGATGCCATCCTTAAAGTCAACTAATTATAAATGCTAATAACATATACAAAATAACTGCATAGCAATAACTAGACTTGTGTTTGAGTGCACACCTATTGGTTCTTATGTTTGTTTGGTTTTTTTGTCTGTTTGTGACATAAATGAAAGTTTTCTATTGAGCATAAAATATGTGAAAATGGAAAAAGAAACTTAGTGGAAAATATGTGTTTTATGTGTTGTTGTTCAACACAGCCCCATGGACTGCAGCCTGCCAGGCTTCCCTGTCCTTCACCACCTCCTGGAGCTTGCTCAAACTCGTGCCCATTGAGAGAGTGATGCCACCTAACTATCTCATCCTCTGCCGTCCCCTCTCCTCCTTGCCTTCTATCTTTCCCAGAATCAAGGAAAGATTGGGTTGGTTCTTTGCATCAGGTGGCCAAAGTATTGGAGCTTCAACTTCAGCATCAGTCCTTCTAATGTATATTCAGGATTGATTTCCTTTAGGATTGACTGATTTAATCTCTTTGCAGTCCAAGAGACTCTCAAGAGTCTTCAGACTTAAATTGAAGAAAGTAGGGAAAACCCACTAGGCCATTCAAATATGACCTAAATCAAATCCCTTACACTTACACAGTGTTTTATGTATAGAATCTAATTTTTGAGATTAAGATCACTAGTTGGCAGATAATTCTCCAGTGTCATAGGAAAATGACAAACACTAATTAAAAAGTTACTGTCCAAATATTCTGTTTTTAAATTTCTAAATCTTCCCTTTATCATGTTATTCAGAAAAATACACTCTAGGATTGGTATTACCTATATTTTCCTTGATCTCGCATAAAGATATTTTAATTTTTAAAAGTAATTTGAACAAAATAAAATTCAGGTAGTTGGAAAGATGATATATTAAACATTCTTCTATTCTTTTTATTTTCCTCTTTACAACAGAGATGCTTAAAAATCAGCAGCATACAGTTTCAAATTTAGAATGTTATTAGTTTCTATTCTGAGCTGAAGTTTTCAAATGACTAAAGATTGATATATAATCCCTTTATGCAGCAATATTGGTAATTATTTTGAATGCATTTTTATATGTCATAGTCTGCAAAACAAGACTTTCACTGGAAAATATTTATTTTTTATGTTATTTTTCTTTGCTAATGTAAATACTCTAATAGACTTTAAAAAAAAAAATCAGTAATGTATTTTAAGAGTCAAGTATGATCTACATTGTGTTCAAATATTTACTTAAAAATGTTAATTTAATAATTTGTCAACTAGAAAGAAGACTATCCATTTAAGTATCCTAGTTCACTTTGAAGATTTGTGTACTCAAGTAGATATACAAAATTCCTAAGATAAATAGAAATGTGAAGGCTTCCAGTCCAAAAGTAAAGAACATGACATAACCAAATTTCCATTAAAAAATATTATCTGAATTATAATTGTACAGAAGTCATGAAAGTTACATATGAATTTAAAGTTTTGAGTTGCAGAGAGTTATGAATAATTTGGCCATTTAGAAGGAGAGGTAAGATTTTTTTTCTGCCTAAAATAAGGCAGAGAAATAAGTTATAATTTTAAGATAACTGTAATCCTGAGCGATCTTTTCTATCAAGTTGGTGTTGCATGTGTGCCAAGTTGCTTCAGCCATGTCCGACTCTTTGCAATCCTATGGACTGCAGCTCACCAGGGTCCTCTGCCCGTGAGATTCTCCAGGCAAGCATACTGGAGTGGGTTGCCATTTCCTCCTCCAGGAGATCTTCCCGACCCAGGTATCAAACCCAAGGCTCCTGCAGCTCCTGAATTACAAGCAGATCTTTACTGCTGAGCCACCAGGGAATCAAGATGGTATTCCTACATAATTCCTTCAAGTTTGCAGGAGGCTTAAGAAAGTTACTCAAAAGGAAGGACCTCTGAAGACAAAGGATTGTCAGAGAGGTTTAAAATACTGAGACCATTAATCTTAAGTGCATTGAAAAGCAACACAGTAATGGGAAGAATTTTGGCTCCAAAGTCTGATTCAGCCTTGTCCAATGCTTATCCTAAGGGCCATTATATCCGGAAGTTCAGGTGTTACATGTAAAATAAAAATCTTATTGTTTCAATATTTGGCGAAATGATGCCCACCCTCCCCACCCTCTGAAACACACACACACACACACACACACACACACACATACTCCTAACTGCACATAGGCAAAAGTATGCTATGAACCTCCAAGTAAAAAACCTCACTAGAAATGTTTCTCAGAACTACCTGCCTTCTTGATTTTTTCCCAAGTTGATCTAGGCCTGGTTCTTTCTGGACTATCACAGAAAAAGAGTGTAACTATGGGAAACAAAATAAACCAAAAATAAAGTGAAGAAAGCTGAGCACACACAAAATAAGTGCTTTGGAATCTCATAACGGTCTGAAAAATGAAGAATAGAGGAAATAGTAAAGGACTAAACTACAAGCTTGGTATCTCCCTTAGGAAGCTACTGTTGTTGTTAGAAAGATCTGTAGGTGTACAGTGATTACAGCACAATTTATGCTCTTCTGAGTCTACAAAAGTGCAACAGCAGGTGTGGAGCCTCTAGTGTCTGTAAAACAATGTAAAGTTGTTAAATGCTCTCTTTCAAATGAGAGACAGATACATGTGTATGTATTCAATATATTTAAATCTATGACTCTAAGGCTATAATTCTTCTTTAATTAGGACTGTCATGTATTCATATATCCCATATTTTATAGATGTCCTCATTTTAATTTATCCTTAATTAGAAGACAATTTCACATACATTACTAAAACTCTAGAAATATCTTTAACATTTAATATTTTAATATTTTAAATGTCTTCAAATAAATTCTCATTGTTTAGTTATTTTTATTTGAATTTGTATTGATACCTCATAGTAATTATACTTATTAATTCCTATAAGTCTAATAACATGTAACAAACAGGTGAATAGCTAGTGAATAAATTTCAAATATTTTGAACAATTCCTGAAGAATTTTCACAGCTTTCTGAAATATAATAATAAATATAGGATTATTATGTGAAACTGCTCAGTGAGATATACTTTGGTTGTGTGCACCATCTGAATATAATTTAAAAAGTAGGTTCAGAATTTTAACCAGAATGAGCCTCCATACCTCTCCTCTCACCAAGCCTTCCTTCCCTGCCCCTGTACACTATTAGTTTTCTATTACTTCCTAACAAATTATTAATATCACTAACATAGCAGCCTGAAATAACACCTACTTGTTATCTTGTGGTTTTTGTATGTTAGAAGCCGAGGCACAACTGACCAGAGTTCTTTGTATCAGGTTTTACAAACTTGAAATCAAATTGCCAACTGACCTCCATTCTTGGTGCCCAGGCTCCTTTTTTAAGATCATGTAGTTGTTGACAGAATTCACTCCTTGCTGCTGTAAAACTGAGGCCCCATTTTCTTTTTGGCTCTTATTCAGAGACTGATCTGATCCTGTTTGTTGCTCCCCACAGTGGCTTGCCAGGTGGCCCCCTCCTTAGCCCCTTGCACTTCCAAATTCTGACTTTTCTAACATTTTTTAAAAGACATACCTGATTAGGTCAGGTATCCTCAATCTTCCCTTTGATTAATTCAAAGTTGACTGATTAGAATCTGATCAAGTAAATGATAGCCCATCTTACTTATTACACCAGGGGACCAGAGTCTTGGGAGCTGTCTTAGACAATATTTTTCACAGTAGAAGCATCTTTGCTATTTTGTTTGAACCTGCATCATTGGGATGTTTGTGCCATTATGTACTATAGGTTTGAGCAACAATATTAACTTGAGCAACAATTGGGGCTGGTGTAAAGAAGTGAAATAGTCATATTAAAATAATTGTTTTGATCACATTAAATTGTTAATTTCTTTTGAAGTGTTGATTTGTATAAGCTCTCAAAAACATCATAAGGTGAACGTATTTGAAGCAGAGCCATTACCTGTATTTCTTTGACGTGTCTTAATACTTCTCACAAATGATTGCTTTAAAAATCACCATTTTAATCATACTATAAGAATCAGTATAATAGCAAAGAAAGGTCTTAACCTTTACAACATTAAATGTTGATGTTTTCATCTATAATATATTCATATGCTCTTTTAAAGGGCTACTAAAGACAAGTTGATATTCTTTTGTAAATTCATAATATGGTAAAAAGTAATAATTGTCTTTTTAAGGATATTTTTCCTTTTATCTTAAAAGGTTATGACAAATGAGTTTGATTCCCTCATTACACCCTTCTCTGGGTTTCTAGAGAATTTTTTATGTCAAAACAGATGGCATTTGGCAAGCGAATGCCCGAAACTTGATGTGCTCATCAGAAGTTCTCTTAGAAATATTTCTGTGCAGAGGGAAAGTCATTTATTCTCAACAGTTTTTCCACCACAAGATCATGTTAGTCAGCAAATTATACACAAAGGGTACCAATGGGGTTAATAACAAGAATGTTCACAAACTTCTGTCTAAGGAGTATGTCTAGAAAAAGAAAGGCACAGTGTACCTGAACTTTCAAAAGACTGAAAGGAGGATTTGTTGCCAGGTTTTGAATTGCAAGCAATTATTGTAAAGTAGTGAATGAGGTGGCCAAGGAGATCAAGCCAGTCAATCCTAAAAGAAATCAATCCTGAATATTCATTCACTGGAAGGACTGGTGCTGAAGCTGAAGTTCCAATACTTTGGCCACCTGATGTGAAGAGCTAACTCCTTGTTAGAAAAGACCCTGATGCTAGGAACAATTGAAGGCAAGAGGAGAGGGAATGACGAAGGATGAGATGGTCAAATGGCACCAATGGACATGAGTTTGAGCAAACTCTGGGAGATGGTGAAGGTCAGGGAAGCTTGGCATGCTGCAGTCCACGAGGTCACAAAGAGTAGGATATGACTGAGCGGCTGAACACAACATTTTAATGTAATCAATTTGTTTCTATTTCTTCTTTTCCTCTAAATCCATATACTTTCAGTTTTACCCTTTAGAATTGTTATTTACCCTCAATTAATTTTGCAAATCTGCACTGGCCCAAAGTGACATTTAATGAAAATGAAAATACTCATAAGAATTTTATGTTGGCCCATATATAAGTCAGTCAATATAGGTCTGTTCTCTAAATACCAAATATGTTGATGAGAAAAATAGTTCTAAAGAGTATATTAATTCTGATATTTGATACTAGCACAAAAGTGTTTTAAGACAAACTTAAAAGTAAAGATAATTTTAATATCTTCACAGCACTTAATTTACATAGAATTTAATTCTATGTAATAGGAATAATTTAAATAATTCTCTAGGTTCTTTTCAAATTCAGAGATTCAATCAATGGAAACTATAGTACAATTTCAGTGATTCATGTCTAGACACATTTTTCCATCTCCAAACAAAAGTGCATCTTTTAAAAAATAGAACATTTCTTTGACCAGATATTCATTAATATTACTGATGTTGAAAAATATAAGGGAAACAGAAAATTATTTAATCATAATAATACTTTAATTCTAATCAGTTAATATCCTCAATGATTTATTTTTCCATAAGGTGTATATTCTATTTCTTTAAGAAAAATTGTAGAAGTAACATTGCTGCTAAATCACTTCAGTCATGTCCAACCCTGTGCGACCCCTTAGATGGCAGCCCACCAGGCTCCCCCGTCCCTGGGATTCTCAAGGCAAGAACAATGGAGTGGGTTGCCATTTCCTTCTCCAATGTGTGAAAGTGAAAAGTGAAAGTGAAGTTGCTCAGTCCTGTCCCACTCATAGCAACCCGATGGACTGCAGTCCACCAGGCTCCTCCACCCATGGGATTTTCCAGGCAAGAGTACTGGAGTGGGGTGCCATTGCCTTCTCCAAGAAGTAACTTTAAAATAGCTCAAATCTGATATTCCAAGAATAGGTACATATATGTGTATCTTTCTCTATATATCTCACATAATTAATCTTGTGTTAGTTGTGTATTTGTGATGCTTTTATACTGATTGGATGGCAAATCAAAGATAAAACAATATTTAAGAGTCATCCTACACTTTTAGAAATGGTATGTATGTCATATGACATTAGTATTACTTGTAAAATTTCTAGCACCAGGGACTTGATATCTTTAAGTCAAGCTTGTAGAATTTACTATTATTTTTTGAGAGAATATTTTTGTTCCAGTTCTCAGCTAATGATATGCACTTGATATGATAAAGTTTCTACATGGCAGGCCAAGAGAGATTGTTAAATAAATCCAGTCTTTATCATACTTTGAGCACATAGCATCTGACATGGACTGGTAAGGACTGAATATTTCCTGAATGTAAATTACTTCTAAATGTAGAAAAGTGCTATTTTTTTTTTTTTTCCTGGATGAACAACTTTTCCTTTCCAGACTTTGGCTAACTAGGCTTCTGTTATCACGTACTTTTTCAGATAGGGTATAAAAATCATAAATCAAATTTCTAACAATATCTGGAGATTGGAATATTCAATGTTAAGGATATAAATATTGACTTATGCAAAGTCCATTTTATTTATGTAAGTAAATATTTGAAAAATAAGCTTATTTTGCGTAGAAAGTCTGTAAAATTCTGCTATCATTAATAACAGATACTATTTATGTAGCATTTACTCTCTGCCAGTCTGTACATATTTAACACATATTCACTCAAGAATTCTTCAGACATCTATGAAATAAATACTATGATATATTTGTCTTGTAGGTGAGGGGTTTGAGACACAAAGAGGTGAAGTATCACTAATTCAGATAAAAACAAAGCTAGATTTTCACTCAAACTCTATAGGGTCTTAGTGTCTTAAGAATTGTCATTATTGTTTATTATCATCATCATCATTATTTTAGATTAAGACAGCAAAAGAAAGATCTAAATTCTCTAACAGGAAGGGATTTTTTTTTTTTTCTCAAATGTAGGTTGATTCCTAATAAAGGTATCAAAAATCAAGGACAGTTTTGCAGATCTGTTTCTTTTACCATCAATCAGAGCAGGATATAGTTTAGGCAATGTAATTTATCATTACATATTTTTAAAAGTCCACTGATAACAACAAAAATAAGGATCGTTTTTTCCTTTGGAGAACTGCATAACTCTTGTACAACAGTTTCTTGAGGAACACATAAGTCTTCAAGTCCCTTAGAATGTTGCAAGACACTTCATCAGATTGCTCCAGCCCCTTCTCGCCATGCCCTTTCATATATGCACTGATCTCCAGGCCTGTTAACTACTTAATACCTTTTAAATGTGTGAACACATTCTTTTGCTCCTCCAATTTATGTGAGATGGTAACTGTTCTTGGGAAGGTTCTTCTGACATTCCTGTGTTTTAAAACTTTTCTATAATGTATGAGATCATAGAGGTGCCCTCTGTCTCTAAGTTGGTGGTGCCATTTTTTTATATGGCATTACAATTAAGTGATATTTATTGTGTCATTAACATAGTCTGGGTCCTGGAGGTAAAGTCAAAGGAAATAAACCCATTTCTTAAGGAAACTTAAAATCTAACAGGACAAATAAGGAAGTAGGTAGGCCAGTTCAGATTAAATGAACACTCTAGTTAAGCTGACATTTATAGGATTCACAAGGCAGTGGATCCATGAAGCTGTCAAAGATTGATTAGCAATTCAGTAAGGTCAACTAACTAACTCCTTTTACTCGGACTACTATTCTGGTGTCATGATACAATTTTCTCTTATGAACATCAATCAGTCCCCTAATTAAATCTGACCTTTTATTTAATCTTAAAAATATAAGAAGCTAATGTACCAACTTAATAACAACAGAGTTAGACCAACTTACTCAGCAGTCATGGACCAGATACAGAGGTAGTGTCAAGTCATTTAACTTGGTACTTGTCAAAGATAAGATGATATTTTGTTATTTCTCAAATTACGCAGGACCTGAGTGGAGAAGAGGGATGATATTTATTAGGGTTCCTAAAAAGTCCTAATATTAAAGCAAGAGAAATAAAAATGAGTTGATTGGTTTTGCTGATAAATTTTAGAAGTATTTGTGTGGATAGGCTTTTAATGAGGTTGGCCATTTGACTCTGAAATGTAGACTTCCACAGGATAATGAGGCATTTTCACCTTGAGAAGTGTAGAAATCAGGTTGATTGTATTTTTACAATTGAATTAAAGCATCAGAAAGAAATTTTAAACCTTAGAGTACCTAGTATAGTGACCTTGGTCTTATCCATAGCTAACTTATTTTTTACAGAGGAGTGATTCCTTAGATTAGCAGCATCAGGGCTGCAATTAGAGTCACCTGGGGGTATCGCATGCCCAATTGTTGAGGGTAGGGCCCAGGTATAAGTAGTGACCTAAAAACTCAGGAGGTGATTCCAAGGTGTAGACAAGGTTGGGAACATTTCAGCAAAGATGAGGACCTCTGGGATTTACAAATGTTGGCAGTCTCAGCAGCATCAGAGATGGCTGTGTGTGGGCAGCAGAGGCAAGAAGTGTAAATGAAGGCCAGAAGAGCATGTCAGTTACAAGCTGTTGGGTTCTAAGTGTAATAGACTATATGTTTGCCATCCTTGGCAAAGGCACATGTTGAAATCCTAATCCCCACTAGGCTCCTCTGTCTGCAGAATCTTCCAGGCAAGAATACTGGAACGGGTTGCCATGTCCTTCTCCCTTAACACCGTGATGATCTTTGTAGTTGGAGCCATGGGAGGTAATTAGCTCACAAGGGTGGAGCCCCCTTGAATGAGATTAGTGCCCTTATAAGAAGGGCCCAATGAGCTCACTTGCTCTCTTTTTCACCTTTAGGGATTTGTGGAGACATCAGCAATCTGCAATCTGGAATGGGACTCTCAGCAGAACCTGACCATGCTAATCTCAGACTTTCAGCTTCCTGAATTTTAAGAAATACATTCATATTGTTTATATCCAGTTTATTGTATTTTGTTGAAGCCCAACTGAGACAGTTAGATAGGGACTGCTGGGGCATATATTTATTACAGGCAGTATAGCCAGAGGCACTCTAGCTATCTCAGGCTTTAAAGTATGGTCTACCACAGCTCAACACTCAGGTACAATACTGCTTAAATAATAGATGTGGCTTAGGTAGTAATTCAATTACAAAGAAAAGAGCTCCTCTTGCTCTAGATTTTGCTGTTTGATTTAAAACGTCAAGGCAGCTCCATTCAGCATGTATTCCATATTGCCCCCTTACCTGGGTAGTGTTACCAGGTTTAGCAAGTAAGCATAGTATGCCATTTATATTTGAATATTAATTTAAAATAAATACTGTTTTAGTACAGGTAAATAAGTATGTGTCCCAAATATCACATGGGACCTACTTATACTAAAAAAGTAGTTGTTTATTTGAATTTCAGTTTTAACTGGCCTCCAGTATTTTATGACAACCCTGTATTAGTGTGATGCAATAGACATTTTAGGCCTGTGTTGGCAAAACTGTTATCAGCTGTTCCAGATTCTCTTCTGCATTAAGAATCAAGGCGGGGATTGAAGGAAATTGTTTAAATAGGTAGCTTGTCTATAAAATTAGGTCCTTGAAAATATTTGAAGAATTACTCAGGGAGCTCAAATGAGACAGGTTTGTCAGTACTGCTTATTCCTGAGGAAAATATATTTAAGAAATTCGTTGAATTCAAAAACAAAGTGTTTTGCCTAGAACATGACAGAGATATAAATCTGTACGAGGCCTCTAGTGACAAATATAGCATTAGAGATTTTAATTCAAGAGTCTATAAAAAAGATAAAAATAATTTTAAAAATCTGAGTGATTTTTCAGCTGAACATGGAATGTTCAGCTGAATATGAAATGTAAGTATAATTTACAAACTGCAAAACCAAGACATTCATACAAGTATAAAGTGAATGTTTTTCAATCATGAATGTTAGCTCATTAATGAGGAAAACACTAAGATGTTAAAAGTAACTGCATTAACCAATACCCAACTAGATGTGCTGTGTGGAAAGACATCTGAACCTGTTCAACATGCATCTCCATTGATATGGACTACTTTCAACCCCATTGTACATGGTCGTTCCTCCACACTGGCATTTCTAAGGCATGACCTTTTCCAAATGGTCCCCAACCAAGCAATCTATGACTTATTTACTGATGTTATCACTTTGTCAAGCTTTAAGTCCTTTTTATATTAGCCTGGTCTTAGTATTGCATTTATGTCAGATTTAACCCCATAAGTAAAGTTTGGTGTTCAAGCAAACTTTTAGGAGTGTAAGAAATTTTATAAGGCTGCATATAGGAAGCCTCCCAGTTGGCTCAGTGGTAAAGAATCCGCCTGCCAATGCAGGAATTATGGGTTAGATCCCTGGATTGAGAAGATCCTATGAAGGAGGAAATGGCAAGCCACTCCAGTTTTCTTGCCCAGAGAATTCGATGGATGGAGGAGCCTAGCAGGCATCAGTTTATGAGGTTGCAAAGAATTCAGAGTGAGCACACAAGTATGCCCACATAAGGCTACCTGTGACCCATCAGTGTAGGCATAGCAAACCTCAAAATTTAGAATCTTTGCCATGGAAAAATAAATTTTAGGAGCTTGTGCCTACCATGAATTTATAGTGGAAGTCATGCATAGCTTTGTTCTGTTCTAGAATAACAACCCATCAGAAGGCTCTTTCTCCATCTTCATGCCACTGAAAAGTGCTCATCTAGTGACAGAAGTGGCGTGTGTTTCTACAGCAGCACCTCAATGTTTGATCTATTGATTTCTCTTTACACTGTCCTTCTTATCCTAAGCCATTGATATCTTCTGGAGTGGGAAGCTATTCCCTTCTCTAGGGGATCTTCCCAACCCGGGGATCAAACCCAGGTCTCCTGCATTGCAAGTGGATTCTTTACTGTCTGAACTACCAGGGTAGCCCATTTTTCTCTAGTCTGGGAAAATGGGGAAAATATGCTTTTTTGTGTGTGATATACATTGGAGTTTTTCAGGACCCTTCTTTTGTAAAAACAAGTCCTGGATTTTGGAAAGAAACTTAGAGATTATAGTCCTCTATGTCAATTTGAAAGTCAGTAATTGAAAATTGCTTTTCTTCCCCCCTCCATATTTCTGCAATAACCATTGTAGTGCATGTTTAGTAAGCCTTGGGTTTCCTAGCTCCCTCTCCTAGGCAGAAGTACAGAGGACAAATTGTCATTGTATGAAAACGTGCATGTGTGGGGAGGTAGAGAGGTAGCCTATTCTGTTTTCTGAATATGTAACCAATAAAGTCTAGATCCTGTAGTGAATGTGGTGATGTACTCTCCCCCTCCAACTTCAGGACCAAGGTGTTCCTTCCCCTGGTTGACTGGAGTATTGCTAGCCAAACCCTTCTCTCAGCATAATGACCCAGGTCATCTAAGGTTAGACCAGCTCCCTGGAGCAATCTGTATTTAAAGACAAGTAGGGGAACAAAGGCCAGCTCTTTGCTTCCATAAAGCTCTTCTGAAGGATCATTTCAACTCTGGAGTGTCCTCAGAAATCTGCTGAGATCTTTGTTACAAATACACTTGCACTTCATCCTTTCCCTCTGATGACACTGATTCCCTGACTTCTTTCGTGTTGTTCTGAAGAGCACTCCCCAATAAATGTTCTACATACATAGCTCTATTTTAGGGTAATGTGACTTACAAAAACTCTCTAAATTAGAAGCTGACCAATAATTATATATCTGTCCTAAAAGAATGGATCAAGAGACAGTAGTCTCCAATTAGGAAAATTCCTTCTCTTCCTTCCCTTCACCCAGTCTTCTTTTCTATATTCCTTCTTTCTTAACTCTTCCTGGTCATTCTGGTGAATAAGCCTGATCTGCCTTAGAGAAGAGGAGTTTGAATGGGCCCTGGAGCCCCACTTGACTGGATTCCCTTCTTTTACTTGGCAAGGACAACTTTAGAGAACTGTGAGGAATCCCTTGGCTTTGGGAAACACCGTCGCAACATCCCTGGATTGATCCAGGTTAGGAAGCAGAGATCTTGCCATTCCTACCAGGGCAGTGGTTTAGATATTAAACTGTTATATCCACAAATGCATGTTGCTTGAACACAGTTTTAAGCACTTGTTTTTACTTTAATAAATGTTTATTAGCTTAGTGAATTTATAATCTGTTTTCCAATAACTTTAATTTTATTTAAGTACCTCTCTTATCCTATTAGTGGTTATAAGATCAAAATAATTATATAACATTGCTGTTAGAGCTAAGATATAATCCTGCACATTTTGCAAAATGTGTAAATATTTTAATCAAACTCCTTTAAGAAAAGGAAAAAAAATGGGCTGATGTTTGTTGGAATTAATACCTGTTGTTTGTTGGCCACATTTCTAGAATGAAGGGAATAAAAATCACTAGCCACCCGGCATTCTTATTTATGCAACCATATATGTTACACCCTACATTTTAAACTTTTCATTATTGTACAGAAAGGATTCTGAAGACAGTCTCTGTTTTCCAGAAGTCGGAAATGTTGATTAACTTTCTAGGAAGAGTTTGTTTATTATAATAAGAAAGATGAAGAAATTGAGATTTTGAACGTCATGTTATCAAGACACTCATGCCTTGCCACAGTCTTGTGGTACCACAAGTCTACCACATTCAAACTCTATGGTAGACACCATTGTTTGCTATTTAACAACTATATGCAGAATCTTTCTTGGGTTTATGTTGATGAACCCAGATTGTTCACCACCATATAGTTGAAACTGACCTTTAGGAGAGACGAGGGCAGTGCCCTCCAGCCTAGCCTCATGGAGGAAATATTGATGGGTTTAAGCCATACCTAGTTCCTCCTTCTCCTTGCGAACAACTAGTTAAGAGATAAATGAGTGAGTGAAAGTCACTCAGTTGTGTCTGACTCTTTGTGACTCCATGGACTGTAGCCTGCCAGGCTTCTCTGTCCTTGGGATTCTCCAGGCAAGAATACTGGAGTGGGTATCCATTCCCATCTCCAGGGGATCTTCCCAACCAAGGGATCAAACCTAGGTCTCCCACATTTCAGGCAGATTCTCATAGGCATGTGATAAAATGCTGGTTATAAAGAACTGAGTGAGAATTTGTTCTGGGTAGATTATGGAATATATCTCTTCAAACACACACACACACAAGCACACATGCACAAACATAAGCCTAGAATCTACCCTGTGGATAACTTAAATGAAGACGTGATACTTAGAATTACCGTGTCCCTCTTGCCACAATGAAGGTAAAAGCCAGTGGAATTTTATGGAATTTGAATTGGTTTAATAGCACTGAGCCACCCAACTCTGGCAGTACTATCCAATGGGAAGAACATCTTATATAAATGAATATGGCTTTCATTATTTTAGCTCACTTTAGTTTGGTATTCTATAACCAAACCCAAGAATATTCTGACATATATTTCACAAACATAGACATTGAAGGCAATACACCATGGAATATTACTCAGCTGTTAAAAAGAATTCATTTGAATCAGTTCTAATGAGATGAACGAAACTGGAGCCCATTTTACAGAGTGAAGTAAGCCAGAAAGATAAAGAACATCACAGCATACTAACACATATATATATGGAATTTAGAAAGATGGTAATGATAACCCTATATGCAAAACAGAAAAAGAGACACAGAAGTACAGAACAGACTTTTGGACTCTGTGGGAGAAGGCGAGGGTGGGATGTTTCGAGAGAACAGCATGTATATTATCTATAGTGAAACAGATCACCAGCCCAGATAGGATGCATGAGACAAGTGCTCGGGCCTGGTGCACTGGGAAGACCCAGAGGAATCGGGTGGAGAGGGAGGTGGGAGGGGGGATCGGGATGGGGAATACATGTAACTCCATGGCTGATTCATGTCAATGTATGATAAAACCCACTGCAATGTTGTGAAGTAATTAGCCTCCAACTAATAAAAATGAATGAAGGCAATTTGAATCTCTTCTCTACAGGATTCCCAGATCTCTCCTACTGACTCGAGTAATCTTAATACAGTCAGTCAACTTTTTTCCTTTGACAATACTCTATGTTCAGCAAACATTTGAGTACATATCATATGTATATTACAGTGTACTGCTATTGCTCATACAACTCTAAGCCTCTCAAGCAAATGGACACATTAATTTCCTACAACTGTTGTAACAAATTGCATGAACTAGGTGAGCTTCCCAGGTGGCACTAGGGGTAGAGAATCTGCCTACCAGTTCAAGAGACATAAGAGATGCCAGTTCGATCCCTGGGTCAGGGAGATCCCCTGGAGAAGGGAATGGCAACCCACTCCAGTATTCTTGCCTGGAGAATCCCATGGACAGAGGAGTCTCATGGGCTACAGTCCATGAGGTTGCACAGTTGGACACGACTGAAATGACTAGCACTGTTAATACTCAGGTGGCTTAAAATGACAAAACTATTCCCTAACAGCTCTAAAGTTTAGAAGTCTGATTTCAAGATGTCAGCAGACTCACACTCCCTCTAAAGACTCTAAACAACATATTTTTCCTTGCATCCTCCTGGCTTTTGGTGGGTGCTGGCAATCCTTGACCTTCCTCGGCTTATAACAGTCTCACTCCAATTCATACCTTTGTCTTTACAAAGGTTATCTTTTCTGTTTGTGTTTCTATATCTCCAAAAGCCCTCTCATTGTAAGAATATGAATCTGTGGCTTTATGCCCCACCTAATCCAGTATGATCTCCTCTTAACTTGATAACATCTGCTAACACCCTTTTTTCAAATAAGTTCACATTCACAAGTTCTGGGTGGACATGAAGTTTGGGGGGAACACTATACAACCTAGAATAAAGAGTAATGCAATCCTGAGTTTCTAAAGACTACACTCACTGCAAATTGTACCACTTTCCTATTTCTCTAATATTCTGCTTTTGTAACTTGATGCAGGGCTAGAAATATGATCACTATATGAATTAGAATCATATGTAATAAGTCCTATGAGAAAGATACAAATCTTCCTTACTACTCCTAAACTATTTGTATTAGATACTTATCTATGCATTTTTAGGCTTCTTTATGACTACTGTGCCTTTACTTTCACATTTTACCTACTCTGGTAGGTAAATTGAAGTCATCCATGTATTTTTCAGATAGTTGAGCTATTACTGATTATATACAAATCATGTGTTCATTATACCAGTACTCATTTCAACATGCCTATTTCCAGGTAGTATCATAGGCTCTGCAAATGCAGCAGTGAATAACAATAGCAACAGAAATAAAAAAAATATAGTCTTTACTTATATGAAGCTTAAATTCTAATGGGAAAATGGGAAAGTTGGACATTAAACAAATATCTAAAATATTTGTTGTTCAGTTGCTCAGTCATGTCCAACTCTGTGACCCTGTGGCCTGTAGCATGCCAGGCTTCCCTGTCATTCACCATCTCCCGGAGCTTGCTCAAACTCAGGTCCTTCGAGTCGGTGATGCCCTCCAACCATCTTGTCCTCCAACATTCCCTTCTCCTACCTTCAATCTTTCCCAGCATCGAGTCTTTTCCAATGAGTCAGCTCTTTGCATCAGGTGGCCAAAGTATTAGATAAATAAATTAATGGTAGTCAGTGCCAATGAAGAAAAAAGAATACAAGAAAAAATTAGAGGATCTTTCATTTTGGTATCAAGTGGTCAGGAATACATCTCTGAGGAAGTGACATTTGGCAGAGATGTTAATGATGTGAGAGCTAAAAGTCATTATTGATTCCACATTTTCCTCAGGATAAAATAAAAACTTCACAGTTTTGGAAAGGCCCTTTGAAGTCTCTTCATTAACTTCCCAGCTTCATCTCTTTTACTTGTTAACATAATTAAGAGATTTTTTTGAAAAGATTTCTTATTAGGATCAACATGTTTTCCATCAGTAATTCTCAGAATAGGACTTCTGTTCACAGAGTTAGAGTAATTTAACTTTACAGTTTAGAACACAGAAATGTACACATAACTATTTTATTTAACATTTTTATATAATGAAAACATCAAATTTCAAATTATGAGCAACTTCTAAAGCCTGGTATTTAAAGTCTATCACTCATGACAGCATATAATTCTGTTTGACCTTTTTAAAATGTATAATTTATAAATTTATATGTTCAGGTATTCTTGGTATGCAAATTCATTTGTTGTTAAACTAGAATCAGTAAGTTGAAATTCTATGCTTTTTTTAATTTCCCCATATCCCCTAACACAGTTATAAAACATAGGTAGTGTTTTAACATTTTCAAATCTCAGAAGAGTTCAAATTCTCTTTCATTCAATGGTAAGTGATGATATAGAGAACAATGATAAAAAATCTTATATGAAAGAACTGTGAAAATCCATCAATATATTCCAACTGGAAACCAAATATCTGTAATAGCAGTTAGACACAGGTTTGATCCCTGGGTTGGGAAGATCCCCTGGAGTAGGAAATGACAACCCACTCCAGTATTCTTGCCTGGAAAATTCCACGGACAGAGGACCTTATGGGCAACAGTCTGTGGGGTCACAAAGAGTTGGACATGACTGAGCATGCATGCGTGCATCACAACAACAATGGTAGTTAGACAAAATAACTTATCATATCCTCCTAAACAAGGGTATTAAAAAATCAATTAAGTAAAATGTTTCTAAGGGATAAGTTAATTCTATTCACCTCTTAGACACACATGTTTTCCAAAATAAAAACAAACAAACAAACAAAAAAAGATGAAACAGTGTATGGGTTATATACGGCAGATATGGAGACAACCTGGATCCTTGTTGATATTTCTGAGCCACTGAGTCACTCAACTCTGAAGCTTGTCCTTCTTAAAGATTCACTGTTATATACTACAATAAATGTTCAATTTGTTTGAAAAAAATTATTTGAGACAAAATTTAGCAAGGATAGAGGTAGTATACTTTAGTCAAACTCCGCTGACAAAGCAAACACAAAGTAGAAGGTATCCAGTATCTTCAATAGCACCGTCTTAAATTACAAAAGTACATGACTTTAATGAAGTAAAATACTGAGGGGTGACTTTTAACAACCACTTTAGTATTAATTTAAAGCTGAAAGTAAATAAGAGCACTGAACACATGCCAAACAAAATGTAATTAATATGTGGCTTGCATGAGAGGCAACTTGCACAATCACAGATGCAGTGAACATTAAAATATTGAAACACAATGTGTGAAATCAGTTGGTGAATAGTATATAATAATTACAATATGTTAAAATTATTTACTATTTCCAGTGCATACAAGTCATCTAGCACACAGAACTTGTTCTAAAATTCTAGTTTGAAAATTGGAGCACAAATTTTGGAATATGTAAATATTTTGTGAGGTGTGGGGTATAGGGATAAGGATGCTGCAGATATTTTAATAATTCCAGATAAGTAGAGATGTCTCTAGCTTGAAAAGCTCTTGGATGGAGAGGAAGGCTGTTCCACAGAGCTGAGGAAGGTTTATTGTGCACCTGCTCACACACAAATGCAAAGAAATGAGAGGGGTTCAGGATGGGGAACACATGTACACCCATGGTGGATTCAAGTCAATGTATGGCAAAACCAATACAATGTTGTAAAATAAATAAATTAATTAATTTAAAAAAATACAAAGAAATGCTCAGCATTGTATGGACTCAGACCCTGACTGCAGAGGACCCAAGGATATTGAACATTTATTATATACAATGTACGTATGCAGAGACTTCATTAGGTAAGTTTGAAGTTCTTTTCTTATTGGAAAATTGTCCTTTTGTGGTGTTGGCAAGGGTGAGTGCAGGCCCTTGTGACTTATTGTGAGAAGGTCCGTGGAAGGGGAAACAGTACATTGTATTTACGTTAACAGGTACACACCTCAACATACCTTGATAACCCTCCTCTCTTCCCCCTCTTCCTGCAAGATCAAGGAACTTCCTCCATCTTACCAGCTCCCCTTCACCAGCTTGCTCCCTTCTGTGCCCTGAACAGTTAGCTTCAAGGAGAGCCCTTGAATTTTGACTCAGTCTTTCAGTAATGACTGCTTAAACTCTTTGGTACCTATCCCTTTTATCTTCTTCTTTGTATTACTCTGGTTTAACAACAGATTCTCAGCCAACAACTGCCTCTGTGTGTGGAACCATTTACCAAATCAATCTGTATAAGGCATGCATCTATCTTACTGCCTTGATAGAATCAGGTTAACAAGAGTCCACCTCCCAGAATATTGGAAATAAAAGCAAAAATAAACAAATGGGACCTAATTAAACTTAAAAGCTTTTGCACAACAAAGGAAACTGTAAGCAAGGTGAAAAGACAGCCCTCAGATTGGGAGAAAATAATAGCAAATGAAGCAACAAAGGATTAATCTCAAAAATATACAAGCAACTCCTGAAGCTCAATTCAAGAAAAATAAATGACCCAATCAAAAAATGGGCCAAAGAACTAAACAGACATTTCTCCAAAGAAGACATACAGATGGCTAACAAACACATGAAAAGATGCTCAACATCACTCATTATCAGAGAAATGCAAATCAAAACCACAATGAGGTACCATTACTCGCCAGTCAGGATGGCTACTAACCAAAAGTCTACAAGCAATCAATGCTGGAGAGGGTGTGGAGAAAAGGGAACCCTCTTACACTGTTGGTGGGAATGCAAACTAGTACAGCCACTATGGAGAACAGTGTGGAGATTTCTTAAAAAACTGGAAATGGAACTGCCATACGACCCAGCAATACCACTTCTGGGCATACACACCGAGAAAACCAGATCTGAAAGAGACACGTGCACCCCAATGTTCATCGCAGCACTGTTTATAATAGCCAGGACAAGAAAGCAACCTAGATGTCCATCAGTAGATGAATGGATAAGGAAGCTGTGGTATATATACACCATGGAATATTACTCAGCCATTAAAAAGAATTCATTTGAGTCAGTTCTAATGAAATGGATGAAACTGGAGCCCATTATACAGAGTGAAGTAAGCCAGAAAGATAAAGACCAATACAGTATACTAACGCATATATATGTAATTTAGAAAGATGGTAATGATAACCCTATATGCAAAACAGAAAAAGAGTCACAGATGTACAGAACAGAATTTTGGACTCTGTGGGAGAAGGCGAGTGTGGGATGTTTCAAGAGAACAGCATCGAAACATGTATATTATTAAGGGTGAAACAGATCACCAGTCCAGGTTGGATGCCTGAGACAAGTGCTCGGGGCTGGTGCACTGGGAAGGCCCAGAGGGATGGGATGGGGAGAGAGGTGGGAGGGGGGATCGGGATGGGGAATACATATAAATCCATGGCTGATTCATGTCAATGTATGACAAAAACCACTACAATATTGTAAAATAATTAGCCTCCAACTAATAAAAATAAATAGAAAAAAAAAAAGTCAAACTCCTGGGTCTAGCAATTAGCTCAGTATATACCCACATACCTCTCATTCTCTCCTGGCTTCCTCCCCATCCGGTTTGTATGTTCTTCACCCTCTCTGTAGGCATGTAAGCAGTGCCCAGGTTAGAAGGTCCTGAGTGACGGTGGAGGGAAAAGGATCATGAGAGAGGAGTAAAAGCACGGAGGCAAAGGGAAGACTAAGATGGTGAGCAATGACTTCGGTGTCCTTTGGGATCTACCAAATAACTTGGTCACTAATGTCATTTAATGGAGAAATCTTTGAAGGGACTAATATGGCTCCTTATCGTATTAGGGCATCTTGATAGTTGTATACACAAAAATGTCATATTGAGAGAGTCAATTCCTAGGCAGGTTGATAAGTCTGGGGTCCTCGAGGAGGAGAAAAGGGTCTGGAATCTTCAAGGAGAGGAAAGGACAAACTGTGGGGTTTTTTTGTTTTTTTCCTTCTACATTCCTTAATCACATAAAACATTTTTTTTTTTAAAACCCAGAACTGATGATTACACAACAAACAACTCAGTTTAAACTCTGTACTAGGGATTATATAGCATCAATGTATCCTGCCTGAGGACAATTTCTCCTTCCTGAAAACCTTCTGACTAATCCTGATATCTTAGAATGTATCTTATGGGAGTGGGTCTGGTAGGATCTTTCTGTTGTTAAATTCTGATACTGTTATCCTAAAATGTAAATTGTGGAACTGGGTCTGGTAAATTTTCACAAATTGAGGCATTGTTTTGGTTTATTGTAATAACTAATTTAAAAAGTATATAACACCCTTGCTAACAGTAGCGAGGGCAGCACTCTCCGTCTCCCTTCTGATGTCTATCTCAGAAGCTTTCTCTGTCCCTTTCATACATTAATAAAACTCTGCTACACAAAAGTTCTTGAGTGATCAAGCTGGTCCCTGGTCCTGAAGCTAAATCTTCACAGATCAAGAATCTGACGCCATTCACCATAAGCTATCAATATCACAACTTCTATAACTCAATAGATGATTGAAAGTTACTACAAAAAATTAGAATAAATTGATTTGTGCCACAACTTGTTGTTACACATTAAACTAAAATTACAGTCTATTTCTAAAATTATAGTTTAATTCAGTAGCAAGAGTTATGGTTGTTATATCTTGACTCAGATATTTATAGTATTGATTATAAAACATTATAATTTTTATCCATGTACTTAAGTGAGTGTTTACAAAAAGTTTTTTGACTTGGACCTGGATCTGTTCAGTTCAATTGCTCAGCTCTGTCCAATTCTTTGAGACCCCATGGACTGCAACACTCCAGGCTTTCCTGTCCATCAGCTTTCCTGGAGCTTACTCAGATTCATGTCCATTGAATTGGTGATGCCATCCAACCATCTCATCTTCTGTCATCCACTTCTCTTCCTGCCTTCAATCTTCCCCAGCATCAGGATATTTTCCAATGAGTCAGTTCTTCACATCAGGTGGCCAAAGTATTGGAGTTTCAACTTTAGTATCAGTCCTTCCAATGACTATTCAGGACTGATTTCTTTTAGGATGGATTGGTTGGATTTCCTTGCAGTCCATGGGACTCTCAAGAGGCTTCTCCAACACAACAGTTCAAAAGCATCAATTCTTTGGCACTCAGCTTTCTTTATAGTCCAACTCTCCCATCCATACATGACGACTGGAAAAAGCATAGCATTGACTAGACAGACCTTTGTTGGCAAAGTAGTGTCTCTGCTTTAAATATGCTGTCTAGGTTGGTCATAACTTTTCTTCCAAGGAGCAATTGTCTTTTAACTTCATGGCTGAAGTAACCATCTGCAATGATTTTGGAACCCAAAAAAATGAAGTCTGCCACTGTTTCTATTGTTTCCCCATCTATTTGCCATGAAGTGATGGAACTCAACATTTCTGAATGTTGAGTTTTAAGCCAACTTTTTCACTCTCCTCTTTCACTTTCATAAAGAGGCTCTTTAGTTCTTCTTTACTTTCTGCCCCAAGGGTGGTGTCATCTGCATGTCTGAGGTTGTTGATATTTCTCCCTGCAATCTTGATTCCAGCTTGTCCTTCATCCAGCCTGGCATTTCTCATGATGTACTCTGCATATAAGTTAAATAAGCAGGGTGACAATATACAGCCTTGATATACTCCTTTCCTTGATTTGGAACCAGTCTATTGTTCCATATCCGGTTCTAACTGTTTCTTCTTGATCTGCATACAGATTTCTCTGGAGGTAGGTCAGGTGGTCTGGTATTCCCATCTCTTTAAGAATTTTCCACAGTTTGTTGTGATACACACAGTCAAAGGTTTTGACGTAGTCAATAAAGCAGAAGTAGATATTTTTCTGGAACTCTCTTGTTTTCTTGATGATCCAGCGGATGTTGGCAATTTGATCTCTGAAACCTCTGACCTTTCTAAATCTAGCTTGAATATCTGAAAGTTCACAGTTCACATACTATTGAACCCTGGCTTGGAGAATTTTGAGCATTACTCTGCTAGCGTGTGAGATGAGGGCAATTGCCTAGTAGTTTGAATATTCTTTGGCATTGCCTTTCTTTGGGATTGGAATGAAAGCTGATGTTTTCCAGTCCTATGGCCACTGCTGAGTTTTTCAAATTTGCTGGCATATTGAGTGCAGGACTTTCACAGTACTATCTTTTGGATTTGAAATAGCTTAACTGGAACTCCATCACCTCCACTAGCTTTGTTCATAGTGATGCTTCCTAAGGTCTATTTGCCTTTGTATTCCAGGATTTCTGGGCTCTAGGTGAGTAATCACCCCATCATGGTTATCTATGCCATGTTCTTTTTTGTATAATTCTTGTTAGGTAGTTAGAAGAGTCCAAAATGGCGGTGGCTAAAAGACAAGGAAGGGAGAAGCCCGTGAAAATAGAACAAAGGAAGGTCCAAGGGCCTGAGTGAGGATCTCAGGTAGAACAAACAGCACTCCTGGCTAGCCCAATTTACATACGGCAGGCCTGGGGGGAGGAAAAAAACATATAAAAAGAGGGGCCAGAGGGCTCTCTCTGTCTCTCTCTCTCTCTCCCCTACGTGCTGGTTCGCGTCTTTGGATTGGCATGCCCTCACACCTGGAGGATGGATTCTCCTGCCATTTTCTAAATAAAATAGAGCTGTAACACTGATTTGTCTAAGAGCTATAACACGGTCTTTTCGAGACCTGAGAGCTATAACACGGTCTGTCCAAGACCCGAGTGCTGTGACGCGCAGAGGGCTTTAATGTCCATCACTTCAAATCTTTGTAGTGATGAGACAGAACCGAGGAGCATACATTCGCCTGACAGTTATTCTGTGTATTCTTGCCACCTCTTCTTAATATCTTCTGCTTCTGTTATGTCCATACCATTTCTGTCCTTTATTGAGCCCATCTTTGCATGAAATGTTCCCTTGGTATCTCTAATTTTTTTGAAGAGATCTTTAATCTTTCCCATTCTATTGTTTTCCTCTATTTCTTTGCTTGATCACTGAGGAAGGCTTTCTTATCTCTCCTTGCTATTCTTTGGAACTCTGCATTCAAATGGGTATCTTTCCTTTTCTCCTTTGCCTTTTGCTTCTCTTCTTTTTACAGCTATTTGTAAGGCCGCCTCAGACAACCATTTTGCCTTTTTGCATTTCTTTTTCTTTTTGAATGGTCTTGATCACTGGCTCCTCTACAGTGTCACGAACCTTCATCCATAGTCATCAGGCACTCTTTCAGATCTAATCCCTGGATCTGTTAACAATTTCTAAAGGCATAGACAAAATTGAAATGGCTAGAAACGTTTCCATTACTGTGTATAAATTTGAAATCATTCCAGTAATCTTGGAATGTCCAGGTTAAAAGTGAACTAACATTCTTTATCTAATAAGTTTCTTTATGACTAGTTTCCAGTTTACTCTATAAAAGATGATAATAATTTAGTAATGTATTCTTTATGAAATGGCAGGTATGAGCATCAGTGTATTTATTGATGTCCACTGAATTTATAAAAATGCTTTTCCCAGGACAGAATGTAATCAACAGATCTTAATTTCTTTAGATGATGAAAAAAGATATTTATAAACAAAGAATGGAAGTAATTTGGCACTAGCTTTGTCTTTGTTTACTCTTTTAATATTGTGTCATTTTGTTCTCATTTCTGGCTTATATGGTACATTTTAAAACTGAAAGAGACAGGAAAATAAATTGATATAGCTGTAACCACATATGGAAGGTCAATTATCTAGAGAATTTTAGGATGGGATGTTACTTGTATTTGTCTGTATCTCAATTTTTCTTTTAACCTCAAAGTTTCATTTCGGCATACACTCAAGGGAGAGGTCAATTCTTGATTGAATACTTCTCTGAAATGGATTGATCTTAGGTCACCCATTGTTCAAGGATTCCTAGAGAATTTATTCTTGTCTGTTATGAAGTCTTGTTCTGTTTTTATGGTGAAGGCACCACATTTCACCTCACATCAGACACAGGCGAGCTTTCTAGGACTCATTCCTCATGCCATAGATGTTGCTTCTTGCCACCTTTATCTTAAGACTATAAACCCAGCAATCTCCCAATGGACTTTCTGATAACAGACCACTTCATGTTCCCCATCTCTCACTTAAAGAAAAATTTTAATTTCCTGAACTTTCCCTAAGTTTCAAAATGGCTGCCTCAAGGCTTAATGATTAGAGGAATGAGAACATGCAGAGGCAAAGAACTGCAGTCGGGCCGGAGAAGTGGTAACAATTTAAGCAACACATAAGCCAAACAGCAGAGTCACAAGATCATTCGTCTTTCCCTGAAAAGCCTAGATAACATTTTGCAATGCACATACCTCAGTTTCTACAAAAACAACACTCCCACCAGATGAAAACTGCTGGCCACAGGCACACTGACCTCAGTCTGGTTAGAACCAGAAGGTTGATGATCAAGATCCCTGAAATATCACTGTTACCTCAGTTCAGTTCAGTCGCTCAGTCTTGTCTGACTCTTTGCAACCCCACGGACTGCGTATGCCAGCCTTCCCCATCCATCACCAACTCCTGGAGTTTACTCAAACTCATGTCCATCAAGTCTGTGATGTCAGCCAACCATCTCATCCCATGTTGCCCCCTTCTTCTCCCGCCTTCAATCTTTTCCACTGTTACCTCACCATCAACCAATCTGAAAATTAAGCACAAGCTGATCAAACACCCTGATGCCTTTCCCTCACACCATCTTTAAAAACCTTTTCCTGAGTGCCACTGGGGAGTTCAGAACTCTTGAGCATGAGATAACCATTCTCCTTGGTTGGCACCTTTGCTATAAACACTATTTTCCTTCGTTGCAACCTTGAATCAGTAGATTGACTTTGCTGCACGTCAAGTGAGTGGATCCAAGAGTGGTTTGGTAATACTAGGATGGGTTATTTGGTCAATGCTGCCATGAGACCTTGCTCCTTTTCTCTAGACCATTTAAATTGTTTGGCATGATTGCATGTTTAGTGTTCAGTCCAACCACCAAAGTGAAGTCAGTGTTTGTGATGTGAAGTTCTCTGCAATAAGCATTTTATATGTGTTAACAAACTCATTTAATTCTCTTACGTGGTATTTTAGCAAGTGAAGAAACTGAGTAAAGAAGTTAATAGCCCGTTGTGGAACTAAGTGGTGGACCTGGGTGGTCTTTTCCAGAGCCAACAGTGTTAGTCTCCAGTTGACACTGGCTCTGATCCTGAATAGTCAGCTTCAAGGGTTAAGGCCCACTATTCTTACTTGCATTGTATCCCAGTATATAGCACAGGATGTATACTTAGCATTAATCAAGCAGTTGTTAAATGAATCAATGAATGTTATTTTCACATTTTACTGGGATAAGTACAACCAGTATTAAACATGTTGAGCCCCTAGGTAAAATGCTGTGGAGCAGTCTAGAAAAGATGCTTGCTCCTTGGAAGAAAAGCTATGACCAACTTAGATAGCATATTAAAAAGCAGAGACATTACTTTGGCGACAAAGGCCCATTGGGTCAAAGTTATGGGTTTTCCAGTAGTCATGTATGGATAGGAGAATTGGACCATAAAGAAAATTGAGCACCAAAGAATTGATGCTTTTTAACTGTGGTGTTGGAGAAGACTCTTGAGAGTCCCATGGACTGCAAGGAGTCAATTGCAACCAGTCAATCCTAAAGGAAATTCATCCTAAATATTTACTGGAAGGACTGATGCTATAGCTGAAATTCCAATACTTTGGCTACCTGATGTTAAGAACTGACTCATTGGAAAAGATCCTGATGCTGGGAAGACTGAAGGCAGGAGGAGAAGGGAATGATGGAGGATGAGATGGTTTGGTGGCATCACTGACTTGATGGACATGAGTTTGCGCAAGCTCTGAGATTTGGTGATGGGCAGGAAGCCTTGCATGCTGCAGTCCACGGAGTCGCAAAGAGTCACACACAACTGAATGACTGAACTGAACTGAGTCTAGAAAAGTAGTTAAGAGTAAAGGATTAAGAATCATGATGCCAGGGATGGTACCTGCATTTTGCAGTCAACAGTCTTGTGATCTTATGTAGTTTGCCTATCTATTAATACATCTAGTGTCTTACATGTAACACTGGCATGAAGACATATATAGAACTTGAGAGAGTTCTAGAGAACATATAGAGCTAGAGACATATAGAACTAGAGACTGTATTAGCATACAGTTTAAAACAGAATTTGTTCTCAATTATAGTTAATTATTAATACCATAAAAGTTCACTATTTTTTGAAGTAAAATGCTTAAGCAAAATATTTAAATAGAATGAGGCTTAGGACTATCTTTAAATAGTGTGTGTGTGTATTAGTTATTGAGTCATGTCTGACTCTTTGTGATCCCACGGACTATAGCCCTCCAGGCTCCTCTGTCCATGGAGTTCTCCAGGCAGGAATACTGGAGTGGGTTGTCGTTTCCTCCTCCAAGGGATTTTCCTGACCCATGGATTGAACCTGGGTCTCCTGCATTGTGGGCAGATTCTTTACCATCTGAGCCACCAGGGAAGCCCCCTTTAAATCTTAGAAAAAATAAAAGCATTTTTTGGTTATCGTAGAAAAATGGAAGTTCCTACCAAAAAAAATTTGTGGGTACCGAATGCAATCCTTTATCCATTTCATCTACAGATATTTATCAATCACTTATTATAATTGCAGATATTTTGGTAGTTATTGAAATACTAGTGAGAGAGAAGTATCACTTATGATTCATACAGTCTAATAAGACAAAATCAGACAAAGGACATAAGAAGTATGGGGCAGTGTGAAACCAGTAAATGATTAATTAAATGACTGAAATATATCTGAAAATGTACTGAAACAATAGTATACCTGTATTCATTTCCAGATTCTAACATAGAAAGAAGAATAATAATTCAAGATAAAGAGCTAGAAGAAGGCAGGGCCTGATTACTGCACTCTTGAAATTCTTGTGGACATTCTTTACATGTCATGAACATTGTTAAATGTTCATCTCTTACTAAAAGATGAAAAATCAGGGAGGAGATTGTGACACATTGAATATGTCAAACTTTCCCTGGCTTTCATGTTAACATTAGGTACATTCCACTAACAGAACAAAAAAACTATGCTCCATATAGTTGAATTGACAATGAAGTATAGCTATGTTTCTCTAAGTTGTCCATTGTCTTTTTTTTTTTTTGAAAGGTCTAATTTGAATTGAATGCATGCTTTCAGACAATTCTATGAAGGTATCTACATGCCTGTACTATTTTCTACACATCCCAAATCTGTCATAGTATTATCTACACCAATAAATGGACCTCCACCAATTCCTCTTTTCCAAGTGCTCAGCATTTCAATCTCTAGTTCTCCAGGCCACATTGTCAGTATGAATTCTCATGTCTGCATTGTAAATCAAGTTTCTCTCTGTATTTTGACCTCTTCTCAATTCAGTGTCCAGTGGTTCAGTGGTTCTATTATTCCTCCTGAATTCTCCCACTGCAAATCCAGTTGTTCTCCTAGATTTGGTACACCGAGCAATTTGCTCTGCTTCAGTATCTTTTAAATACTTGCATATTCACAACAATCATTGCACTCAGCAAAGAAGAGCCCTCTTATTTCTAGCACTGACCCCTAAGAAACTAGTGTAAGTTATGTCACGATTTGTTGTACACACACACTCACACAAAATATTCTGATGCTATTGTTCATTTAGCCAAAATAAATGTATTTTATATAATTATAAAATAAGATTATTTTCTTGTTAATAAAATGACCTTTATTTCATATAATTATTTGGGGTGTTACATTTACATAAGCTTTATATTTTAATCTCAAAGCAGACAGATGATTTTTTGTGTGTATGTAAACTCTTAGAACACTGTAACATAGGTATTTGTGAGAATAGATTTGTTTAAGCTATTATAACAGAAGTGATCAAAAGTAGCTGTAGGGATTGAGCACAGACAACTAGACAGGTACTACTTTGGAGTAGCCTTTGCCTACAATGGGGTAATTAGTCTGACCAATTATACTCTTCTTAATAGTTTATTCTGGGCCTAACTATGGATTACAGATTCTTGTTGTTAAGACATTTCAAAGAAGACTTATTTTAAGTTCAAGAAGTGTTTTGCTGAATTAATATCAGCCCTAGAATATTAAATTAATATCAGCCTTAGAATATAAAAAAAGTGCAGGTTTCATCTAGGGAGTCCTGAAAAGAGATACATAGAATTAACTATAAAGCAGATGCCCCATTAATTCAAACAACTATCATTCCAGATACCCAGAGAGACAGAGACAATTATTTTAGAAATATCAAATTTTGAAATTTACTCAACCTACAGTAAAAGCAAAAATGAGAAACTCATTTCCCAGAGGAAGCCCAGAGCTTGTGAACATTTTAATTTTTATCACTATCTCTCTATAACAGAAAGAGCATTTTAAACAATGGTAAAGGATTCTGAGCGATCTTACCCTTTGGAAAATAAAAATGCTCATATTGCTCCCATTATCAAGCAAACACAACCCAGAAAGCTTGAATAAGCCCTTTTGCCCTCAGTTGATATATCATTTCCTTCACCTCTAAGCTTTATAATGGTGTATCATTTTTAAATCCATTTCTTAATCTTTCCATTCACTCCTAAGTTTATTATTACTTAAATGTTTTTATCTAAAAATTCCAGTAATGAACTTGGTGTCAAATTCAGTAAATAATATTGTTCTTTATGTAATTTACCTCCTTCTGAAAATTTTCATATTAATCTATTTCTTTCTCCTTGAAATTTTCTCTTCCTTATGGTACAACTTTCTTCTGGTCATTCTCTTCATATCTGTAGCTTCTCTTTTTCACTGAATTCCTTATTTTAATTTTCTTTTCACAAATTTTAGTATTTCTACAAAAATCAGTCCTTTGTCAGTTGTTCTCATTCTGCAGCATCCCAAAGTAAATATTAACTCAACCACCATCCATATTAATCTCCAGATTCTCATTCTCAACAGGTATATAGACCTTTTCACTTGATGCAATAGCATCCACACTCTAATTTAGGCAACATCAGCCATTTCTCAAAGTATTGATATATTCAGTTCAGTCGCTCAGTCATCTCCGACTCTTTGTGACCCCATGAACCTCAGCACGCCAGACCTCCCTGTTCATCACCAACTCCCGAAGTCCACCCAAACCCATGTCCATTGAGTTGGTGATGCCATCCAGCCATCTCATCCTCTGCCGGCCCCTTCTCTTCCTGTCCTCAATCTTTCCCAGCATCAGGATATTTTCAGATGAGTCAGCTCTTCGCATCAGGTGGCCAAAGTATTAGGAGTTTCAGCTTCTACATCAGTCCTTCCAATGAACGCCCAGGACTCATCTGCTTTAGGATGGACTGGTTGGATCTCCTTGCTGTCCATGGGACTCTCAAGAGCCTTCTCCAACACCACAGTTCAAAACCATCAATTCTTTGGTGCTCAGCTTTCTTTATAGTTCAACTCTCACATCCATACATAACCACTAGAAAAACCATAGCCTTGACTAGAAGGATCTTTGTTGATAAAGCAATGTCTCTGCTTTTTAATATGCTATCTAGGTTGATCATAACTTTCCTTCCAAGGAGCAAGCATCTTTTAATTTCATGGCTTCAGACACCATCTGCAGTGATTATGGATTACTTTTTCATTGGCATAAATGATAAATGTTCTTTATCATCATACTTTTATCATCATATATATCATCATATTTTTGTGCCTTTTAAATGTTTTAAATGGGTACTCTGCTGAACATTTTTACATATCTTCACATTTAATTTTTGCAACCAACCTATGAGATAAAGTAGATTATTTGACTTGATTAAGATTTAGAGTTTAAGAATATGGCTAAATGGGAAGAGTAATTTGAACCCAGGCACTCTTATCCCTGATACATGTTTGAGCTACTTTCCTTTATATGGTTTGATGGATATAAAAGAATAGCTGTAATTAATAGAACTTTTATTTTTTCTTCATAAAATTAAAATATTTTTGATTCTTCCAAAGTCCCAGGCTATAGAAAATATCTTGGTAGCCATATATTTTTAAAGACATAAGTAAATCTCATATGACATCAGGGAAAATGAGAACAAGTTTTATATAACAAAATCCTCTACATTTTTATTATTTGTGCATATTCATTAGAAATATCTGTATATAACATCAATCCTCTTTGTTTTCTTTGTTAATATTACATAAGGATATATTGTTTATCTATTAAAAGACCATTTTCTAATAAGTAAACTATCTCCTTCATTTAATTTTCCTCAGTAATTTGTACCAGTTCTTTGCTACCACATCTGTTATGAATTAAAATGCCTCTGGTCATGTTCAACCTCTAGTTTTTAGTTAAAGAAGTTTTAATGGATTGAATTTAAAAATTACTCTATAAAAATATTCAACATCTCTTTTTCACTTTTTCTTTGTACTTCACCTTCAAAAAACACTTTGATAATCTCTGATGGTAAACTCTATGTAGGTCTATTTATTTCTAACTTTCTTTCAAAGAGATGAGCTGGTAGTCTCCTCTAACCCAGATTTAATTAAATACAGGTAGAATTTCTAATTTTCCATCAAGTTGGTTTAGCAGTTTATATTCCTCTAGGGCAGTTTGGCTTCTTTTTGTTTCTGTTGTTTTTATTTGACAGCTTATGTCAAAATTGATTCTGATTCCAAACAGAAGGAATTTTCTCCTTTATCCAGTGTTCTTAACTATCCAAAGACCCACAATTGACAAGATGCAGCTAATTCTTGCTTCTGATGTTTCTTGTCTTAGACATTTCAGACATCAAAGTTCCCTCCTGAGAAAATTATGTTCAGTCACTATAACCTCTAAGTAAATGTATTTGCCTTCAAATGTGGTGGGATCTTTTTTTCTTCTTTGTGAACAGCAGATTATTCTCCTTTGTACTAAATTGATATCTGAGGGAAATGAATGTCAGAAATTTGGCCCATACAATATTCCATTTCCTTGTCAATGTCTACCAGGTCTTTTTGGCAGAAACAAAAAGGAATAGAAAGCCACTTTGAATAAAATGTGCTGTATTAATCAAAGGGAAACACCAACACATTAATTTTGCTTCTACACTGTTAAATTATAGTCACGACAAAATATGGACTTAAAACACTGCTTTCTAACAATGACTTCAATAGGGCAAGTGCTTTACCAAAATATCATATACCTCATGGTTGTAATTAAGCTGGCATATTGCAATGAGTTACTCTAAATTATTCATTTATAAGCAGTACAGACTTTATGTAACATCTATTGAGTTTTCCCAAAGAAGAAAAAATGTGCAGGCAGATGGTGAAGCTTATTTTTGAAGCCAGGGTATGAGTTTTGAATGGCCTAAATGTTCTTTGTTTGCTTGCTTGTTTGTTTGTTTTCTGCAGCAATTTGTATTGGCATACAACATATACTGTGGTGGGAGGACAGGTTCATCATCTCCTTGTGCACTAGCTCCATTTTTCTGAAGCAGGGACAAGTATTGGGGGAAGGAGGATTTTCTTTTCACTTCACTAGTTCTCACTGTTGATTCAGTTTAAGGTATCTTTTGAAGGTTTTAATCCATTGGAAAAGGGGTCATGCTTTCAAGGTAGATAAGAAGGATTGAGCAAACCTTGAGGCCAGCACAGGAAACTATCAGCAAAATGCCCTCAACTCAGATTTCACATAAATTCTGAACATAGGTAATGAATGATTGCACACTTGAATGGAACAGAAAGACTCCCTGAATTGATTCGTCTTCTATTAACTATTTGGTAGCTCTTGAGACACAAAACCACTACAGGTCTTAGTAGCTTAAAACAATACACGTTCAGATTACAATTCTGAGAGTTAGTACTTTGGGCTGGGCTTCGCTAGGTGGGTCACATGGTCTCCATTTTGCTCACTCATTTTTGTGCACTCACCAGGCCTATTCATCTGAGCCTAATCTAGAATGACCTCCCTCTTCACCCTGGATATTCATCCAACTGGGTGGTTTATTTATCTATTAATTGTATTACCAAGCAAAAACAATAAGCACCAAGGCACAAACATTCTTCAGACTTTAGGTTACATCATATTTGCCAATGTCCCATTGGCCAAAAAAAGCCCTATGGCCAAATCATAGAAATATGAGCACTTCTGTAATCTGTCAGCTAGGCTATAGATTAATTGAATCTATAATCTATTAGCATTTCTATAATCTATCAGCCAGGTCATAGATTAATTTAAACCTTGCTGTTCTCCATGAGAAATATTTATCAGTTCCTTCAAAGATAACCCTATGACTAACTCTAGTCCTCCAAATCCTTTAAGTTTGCTTTTCTAACCACTTTTTTTTTTTAATATACAATATAGTTATCCTGATGTGCATTCTCTCTTGCTATAATTAGCTAATAAAATTTAATTGGTTTGACAAATGGCATCTTCCTTGTGGTTTTTGATCAGAAGGCTTTATTAGCACATGTTGGACCTTTATCAAGTATTAGACTAATGAACAGAGGAGCCTGGTGGGCTACTGTCTGTGGGGTTGCAAACAGTAGGACACAAATTAGCGACTAAACAACCACAAAAAATGTGTTAGATGATAGTGTACAAACATACATAAGGATGGTCTCCATTTTTAAGGATTTCATAGTCTACTCAGCAAGACTGTCCTAAAATTTAAACTATGAATAATATGGATGAGATGCTTATGTGGTCCAGAAATATGTGTTTTATAGAAATCATTTTTTCATCCTTAACCAGATAATTTTTAATGAAGATCTCATCCCTTCCTTATGAAGAAAGAGTCAAAAAAAAAAAATGGCATGGAATCAAGGAATATTTTTGTCTGTATACTCATAGTATAAATTATTACCTAAGAATCCACAATTTTCCAATTTTAGTGGATCCTCTCCCAAAAGCATTACTAGATCCATATAATACAGTTTAAAGTCTTTCAATGCAGTTAAGAATAGCTAGGAGAAGATACTTTCACATTCCAAGACTAAAAGCTTCTACCATTTTATATCAAGAAACATCATTTTAAAACATAGTAGATAATCTAATGCTTTAAGTACCACGTTTATTTGCAGAATGTCTATTTTTTTTAAATATAATCCCTCTAAAGTTAACATTTGGGGATATTAGATAACATTAAATGAAAATGCCACACACATTAAATTCTATTTTCCATTACTAAATACTACTTTATCTACCTCTTTCTTTAAAAAGTATTTTATTTTCATTCATTTTCAGGCCCCAGAAGGAGATACATTGTTCTTTTATTCTAAAAGTCTTCCTTCTTTATCCCTTCTCTCTTGTCTCTGGATTGTCTTGGGTCATGATTCATCAATTAGCTTTTTTCATTTCTTTGTATTTTTAGCCTTGCCCTATCTGTGAGAACTTTCCCTTTTGTGACACCCCCAACCAAACAAAAGAAAAGAAAACAAAAGAACAGACACTTTTAGGTGTTGATGGGCTCAGTTGCTCAGTCATGGCCTGCTCTTTGCGACCCCATGGACTGTAGCTCACCTGGCTCCTCTGTCCATGGAGTTTTCCAGGCAAGATTACTGGTGTGGGTCACCATTTCCTTCTCCATTTAGGTGTTGATATCTTTGATAAATCTTCCCTTGATACCATTTCAAACTGTCATTAGATATTTATTCTCCCTGTGTTTGAAAAAGGCAGTTGTATTTAGGAACAAGCTTCATACAAATCCTTCTACTACTGCCTATATTTTACATCTTTAAACATACTATTTGAAATTTTAATGCCCTTATTTCATTAAAAACAGCTAAGACACAAAGTTTTAGTCATTTGGCCCTGGTCATCAGAAATCCCATACCACTCTGCATTCTTCACTCTTCTCTTTAATGAGAGGAGAAAGCAGGGATTGCAGATGGTAGTCAGAGTGAGGATTAGTTTATCCTAGTTTCTAGCAGGAAGGGGTATCTTTTGGTTTATTTTTGTTTTTTTTTTAAATTTATTTATTTATTTTTTCAGTGGGTTTTGTCGTACATTGACATGAATCAGCAATAGATTTACACGTATTCCCCATCCCGATCCCCCCTCCCACCTCCCTCTCCACCCGATTCCTCTGGGTCTTCCCAGTGCACCAGGTTCGAGCACTTGTCTCATGCATCCCACCTGGGCTGCTGACCTGTTTCACCATAGATAATATACATGCTGTTCTTTCGCAACATCCCACCCTCACCTTCTCCCACAGAGTTCAAATTTTGTTATCTTCTCAGGTGAGTCTTAGCCTCCTTCTTATGAGTTAGGTTGCCTTTAAGGGACATGCTACTCTTTTGATTCTTATTTTACAGTACTTTGAATCGTTATCTTGTGTGCATTTTCCCTAAATTACTACCTGATATTAAGCAAAGACTTATACATTATGCTACTTTGTTTTGCTAGTACTTCCCACAGGATCCTAAACCTTTCAGATGACCAGTAATTTTGGTGGTTATTGGTAAGTCAAGAATAGCAACATCTGGGTGTGTGGAGAGCTATGTAGAACAAGGTGTGAAATGGCAGACAGGAATGGGGAAATGGAGTTTGGTAATTTTAATACATCAGCATTTCCTTATTGTACTTTTTAGTTTTGTTCTAGAGATAGACAAAGAGCAAATATTATATTTTAGCACGTCCCTTCCCTTTTTTCCATTTTCTTCTAAATAACTGAGCTGTTTGTAGACAAGCAGTATGCTACATCTCTCTGATTCTTGTAGAAGCAAATCAGAAACATAATGGAGGAAACATGAATTTGAGAAAGGGCTCCTTTTTCTTGAGCTTTCCAGTTCCTTCTAAGCAACCAAAAGTGTTTAACCTTTCTATTGTTTTCAGTTGTGGCAAAGTCAAAGTCAATATAGTATGAATGAATATGGATTTCTTTGATGGAAAAGTGAGGTTATGAGATAAAATAAACAAGATTGTATTCTAAACAAAATACTTTAGTACCTCTAGTTCCATACTCTACGTTATGTTCTTAAGCCCTTGGAAAGATTCAGCTGACAATCCAATTTCTATTTCAAAGCAGGCACAATAAAATCCTAAAGTAGAAACTCTGTGACTTGCCTTGATTTGTTCTTTAAAACCAGAATAAGCATGAAAGAAGATGGATCAGTTCAGGTGAAGAAGAATATAAATAATTTTTATTGCAATAATAATAGTATGGTATAGATTTAACACAGAGGTAATATCTGATAATATTTCTTGATTTAAAGGACCTGTTTCATTTCACTCGGATATTATTTGGAATTAATTATATATCCTAATCAGGAAACATTTTGAAGTAGTTATAAACTAGTTTAATATGTTAAGTGTTGAAGATAAATGCTGCAGTAAGAGTTAAAGTAATAGGTGTATTCAAAAAATACAGTCCATTCAGCATAAAATGTGAATCTATGCATGTAAGGCAGAATAGCTGGTGGGTAAATCTGACCTGTTACTAGAAATAGCTGGTTTGAAAGCTAATACCAGAGCTTGGTAATGCTCTTTCCTCAAAGCATAATGCAGATTTATCATGCTTTTCCTTTGGAGTAGATGAAGTGCTGACATAACAATTTATTGTGAAAATCAGTATGCTTAAATCCAAAAGGACAAACTACTTCAGAAACACTTTGCCTCTTTAAAGACAATTTTCAGAACTGCTGTTACCCTAGAACTTTGTCCAAACTATTTCCTCCTCTGAGAGCTCTAAATAAATCTATCCTGTGACCTTCAATCCTCATCCCCTCCAGTATGTATAGCTTGTTATTAAAAGAGAAAAAATATCTCCTTTTTTACTTAAAACTTGTATATATGTTTACCATAGCTACCTAATTATACTTTCTAATCACCTGTCTAAAGTTACTTTGCATATGACCTCTTTTGGAAAACAGAGAAAAACATTCAGTTGTCTCTGTTCCATGGAGAAAGAGAGATTATTTCCAAAGTTTACACACACACATACGTTAATGCAGGCACACACATGTTTGCATGCAAGCACATGTGTACGCACACACACACACACACACACACACACACACATGGTACTTTAAAAGTATTCCCTGTGACATTGTCCCATGCTCAGCCAGCATTTCATTTCCCTACCCTGAAGCTGGTGACTACAACTTCTTGTCTTGTCTTTATTGTTGTTGTTTAATCCTAAATCATGTCTGACTCTTTTGTGACCCCACTGACTATAGCCCACCAGGCTCCTTTGTCCCTGGGATTTCCCAGGCAAGAATACTGGAGTAAGTTGTCATCCTTCTCCAGGGTATCTTCCCATCCCAGGGATTGAACTCACATCTGTGTTGGCAGGCAGATTCTTTACCACTGAGACACCAGGGAAGCCCTTGTCTTGTATTTCAGTTCAGTCCAGTCACTCATTTGTGTCCAACTCTTTGCAACCCCATGGATTAGAGTACGCCAGGCTTCCCTGTCCATAACCAACTCCCGCAGCTTGCTTAAACTCATGCCCATCGAGTTGGTGATGCCAGCCAACCATCTCATCCTCTGTTGACTCTTCTGCAAACTTTCCCAGCATCAGGGTCTTTTCCAATGAGTCAGTTCTTCATATCAGCTGGCCAACGTGTTAGAGCTTCAGCATCTGTCCTTCCAATAAATATTCAGGGCTGATTTCCTTTAGAATTGGCTGGTTTGATCTCTTTGCAGTCCAAGGGACTCTCAAGAGTCTCCTGCAGCACCACAGTTTGAAATCATCAATTCGTCAGTAGTTAACCTTCTTTAAGGCCCAGCTCTCACATCCATACATGACTACTTGGAAAAGCCATAACTTTGACTATATGGACCTTTGTAGGCGAAGTAATGTCTTTGCTTTTAAATACTCTGTCTAGGTTTGTCATAGCTTTTCTTGCAGGACCAGGCATCTTTTAATTTATGGCTATAGTCACCATCAATAGTGATTTTGTAGCTCAGAAAATAAAATCTGCCACTATTGCTATTTTTTCCCCATCTGTTTGCCATGAAGTGATGGGACCAGATGCCACGATCTTTGCTTTTTGAATGTTGAGTTTTAAGCCAGCCCTTTCACGCTCTTCTTTCTCCTTCATCAAGAGGCTCTTTTGTTCCTCTTCATTTTCTGCCATTAGGGTGGTATCATCTGCATATCTCAGGTTGTTGATATTTCTCCCCCAATGTTGATTACAGCTTGTGATTCATCCAGCCCTGCATTTTGAATGATGTACTCTGCACATAAGTTAAATAAACAGGGTGATAATATGCATACTTGACATATTCTTAAATGTTAGAAAATAGATATGTGAAAGAAAAGTGAATTTCTTTTAATGAGGAACTTTTTGTATTCACAATTAATACCTGTTTAACTTTTCATTTTTTTTTTTGGAAAGATGCCTAAGATTTAGCTGTCTTTAGGATTTTCTATACACTAAAATATCTAGGCACTTCTGGCCTTTGATATTAATGTAAACCTAAATAGCCAAATCAATTTTAAAAATGCATTTTAAGTTTTCCAGCAATTAGACAAAAATCAGTTTTCTTAAATCTCTTAACTCTACTGTTTTAATAATAGCATAAATTTTAATACATTTATTAGAATTTGAAAGTTGGGCATTATTTGTAATCATCCTTGAAGAAACAAGACACCCAAATGTCTATGGACTAAAATAATTTTTCTTTATTTGTTGGAGGAAGAAGACATTTTTAGTGAAATATTTGATTAGACCATCTGCATTTCTGTTTGAAAGCAATTTTTACGTATGAACTCAAAATCTTTCTTCTCTGTCCATAGTACTGCAGATTGTGCAATGGTTAGATCAATTATCTTTGATTCCCACCTTAGTTGAACATATTATTTTACTCTAAATGCAATATTTTGAAGCTTAAGTAGTGTCACATTCACAGGTATTTTATTTTATATTTAAATTTAACATTTTGACTGTTGAATGTTGGGATAAATTTAACATGAGTGATCTATTATATATAGTTGACAGTTATCTAAAATTTTAAGTTTTATTTAAAGTCTATGCATAAACATCATTATCTAACAAATATTACTTTTCTTGATTATTGAAATAATCTTGTTATTACTTATTAGAATCACAGTTTTGTTGTCTTAAATTCTAGAGTTTAAGGAAGTCAAATTAGCCTATGTAGTGAGTCTTTTGTTCACAGTTAGTATAATTTTTTCCAATTTTATAGACAGTTCTGTACTGTCAAACCCCAATGGTTATATGATAAAACTGCAATTTTTGATGGATGTTCCACTGTGGGTACAAACCTTGTCATTATGTTAAATAATCTGTGCACATTTTCTTTTCCATCATTTCTTCTTTGAAATTCAAAAATTATTTCAGATATTATGATGTTTCCAAACCATCCACAGGGATCGCTCTTCTTATTGTCAATACTTTCTGAAAAGGGAAAAGGAAATCATTATGGAAAAGCTTTGCCAGCCGAGTGCTGTTATTTTGTCTTCTATGTAGCAGAACATTGAATCTATCATTTCTAAAACTGTTCTGAGAATTTTATAATTGTAGCATTTAGATTTAAGAGGCATAATTTATTGCCATTTTGTTTGTGATTGCTGTAGTATTTCAGTCAAATTCAAAAGTACTTTTCTAATTTCATTTCTGAAGGTTATGTTGACCTTTCCTTTTTGTTGAATAAATAATCCTAAGTTTCTCTTTCATTTGGTAAATCTAGTATATGTTATAAAGTAAATTGTTTGCATTTTTTTGGAAAATATATTAATGTATTGTTGTTTGAGAAAATATATTCTATTTATTAGTTCTTTTAGCATGAGGTACACCATGAAAGAACCACTTCCTATGACCCCTTTTTCCTTAATATATTTTGGTAACTCTTGAAACACTTTCAAGTTTAAACAAGCTAGATTTTAATAAGCTTATGTTGTCTGTACTTGTCTAGATAAAGGTTTAGTTACACACATGGAAACTGTCTTTATGGCTTTGCACAAGTTCACCGCTGATGCAGAGATTCACAGAGATATGTGCTTCCAGGTGTACGTTGTTAACATTGTGTGTTCATTGCCACATAACATTATAGACTCAGATGTGCTTGCAATTGTTGATGGACTAGTTCCCTTTCAAGGAAAAAAAAAAAAGATCAGGTGTAAATCCTATTGTACATTTACTTTGTTTATGTATAGTCAAGCTTTGTAGTTTTTTAAGGACCCACCTGCTAATGCAGGAGACTTAAGAGATGTGAGTTCAATCCCTGGATTGGGAAGATTCCCTAGAGGAGGAAATGGTAACCCACTCCAGTATTCTTGCCTGGAAAATCCCATGGACAGAGGAGCCTGGTGGGCTACAGTCCATGGGGTCATAAAGAGCTGGACACAACTGAAGTGACTGAATACATATGCACATATCTTTTAGCAATTTGCATACAATTTATGAATTAAATTGGATTTACAGAAAGCTTCCAAGGGATTAAAGAAACTTCCAAAATGATTTGGCTATCTACTTGTACAGTTTATCATATTCTTCCTTTCATTTTCAACTTCCTAAACAATATCTTCATAGTTCTAGTCCAGATGGATTTTCTTTGCCGCACCTATAAGATTAGCTATTACAGGCCCTTAAAATTAGCTCTGATCATGTGATCACACTACCCAGAGCATTAATATTCATCAATGCCTATCATTTAAGGAATTCCATATTCTGATACTGTCTAGCTTTACAAAATTGTAATTCATTTGTTTTCTCTATATTCTCTACACCAGTACCAAAGTGATGGTATCAAAGTGTTTATTACATGTATTTGAGGAGATTAAAAGTTTGTACCATCAGAATGTAAATCAGAATACTTTATAAAGCATTCCCCCCCCCCATACACACACACACACACACACACACATATAATAGAAGTTAAGCTTCCATTATATTTCCATAGCAAGGTTTTCCTGATAAAGGAAGTAGTGCATTGCTTTACATGCTAAACAAACTCCTTATTTCTTCATGGCAGTTACAGTTCCTGGATCAGTACTACTCCATGGATGACACTTTTATTAGTAGTTATTCTGCTTGTACTCTAGATTTATACATGTCTACCCAAGGCTTTTCTAATTCCTCTAGGACAATTCTACCTATATAATTTGGCTTGTTGCTACTTTCTTGTTTAAAAAGGATCTATGTTTTGTTCAAAATTTATGCCTGATCTAAAATGCCAGTGAGAATTATCTTATTCCCTCTTTGAATGATTTAATCATCCTATAATTTCATAGTTTTCTAAGAACATTGCTAAATTTAGGAGATTTAGAAAGAATTACCATATTTCTCTGGCTGAAAAATTTCACTTGTTAATATCTGTGAGCATGAGTGAGGCTTAAATTTATGAAAACTTAAAATTGCTATTAGCCAAGAGAGAAATAATTTTCATTACTTGAGTGTCCATGTATGTATTTGTTATTATTAAGGACATGACTGGACAATTATAATATTTTGACATAATAATCCATATAAGGGTACCTCAAGGAAGGAATATAATTATTTATTATTTTCTAATTATATGAAAAAGGTACAAGAATGACTGTCTAAGTCTTAGGGAATATCCAAGGGACACATATGGAGCAGTGTTTTAAGAAATATTGTCTATGAGCCACAATCATTATTTCTCAGAAGACAATATTTTATAATGAACATGGGCATAAATAATTTTGAAAAGTGATTAAAAATAGATCTTTAAATGTAAAGAAATTTTAGGAAATCCATAACCATTTATTTCATAAGTAGTTTTCCTTAAATGTATGCACAATTAGATAAACATTTAATGTATTCCAGAAATAGTTTGAAGGCATTTTATATCACTTAACTAAATCAATACCTTTACCACAACCATGCAAGTTTTACAGATAGTATTGATATGAAAATGCATGGATTATTAACTGTGAGGCTCCTAGAACAGTGTCTGGCCCATATCAAATATTAGTACAGTTATTTCCAAGTCAGAGATGAGTGTTTGTTTGTTTGTTTTTCCATTTATTTTTATTCGTTGGAGGCTAATTACTTTACAATATTGTAGTGGTTTTTGCCATACATTGACATGAATCAGCCATGGATTTACATGTGTTCCCCATCCCTATCCCCTCTCATGCATCCAACCTGGGCTGGTGATTTGTTTCACCCTTGATAGTATACTTGTTTCAATGCTATTCTCTCTGAACATCCCACCCTCACGTTCTCCCACAGAGTCTAAAAGTCTGTTCTGTACATCTGTGACTCTTTTTCTATTTTGCATATAGGGTTATCGTTACCATCTTTTTAAATTCCATATATATGTGTTAGTGTACTGTATTGGTCTTTATCTTTCTGGCTTACTTCACTCTGTATGATGGGCTCCAGTTTCATCCATCTCATTAGAACTGATTCAAATGAATTCTTTATAATGGCTGAGTAATATTCCATAGTGTACATGTACCACAGCTTTCTTATCCATTTGTCGGCTGATGGGCATCTAGGTTGCTTCCATGTCCTGGCTATTATAAATAGTGCTGTGATGAACATTGGGGTCACGTGTCTCTTTCAGATCTGGTTTCCTCAGTGTGTATGCCCAGGAGTGGGATTGCTGGGTCATATGGCAGTTCTAGTTCCAGTTTTTAAAGAAATCTCCACACTGTTCTCCATAGCAGTTGTACTAGTTTGCATTCCCACCAACAGTGTAAGAGGGTTCCCTTTTCTCCACACTCTCTCCAGCATTTATTGCTTGTAGACTTTTGGATAGCAGCCATCCTGACTGGCATGTAATGGTACCTCATTGTGGTTTTGATTTGCATTTCTCTGATAATGAGTGATGTTGAGCATCTTTTCATGTGTTTGTTAGCCATCTGTTTGTCTTCTTTGGCGAAATGTCTGTTTAGTTCTTTGGCCCATTTTCTGATTGGGTCTTTTACTTTTCTGGAATTGAGCTGCAGGAGTTACTTGTATATTTTTGAGATTAATCCTTTGTCTGTTTCTTCATTTGCTATTATTTTCTCCCAATCTGAGGGCTGTCTTTTCACCTTGCTTATAGTTTCCTTTGTAGTGCAAAAGCTTTTAAGTTTCATTAGGTCCCATTTGTTTATTTTTGCTTTTATTTCCAATATTCTGGGAGGTGGGTCATAGAGGATCTTGCTGTGATTTATGTCAGAGAGTGTTTTGCCTATAATATACCGTGTTCATGGATTGGAAGAATCAATATTGTGAAAATGAGTATACTACCCAAAGCAATCTATAGATTCAATGCAATCCCTATCAAGCTACCAACGGTATTCTTCACAGAACTAGAGCAAATAATTTCACAATTTGTATGGAAATACAATAAACCTCAAATAGCCAAAGCAATCTTGAGAATGAAGAATGGAACTGGAGGAATCAACCTGCCTGACTTCAGGCTCTACTACAAAGCCACAGTCATCAAGACAGTATGATACTGGCACAAAGACAGAAATGTAGATCAATGGAACAAAATAGAAAGCCCAGAGATAAATCCACGTACCTACAGGCACCTTATCTTCGACAAAGGAGGCAAGAATATACAATGGAAAAAAGACAACCTCTTTAATAATTGGTGCTGGGAAAACTGGTCAACCACTTGTAAAAGAATGAAACTAGAACACTTTCTAACACCACACACAAAAATAAACTCAGAATGGATTAAAGATCTGAATGTAAGACCAGAAACAGAGATGAGTTTGAAACAGTGAGGTTAGTTAACTCTTTAAGTCACAGATCGCTCATGTAAACTTGGCATTAGACCACAAATATTCTAATTTGGGGGCTTCCTCGATAGCTCAGTTGGTAAAGAATCTGCCTGCAATGCAGGAAACCCGAGTTCAATTACTGGGTCAAGAAGATCTGCTGGAGAAGGGATAGGCTACCCACTATAATATTCTTGGGTTTCCCTCATGGCTCAGCTGGTAAAGAATCTGCCTGCAGTGTGGGAGACCTGGGTTCGATCCCTGGGTTAGGAGGATGCCCTGGAGAAGAGAATGGCTACCAATTCCAGTATTCTGGCTTGGAGAATTCCATAGACTGTGTTGTCCTTGGGTGTCCCAAAATGTTGGACATGACTGAGTGAATTTCACTTTCATTCTAATTTTTAATTTTTATCCATCTAGCCTAGAGTTAACCAATAGTCAATACTTTCCTATGTAAGGGATGAATAATTAAATAACCATGTACAATAAAACATGTAGGCAAAAATGTCCTTGAACAGTTTTGATAGAGGTATGCAGCACACGCTGTAAAAAATTCTGAGAATTACCTTCATAGACTTTGGAAAACAGCAGGGATGGCTTCTGGTAGGAAGGACTGTCAAGGGCAAATTTTGAAACAGGAATAAAGTTTAGATAAAGGCTTGATGTTGACAATAATAGAAGAGGTTTTCTCAACAGTATTCATCCTATAACACTGAGCCACTTGATTACCTCATTTTCACTACTCTGTCCACAAACATGCTGGGCAAACTTCCACCTCAAGCCCTATTATTTGTTCTCTTTGCCTAGAAGGTACTTGCCCAAAATAGCCACATGGGTTAAAACTTTATCCATTTCAGATTTTTATTTAAAAATCATATCTGTGAGATATTCTCTGGGTAATCTATTAAAAACTGATTTTCACAAAAATAATACTTTCTCTGCTCTTTATTTTTCTTCTTAGTATTTATCACTATTTCTTTGCATTGATTATGAGAAAGGCTACTTTATATCTCCTTGTTATTCTTTGGAACTCTGCATTCAGATGATTATATCTTCCCTTTTTTCCTTAGCCTTTAGCTTCTCTTCTTTTCTCAGCTATCTATAAGGAGAGTGGAGGTGATAGAATTCCAGCTGAGCTATTTCAAGTTCTAAATGATGATGCTATTAAAGTGCTACACTAAATATGCCAGCAAATTTGGAAAATTCAGCAGTGGCCACAGGACTGAAAAGGTTAGTTTTCATTCCAATACCAAAGAATGGCAATGCCAAAGCATGTCCAAACTACTGCACAATTGCACTTATCTCACATGCTACAAAGTAATGTTCAAAATTCTCCAAATGAGGCTTCAACAGTATATGAACCGAGAACTTCCAGATGTTCAAAGGTGGACTTAGAAAAGGCAGAGGAACCAGAAATCAAATTGCCAACATCCAATGAATCATAAAAAATGCAAGAGAGTTCCAGAAAAACATCTACTTCTGCTTTATTTACTACACCAAGGCCTCTGACTGTATCACAACTGTGGAAATTTCTGAAAGAGATGGGAATACCAGACCACCTTGCCTGCCTCCTGAGAAACGTATATGCAAGTCAAAAAGCAAGAGTTAGAACCGGACATGGAACAGTGGACTGGTTCAAAATTGGTAAAGGAATATGTCAAGACTATATTGTCACCCTGCTTATTTAATTTATATGCAGATTGTGTGTGAGTTAGTCGTTTAGTCGTGTTGAATTCTGTGCGATCCCATGGACTGTATCCCGCCAGGCTCCTCTGTCCATGTGATTTCCCAGGCAAGAGTATTGGAGTGCATTGCCATTTCCTTCTGTGGTGCAGTACTCTATATGCAGAGTGCATCGTGTGAAATGCTGGGCTGGTGAAACACAAGCTGAAATCAAGATTGCTGGGAGAAATATCAATAACCTCAGATATGCAGATGACATCACTGTTATGGCAGAAGGCGAAGAGGAAATGAAGAGCCTCTTGATGAAAGTGAAAGAGGAGAGTGAAAAAGCTGGCTTAAAACTCAATATTCAAAAATCTAAGATCGTGGCATCCAGTTCCATCACTTCATGGAAAATAGATGGGGAAACAGTGGCAGGCTTTCTTTTCTTGAGCTCCAAACCACTGCAGATGGTGACTGCAGCCATGAAATCCAAAGACTCTTGCACCTTGAAAGAAGAGCTGTGACCAATCTAGACAGCATATTAAAAAGCAGAGGCTTTACTTTGCCTACAAAAGTCTGTCTAGTCAAAGCAATGGCTTTTCCAGTAGTCTTGTGTGGATGTGAGAGTTGGGTCATAAAGGAAGCTGAGCACTGAAGAATCGATGCTTTGGAACTGTGGTGTTGGAGAAGACTCTTGACAGTCCCTTGGACTGCAAGATCAAACCAGTCAATTCTACAGGAAATCTTTCCTGAATATTCACTGGATGGACTGATGCTGAAGCTGAAATTCCAATACTTTGGTCACCTGATACAACGAACTGACTCATTGGAAAAGACCCTGATGCTGGGAAGATTGAAGGCAGGAGGGAAAGGGGATGACAGAGGATGAGATGGTTGGATGGCATCACCTACTCAATGGACATGAGTTTAAACAGCTCTGTGAGTCCGTGTTGGACAGGGAAGTCTGGCGTGCTGCAGTCCATGAGGTCGCAAAGAGTCGGACATGACTGAATGACTGAACTGACTTAATGTATCATTATGTATTTTAATTTTTTTTTAGCCTCCTCCACTAACATGTAAAAGAATAAGGGCAGATATTTTTCTGTCTTCTACAGCAGTATTCCCAGTGAATGATGGATCTGTGTGTGGCTCATGTTGCTTGATAATTAAAATCATATCAAAGTCTCTCTCTTGTCTGTTTGTGTAGTACTGGGAGTGGGTGGAGATCATTTTAAGCTGGTATGCAAAGACCATGGTCAGGTATGCTGTGCTAAAATGTGTGAACTCTATTGTTTTGGTTATAGATCTGGTGGGCTACAGTTCATGGGGTGACAAAGAGTTGGACATGACTGAAATGACTTAGTATGCACACACGTAATATAAATTATATGTGGTATTTTATAACTTACAGAGATAATTTCTTACTCAGTCATAAGGAAACATTTCTCCAGAGCTATGGTGTTGGAGAAGACTCTTGAGAGTCCCTTGGACTGCAAGGAGATCCAACCAGTCCATCCTAAAGGAGATCAGTCCTGGGTGTTTATTGGAAGGACTGATGCTGAAGCTGAAACTCCAACACTTTGGTCACCTCATGCAAAAAGTTGACTCATTGGAAAAGACTGTGAGACTGGGAGGGATTGGGGGCAGGAGGAGAAGGGGGCGACAGAGGATGAGATGGCTGGATGGCATCATCGACTCGATGGGCATGAGTTTGAGTAAACTCCGGGAGTTTGTGATGGACAGGGAGGCCCGGCGTGCTGCGATTCATGGGGTCCAAAGAGTTGGACACGACTGAGCAACTGAACTGAACTGATCCCTTGTTAGTTGGGCTCCCAGGAAAACATTTGGCTTTCTGCATAGATTGATAGGCATAAGCAGCCCTTGTTGACTACAAAACTTGGCCCACAGCCCTTTCCCAGCCCAATCCCTATCATGAGGGAAGGAGTGAGGGACAGAAGCTCTCCTAACCATTAGCAGAGATATAACAAATAATATCCTATCAAACAACTGCAACATCAAAAGGTAGGTCCCAGTCCTTGGATTGTACACAGGTGGGACTGATGTTGGATTGGCAGAATAGGGCTAGAGCCAAGATTTTACGTGTTATGTTTTAGAACTGACCCCTGATGACACCAGAAATGCATTCCCAGATCATGTGGCTTCAAAGCCCCACAGTCAAAAGATGGGATTCCTTTTTAAGCTCTCTAAGTGTGATGTCTGGCCCTACCAGATAGTTGTACAGTGTCTCAAAGGATGACATGTACTGGTGACCTATACATCCGCCCCTGATACTGCTTCCGGGAGGTATCCTAGTTCCAGGCTGTACCAACAGCCCCAGGCTCAGGACTGTTTAGCTATTTGCTCCACTTGACATGTCGCATATTATATGTAATTAAAGATTCATCACTTACTTACTAGAAAAGATGTAAATGCAAGAAAATTTTAGTTAAATCATAATTGAAAAGAATATATCATTTTATGCAAAAAGATAAGGGCAAATAGGGTTTTACACAATGAAAGATTTAGCATCTAGTATATTTTTAAGTAAACGTAAATGTCTGAAAAATACTTCAGCTGAAGTGGAAATATATCTTAAGCTAAAGTATAAATGTATCTTAATCTGATATAAGGAAAAATTTTATAAACATCAGTTCAGTCGCTCAGTCATGTCTGACTCTTTGCGACCCCATGGACCGCAGCATGCCAGGCCTCCCTGTCCATCACCAATTCCTGGGGTTTACCTAAACTCATCTCCATCGAGTTGGTGATGCCATCCAACCATCCCATCCTCTGTTGTCCCCTTCTCCTGCCCTCAATCTTTCCCAGCATCAGGGTCTTTTCAAATGAATCAGCTATTCAAATCAGGTGGCTAAAGCATTGGAGTTTCAGCTTCAACATCAGTCCTTCCAATGAACACCCAGGACTGATCTCCTTTACGATGGACTGGTTGGAACTCCTTGTAGTCCAAGGGACTCTCAAGAGTCTTCTCCAACACCACAGTTCAAGAGCATCAATTCTTCGGTGCTCAGCCATCTTTATAGTCCAACTCTCACATCCATACATGACCACTGGAAAAACCATAGCCTTGACTAGATGGACCTTTATTGACAAAGTTATGTCTCTGCTCTTTAATATGCTATCTAGGTTGGTCATAACTTTCTTTCCAAGGGGTATGTGTCTTTTAATTTCATGGCTACAGTCACCATCTGCAGTGATTTTGGAGTCCCAAAAACTAAAGTCAGACACTCTTTCCACTATTTCCCCATCTATTTGCCATCAAGTGATGGGACTGGATGCCATGATCTTAGTTTTCTGAATGGTGAGCTTTAAGCCAACTTTTTCACTCTCCTCTTTCACCTTTCACCTTCATCAAAGAGGCTCTTTAGTTCCTCTTCACTTTCTGCCATAACGGTGGTGTTATCTGTATATCTGAGGTCATTGATATTTCTCCCAGCAATCTTGATTCCAGCTTGTGCTTCATCCAGCCCAACGTTTCTCATGATGTACTCTGCATACAAGTGAAATAAGCAAGGTGACAATATATAGCCTTGACATACTCCTTTCATGGTTTGGAACCAGTTTGTTGTTCCATGTCCAGTTCTAACTGTTGCTTGCTGAGCTGCATACAGATTTCTCAAGAGGCAGATCAGGTGGTCTGGTATTCCCATCTCTTTCAGAATTTTCCACAGTTTATTGTGATCCACATAGTCAAAGGCTTTGACATAGTCAGTAAAGCAGAAATAGATTTTTTTCTGGAACTCTCTTGCTTTTTTGATGATCCAGCAGATGTTGGCAATTTGATCTCTGGTTCCTCTGCCTTTTCTAAAACCAGCTTGAACATCTGGAAGTTCATGGTTCACATACTGTCGAAACCTAGCTTGGAGAGTTTTGAGCATTACTTTACTAGCAAGTGAGATGAGTGCAATTGTGTGGTAGTTTATAAAGATAAATTGGTAGAATTGCTTTAAAATTAAGTATAAATTTTGGGAAATTGATTGAGCCTTGTATTTTTCTAGTACCATTTAATCAGTAATCTTTGCTAAATACATATAATACAAAAAGGTGAATGAGTCAGAAAAAGAATGATGGAGATGAAACAGCCAGGCTTCCCTTAGCTTATGTTCAATAGCAAGCTGGGAAAAGACATCATTTTGTACCAATAAATTTAGTTTAACACAGGAACCTATCCACTTGGGAATTCTCTCATCTCTTCCTATACTCATTTAGAAGGAGTACTATGTGGAAATGTCAGTATTTTAAATATTTTTCTCTCAAATCTCACCATGTCTGTTATTTCCACCCAAATTCTCTAAATGTGTTTGAAATGTGTTTGCCAGGCAGGTACTGTCAAGACCCAGTTTTGCATCTGTAGTCATTTTCACTTAGCAACTGGTACAAAGTTAATGTGAAATGGAAAATGCCATCTTTATAAGTTCATTCTCACTTAGAAATTTCACATGCTTCATGTGCCCCGTCCCAACAGTGCTTATACTAATCCCATAATGCAAAAATGTCTAATTAGAACCAATTTGATAAGCAGTCAGTTATCTGCATTAAACATATGTGTTACTATTCATTGTACAAGTAAACCTATTATTTCCAAGAGAAATCAGAGTCATTAGATCATAAAGGCTTACAGAAATAGAACTCTGCTAAGCAAAATTAAGGATTTCTATTTTAGATGAAAACATACATATCATTTCAAAGTAAATGACACATTAATAGACATAGTTAGCACTATAAAGTGTTCAAGTGTCTTGAGAAAATTAATATGAGTATTGAGTTTGAATGTGGTAGATTGCTTCAGAAGCCATCTACATATTCTATTATGAACAGGTTTTAAGCATGTTAATGCTTTAAACAGGATTAGGAAGTAACAGATATTCTTTCAAGTAAGAAACTGGGAAATGAATATAAGGAGAGAATTGAACTCCACAAATAATCAGAGATTCCTTCTCAACTAAACTTCCTCCTTTTTGATCTTCGTGACCACCTACTGACACATGGTATCAAAAAGTAATTCCTCTTCTGAAACTGAGCTCTATAACCATACCTCACTGCTTCTCAATTTCATGCATGCACATTCATTCAGTATCATGCAGGGATTTACATTTCTCATAATAAGATTTCAATGGAAGAATACAATTTCAATAATAACTACAGTTTTTACAGCATTATTCACACTTCCACTGATAGTTAATGGGTACTATTTTAGCATCTTAATTGCTTCCTGAATTAACTGGTTTAAGCTACTTATCCTTATGAGGCTTAAAATAATATTTCATTTTCAGACGATGCAATTGCTGTCCATGGGGCTTTCAGGATAAAGTTCAAACTCATTAGACAAGCTAGTACTTAAGATATTTCAGTATCACTGTCTTCATTTCTGTTGTAATTTCTTCTGTCCTTCAAGTTCCCAAGGCCTACCTATTTCAGTTCTGAAATTCTTATAGATTGAGATTCAGGGTTTGCTACATCTCTGCCTTACCCTTTCATCTTCATTTGATTTCCTTTTATTCATCCTGAGGATTCAACTCAGCCAAATTTTCCAGTTTTATTTCATTGAAGAACTCGAGTTCTTTCGATGCTCTTTCTTTGTTCTGATTTTGCTTTCTGTTTACCCTGTTAAGACAGTGATCATACCAGTATAATTCCTCATTGACATATTAGTCTCTGCTTCTGTTGTTGTTTCTGCTGTGCAGTCTCTCAGTCATGTCTGACTCTTCGTGACCCCATGGACTGCAGCAAGCCAGGCTCTCCTGTCCTTTCTCAAACTCATGTCCATTGAGTTGGTGATGCCATCCAACCATCTCGTCCTCTGTTGTCCCCTTTTCCGCCTGCCTTCAATTTTTCCCAGCATCAGAGTCTTTTCTAATAAGTTGACTCTTCTCATCAGGTGGCCAAAGTATTGGAGCTTCAGCTTCAGCATCAGTCCTTCCAATGAACATTCAGGACTGATTTCCTTTAGGATCGATTGGTTCGATCTCCTTGCAGATCAAACTTCTAGTCTCTATTTCTATGTTTCAGTATCTCCCAAAACCAGGTGGCTGCTTATCTAACTTTGCACACAGTATTTAACATAGTTCTTGTAGGCATACTGATTTTTTTTTAATGACTTGGTCTATATTACTAGATCAATTATACAAAAATGCCAAATGACGTCAACATAGGGAATCAAGTCAATGGAGTACTCATCTTAAGTCTCCCCTTCTCATTTGAAATAAAGGCATACGGTTCACATCCATGTCAGGCTTATTGATTGATTATTCATTCACTCAATAGTATTAACTGAAAGCCTGCTATGTGCCTGTTACTTTTGTATGAAGCACTATTTAAACTTGATAAACAGTAATATCCAGTGTTAGCCAACATACTACTCGAGAATGTAAATAATAATGAAAAAGTCAATCAAATAAATAAAGTTGCATATATTGAAGTTTTATATGAGTGAACTGTATGCTGTCAATACAGACTATGATGTGCCAATGATGCATTAGTAATGTAAGATTTCCAGGGAAGAATGTTGGTACTGTTCCCATATCTCTGTCAGGAGTTTCCACTGAGTTAATAGCTTTGTGTATTGTTTCCCTATAGGCCTTGCTTTCCTCTGTTAGACTAGACAACAAACTTCCAAGCAAGTTATCCTTAAACTTTACACCACAGTTTTATTCCTGTGTTTCACTCCTCAGGATCCAGTTCTTCATCCAGCTGAGCAGGGATTCTATGTCCTTTTATTTATTTTTTTAAGGGATGAAATTTTTAAATATTTTATTTATCTATTTAGCTGTGTCAGTCTTAGTTGCAGCACATGGGATATTCATTGAGTCATGTGGAATCTTTTGTCGTGCATGCACTCTCTAGTTGCAGCACATATGGGATCTGAGTTCCCTGGCTGGAGATTGAACCTGCATCCTCTGCATTGCAAGGCAGATTCTTAACCACTAGACCACCAGGGGAGTCCTGTATGTCCTTTTCTTAAAGGACCTGATATCTTCTAAAGCACTTGAAAAGATGTTTTAAATTATATATGTTAAAAGAATAATCAACTCACTAAAGTGAAAAAAAAAAAAAATCCCACAAAACATTGGTAGGTGGTTGGTAGTGAAGGAAGAGATAACCAAGAAAGGCATAAATATGGAATAATTATACTAAAAATTTGAACTGTTTTTACCCTGTACTATTTCCCAGATATTGTGCCTATTGTACAATCAAAACTCCTCAATAAAGGGGAAAAATGTAACATTCCAATAGAAAATGTCAGAATTCTTCACTTATTTGGAAAAAGAAATATAAAAAATTTTCAGTTGGCTAGTTAATAAAGCCAGATATTTAGCACAGTATCTCATTAACAGAAAAGATCCCCTGAAGAAGGGAATGGCTACCCACTCCAATATTCTTGCCTTGAAAATTCCATGGACTGAGGAGCCTGGTGGGCTACAGTCCATGGAGTCACAAAGAATCAGACATAACTTAGTGACTAACTCTTTCTTTCACTTTCTCAATTATTCCCTGTTTGTTTCTCCCTGGGTTTGGAAAAATTATTTGATTTTTTTTCAAATATGAACTGAATTATATACTAAACTGAGCCTCTTTACCTAAATGCAAATTATGATTTACTCCCTTCTCCATTTTTGATGTTATTCTAGTACTTTTCTTAAGATTTTCTATAGCAACCAAATCTGAATGCATTCTAGGTCTCCAAATATAACTAGAATTTACAGATATTGTGTTAAATGTCATATTAATAGTAAAATATCAATCCAAATTTCCAAGGTAAACATGCCATTGCGTGTCAATGATTAACCTTGACAGATTATAATTGGAATTTTTAAAAATTTGATTTACTAATTGTCATGCTAAAATATCAGTAAAATATCAGCAAGCACTTTATGGAAATTTAACTTAAATGGAAACATATTAAACATATTAGACAACACTCAAGTTGTCAAACCAGAGAAATTCTGAATTGGGACATGTGAGATAGTTTCTTTAGTAAAGTTGATTTCTTTAGAAAATATATTTTCCAACTAATCTTGAAAAGAACACTCCCCAAGTGAGGCAAAAAAATTAATAGTGAAAAGGTTATTCTTAATGCAATTGAGTTGACAAATGATCATGTTTCTAAGTTGAAAGGTACAAGAGGTGGCCTATAAAGTGATTTATAAAAACACTCTAAGTAAACCCTACACACACACACACATATATATAGTCCATTTTAATAAAAGACTATTTTTCCCTTTTCCAAAACCTATTGATTTTTCTTAGAGATAGTTTCTGTATGATATTAAGAAAAAGAGGAGGTGTTAGCTTTTGTTGCTTCTAATGCATTGAAAAAATACCAAATGAGAGTTAAAAGTTATAAATTTTTCATCAACATTCACTATAGGACATATGAAGTTCAAGGAAAATGACTTTTTGATTATTATTATAGCAATATAATAATAGTAATATATAATTATATATGCTATAGTATATAATGATATTGTAATTATATTATTATATACTTATATTATATACTTAAGTATTATATACTTCCTTGAGTATCAGGTAGATCTTTTAGCAAATACCACTAGCATTTTCAAGTGACATTTGCAATCAAAATTGCCTAATATTTATCTACCTATACTATTTATTTAGAAAGCTGAAAACTATAATATGGTTACACTCTCACTATCTTTCTGTTTAAGGTAGGAAATTCCTCACACTTGTAGAAAATGACTTTTATTGATTTTTTTCCACCTGAAATCTCAGTTTAGTGTTTTTGTTTGTTTTTTTTTAAATCTAGTCCAGATTAGGATAATAGAAATGTCAACAATTTAGTCTACTGACTTGATGGGGATTAAAATCAAATTTGCAACTCAGTGACACAGTGACAATCAGTTATTGCTTTATTTTTTTTTCCATTTATTTTTATTAGTTGGAGGCTAATTACTTTACAGTATTGCAGTGATTTTTGTCATACACTGACATGAATCAGCCATGGATTTACATGTGTTCCCCATCCCGATCCCTCCTCCCATCTCCCTCTCCACCCGATTCCTCTGGGTCTTCCCAGTGCACCAGGCCCGAGCACTTGTCTCATGCATCCAGCCTGGGCTGGTGATCTGTTTCACCCTAGATAATATACATGTTTTGATGCTGTTCTCTTGAAACATCCCACCCTCGCCTTCTCCCACAGAGTCTAAAAGTCTGTTCTGTACATCTGTATCTCTTTTTCTGTTTTGCACATAGGGTTATCATTACGATCTTTCTAAATTCCATATATATGCGTTAGTATGCTGTAATGTTCTTTATCTTTCTGGCTTACTTCACTCTGTATGATGGCCTCCAGTTTCATCCATCTCATTAGAACTGATTCAAATGCATTCTTTTTAATAGCCAAGTAATATTCCTTTGTGGATATGTACCACAGCTTCCTTATCCATTCGTCTGCTGATGGACATCTAGGTTGCTTCCATGTCCTGGCTATTATAAACAGTGCTGCAATGAACATTGGGGTGCACGCGTCTCTTTCAGATCTGGTTTCCTCAGTGTGTATGCCCAGAAGTGGGATTGCTGGGTCATATGGCAGTTCTAGTTCCAGTTTTTTAAGAAATCTCCACACTGTTCTCCATAGTGGCTGTACTAGTTTTCATTCCCACCAAGAGTGTAAGAGGGTTCCCTTTTCTCCTCCACACCCTCTCCAGCATTGATTGCTTGTAGACTTTTGGATAGCAGCCATCCTGACTGGCGTGTAATGGTACCTCATTGTGATTTTGATTTGCATTTCTCTGATAATGAGTGATGTTGAGCATCTTTTCATGTATTTGTTAGCCACCTGTATGTCTTCTTTGGAGAAATATCTGTTTAGTTCTTTGGCCCATTTTTTGATTGGGTCATTTATTTTCCTGGAGTTGAGCTGCAGGAGTTGCTTGTATATTTTTGAGATTAATCCTTTGTCTGTTGTTTCATTTGCAGTTATTGCTTTAGAAATTGCCCTTGATGCCAATATGTTTACAGGATGTTATATACTAGGGATCTAAATTCTAAAACCATGTTGTACCAACATCACTACCCTTTTTTTTTTTTCTGAATTTTGCAGTCATTCTCTATATTAGATGAATGCCTATGGCTACATTTAGTTTATTATTTTGCAATATATGCTTTATGATCTGCAAGACAGATCACTGTAATTTACAACAGGACATCAGCAGCAACTCATGTTCCTTATTTGTCTTTTTCCTGGATGGAATTAAGTTTCATCCACTCACATATAAAAAGGGATTTCTAGCCTCCTGATCTCTGGATCCCTTACCATTGGAGTCCAGTCAACTGAATGGTAATGTGTTATTTTGCAAATGTTATTCTGGTAGTAAAGATGTAAAACAGTAAGGGATTGTGTAAAAATTACTGATATCACTATGCCTGGGTGTCCAGCATTATGTCTTTCACCAGGAAGATGATAAAAGAGAACAGATTTCTAGGAAAAGTGTTTAATTCACTCTTTGAGTTTCTGAATATGAGTAGGCTATAAGATAAATGGGCCAAGGTTCTTGATAGGCAAGGCGATATGTAGACATGTATCTCAAATAGTGATCTGGGCTGATTAAATGATTTTAAAGACCATTACCACACAGTAGTGATAGAAGTCATGGAAGCACATTATTCCACACAAGAAAATTCTTTCTGAACATCATCATAAGCATTTTGAGATTGTCAGTCTAAGGTAGAATCTAAAATCTCACCACTGACCAATATTCTAAGGTATTTTTACTCAACAAATCACCACCAAAGCAGTGGCATAAGACATCCATCCTTTAGGATACCATTCTTCTTGCCAGCAGGCTGGCCTGAGCTCAGCTAGGCTGCTCTGATTGTGGCTGTGTTCACTCAAGTGACTACAGTCCGCTGCTCGATGGGCTAGAGGCAGAATGATCTGGTCTGGTTTCATATGTGATGGATTCTCTGCTTGGTGTGGTTTCTCAACTTCTAGAAGGCTACCTGAGGTATCAGCAATGCAGGTGCAAAGCCCCAAAGAGGGAGATCTAGATTCAGAACTTGTACAACTTCATCACTGCTGTATTCTGTTAGTTAAGGCAACTGATAAAGCCAGTCCAGATTCAAGAAGTGAGGAAACAGACTCTACTTATTGATGGAAGAAACAACTAAATCAAATTGCAAAGGATATGGAAAGATAGTGACATTTTTAAAAATAAGCTGTTACAAAAGTGAAAGAGTAGAAATACCTGGAAAAGGCATGCCAGATAATCATCTGTGCCCTAAAATTGACTAGAAGAATAAATAAAATTAATGAATTAAGAATTCATGTGAAATGGTAATATTATCATGTATTACCATTCTAAACACTGACTCTTTTGCTTCTAATAATGTGCAAAGATAAACCGCTGGTAGATAGCAGAGGTGTTTGTAAGCAGTTCCAAAAAAGTGATTTTGAGAATACTTTTCTGCATGCTTCACTTTAAGTACACTTTAAAAATATCCAGTGTTGGGAAGACCCAGAGGGAGGGATGGGGGAGGGAGGGGAGGGGGGATCGGGATGGGGAACACATGTAAATCCATGGCTGATTCATGTCAATGTATGGCAAAAACCACTACAATATTGTAAAGTAATTAGCCTCCAACTAATAAAAATAAATGAAAAATAAATAAATAAATAAAATAAAAATATCCAGCATATAAATATCCAGTGTATATGTGTGTGTGTGTATATATATATATATATATATATATATATATATATATATATATATAAAATTGTCACTTGAGAAGAACTATTGGATGGGGCTTTTTAAATTAATTAAATTATTATTATTTTTTTCTTATGCCGGTCTTAGTTGCAGCACATGGGATCTTTAGTTGTAACACGCAGAATCTTAGTTGCAGCATGTGGAATCTAATTCCCTGACCAGGGATCAAACCTGGGAGGACCACGGATTCTTAGCTACTGGACCAACAGGGAAGTGGGTGGGACTATTTTTATGCTGGGTTGATGTCTGAACTACAGAGACGATTCCTTATAATATTCAGTTACATGAATATTGACAGCCAGAAAAATAAATAAATAAAAGGTTATGTCTGTTCACCTACTCAACCATGGAGCAAAAGTAAAGGAAAAAATTAAAATGAGAAAGGAACTCCGTAGCGAGAAGTATACTGTTCCCAAATGATTTCCAGGAAATGGTTTAATTAAATACAGATGACCACAATGTCAAAAGTGCATGTTGTATACTATACAAGAGGGTTGCAGAGAATATATCATCAAGAAGTAATTTATATCAGCCCCTGATTTTAAGCCACATAAGAGAGATGTATTTTTTTCATTCTTGTGTATCCAGTGCTTAACTCTGTAACTTCCAAATGGTAAATATTTAATAAATATATGTTAAATGAATGAATACATGCAAGAATAAATGAATAGCATAGCTTGTTATGATTAGGGTAATTAAATTTGTAAAATACCATCAATGTGTTAAAAAGTATATAACCTCCATTGACCAGTGTAGAAATAGCGTAAAATATCTGAATAGGAGATATATTTTTAACCATTATGATGTAATTGTTTAACAAATTATTCTGATTTAGAGTTATAATTTTCTGATTATATTTATTACCTTACTCACAGTTTTCTGTACTTTTTGCCTTTTCATTTCAAGTAGAAAATCTCCTTTCCACTTTTTCGTAAGGTAGAGTTGGTGGCAGTGAATTCCTTGTTTTTGTTTGTTTAAGAAAGACTTTCCCCTTCGTATCTGAAAGATAACTTTGCTGGATAGAGGGTTCTTGGAGAATAGATTTTATCTTTCAATGTTTTTAGCATGTCTTTCTGTATTCTCCTCCTCTCCTGTTCTTAGCATTTCAACTGTAAGTCAGGGTATAGCCTAATTGGGTTTCTCCTGTAAGTTCTGATTCCCCCCACCACTGACTGTTTTTAAAATTCTTTTTGTCATTGACAACTTAAATAGAAAGTGTCTTGGAGGGATCTTTTTGCATTGGGATAATTAGGTATTCTCTTAGCTTCATAGACTTGTATATTCAGTCGCTTCCATGTTTGAGTTCTCAGCAGTTATTTCTTTAAATAAACTCTCTTCCCTTCTCCCTCTTTTCTTCCAAGATACCCATTACCTTCATGTTGCCTTTTCTAATGGAGAGAATAGTTCTTGGAGAATTATTTCACTTTTTAAAAATCTTAGTTCTCTTTCCCCTTTTACCCAAATTATATCTAAAGCTTATATTTTTTAAAAAAATTATTGAGATCTAGTTGATTTACAATGTGGTGGTGGTTTCAGGTGTAGAGCAAAGTGAATCATTTGTGTATATATATATGTGTGTGTGTGTGTGTGTATCTCCACTCGTTTTTAGATTATTTTCCCATTTAGACCATTACAGAGTATTGAGTAGATTTCTCTGTGCTATACAGTAGGTTCTTATTAGTTATCTACTTTATATTTTATAGTGTATATATATCAATGCCAATTTCCCAGTTTTCACTGACTCTCTCTTCCATATTGTCTGCTCTGTTTGCAATGCTTCCTAATGCTGCTTTTTTTTTTTTTTTAAACTATACTCATAGGGGACTCATGAATGCAAAGCACCATTGGCTATTAGAACTAGGTGATTTGGGGACACATACCTCATGTGATGGGCTTCCCTGGTAGCTGAGCTGGTAAAGAATCCACCTGCATTGCAGGAGACCCCGGTTCTATTCCTGGGTTGGGAAGATCCCCTGGAGAAGGGATAGGTTACCGACTCCAGTCTTCTTGGGCTTCCCTGGTGGTTCAGATGGTAAAGAATCCACTTGCAATGCAGGAGACCGGGTTCAATCCCTGGGTTGGGAAGGTCCCCTGGAGGAGGGAATGGCAATCTACTCCAGTATTCTTTCTTGGAGAGTTCCCATGGACCAAGGAGCCTGGTGGGCTACGGTCCATGGGGTCATAAAACGTCAGACATAACTGAGCGACTGGGCGCAGCAAGCATCTCAGGTGATAACTTGAAAATTGTGTCTTTGGATGGGTAGTCCAGACCCTTACTTCCTCAGAGAGAAGCTGGGAGTTTGATGTTACCTCCTGATTAAAAGGCACTGTACAAGGAATGGGGTTTTTAGGAAGAATGCGTCTCAGTCTTTCCTGTTTGTTTTGATGTGGTTAGTTTCACAGTTACTCAATATGTAGGAATCACTCCACTAGTTTCTAAATTTCTCTTAAAAGAAGTTGATCCATGTGAACCTGCGTATTTAGTGTGTTCTTAGGAGGAGGGAATGTCAGAAGCCTTCTGTGCCACCATCTTGATCTGAAGTTTTTATAGAAGCTCTTTTAGTTGATTGAGAGAATCTATGAAGCCACCCATAAATACTCCAGAGGAAGGGTGTGTGTGTGTATCTGAACTGTACTTAGACACCTTCAAAATTTAATGACATTAAACTAACATTTTTTACTCATAGTTTATGAGAACTTAGCAAAGGTTTTTAAAATCACATGCTCAATTTGCCACATGCTTTGAGCTATGTTTTGGGGGCATTGTCCTAAATTTATCTTTGCTCAAAACAATTTCTCAATTTTAACACCATTTGATGTCTGTAGAGGATGAGGATTTTTCAAATCATGAAGTCCTGATTTTTTCATGTTTAAATTCCTTCCTTTAGTGTAATCTTCTCTTCTCATATATTATAAACAATAAGAAGAAAGCAGATAACATTTTCAACACCTTGACCAGAAATTTTCTTCACAAAATCATTCAGTTCTTTAGGTATTTATTTTCTACTTTCCACAGTACTGCAGATTTTATTTATTTCTTTATTGCCAAGAACATTATTGTGGAGGTATGAATAAACATGGGAAGTATTTTTCTGACAAAAATAACTCCACATGGAAATAGAAAGTCAGGGAAATAGAAGTTAGTCCTGACATTTCCCAGATCTTCTTTCATACCCCTTCTCCGATCTTAACACATTGGGCTTAACCAAAAGTCTCTGTTAGAGATGCATCTAGTCCTTGCAGAGGAAAACAGGTGTTTATCAGGACAGGCCTGCTCCTGTTCCTACCTTTATGAAGCAGTTCCAAAAATAGCATCTTCTGCACTTTGTGGATCCTTCTGAGTTTCTACAGTTTGACTTAGACCCAAGAAGGTTTGAAGTAACTTTGAATACAATTCCAGTTTTTCCATCCCCGGATCTTGGAATGCTCCTGGAGAGTATTTTACTACTATTTTCTTCCCCTTACTATTTTGTAAAAAATAGCTATTTAAGGGTTGTATTTTATAGTGAAATTATATCACAACTATATACTAATAGTATTATGGCAGTAATATATAAATGCCCCAAACATAATCCTTTCAAATTAATAAATAGTGAAATATCAGTCAAAACATACTATTTACTTGACAATATATGTTAATATTCCAGTGCTCAAATATTTAAGTTGGTGTCAAAAGGAATTATATCCATAATTCACCCACACAGCTGCATATAATAGCACAGTCCCAATGCCTTTTAACCAAGTGTTCCTTCAGTAAAGCAAATAACTGTGACTTGTGGTTGCAGTGGAAGGGGCAGCTGTGTAGTGCTGCCTGTGAATGAATGTGTTGTTTTTTTTTTTTATTACTAGATTATTGTGGCAGCACATGTGTTTCATGTACCCAATCCAGTTTTTATCAGAAATAAAATATTCCACATCTAACTTGTATTTATTCTTTCTCAATTGGTTCTCAACGTATATAATCCCAGTATACATGTCTGAGTCACACCTTTTACATAACTGGGATGAGAATAAGCACTTTGGGCATTGAATTGATCTTGCTTCTAGTGTTATACATTTGCTTTGTTGGAGGAATCTAGTCTTCTGTTGATGAAGACACTAAGATGAACTAGGTATTCCATTATAGGTTATCACAATGTCAGAGAATTTATTGTTTGTTACTGTCATTCACTAGCTGAGTAGTGTCCGACTCTTTGTGACCTCATGTACTACAGCACACTCAGCTCCTCTGACCTCCACTGTCTCCCAGAGTTTGCTCAAATTCATTTCCAATGAGTTGATGATGCTGTCCAACAATCTCATCCTCTGCCACCCTCTTCTCCTTTTGCCTTCAATCCTTCCCAGTATCAGGGCCAGGGAATTAAGAGATCAACAAATAACCACTTTAATGTTTCTATTTTTAGATCCTGAAAATATTTTAAACTTAATAGAAAGAGGTAAGTCTGACTGTGAGAATTCAAAAACAGATTATATTTATCAGTTAAAATAATTGATATGTAGCAAATGAAATTACTCTGATTGGACCTACCACAGAAGTTATGCTACCTACTGGTACAATCTGCTTCTCTCATTTATAAAAGACTAGAAAGAATAAGAATATGTCAATTTTGAAAAGAAATTAGATTATTCCTATACGTATTGGTTCAATAGGATGAGACATTAACTTCACTTAGGAGTAGATTAATTCATCCAAAGAACATTTAATAATTTTTATTAATAGTTTACTCAGCTTTTAAAGTCATTCATGACGCACATTTCCTCTCTTGTAATCTACAGTTGAATATATCTGAGTAATTTAAACAAATATAACTTATTTTTATTAGTCTAAGATGGTATAAAGTACATGCCATCTACTTACTTATGTGCAGGCTAATGAGTTTTATTCGTTGAATAAGTAATCAATACTGCATATTCAATTCTGTCCAGCCTTTCTGGTGAAAATTAAGTAGTGCTGTTCAAATTATTTAGTCTTTTTCCTCTCAAAATCTCATTTTCTTTAATAGAAAAACTGTCCATGAGCATGATTTTCACTGCTGCCTGGGAGATTATCATCATAAATGATGTGATAGAAGCTATAGATTGAACTGTAACTCAAAGATAATGTTTTTATTTTATTCTGCAATAGATAACTTGTATCTTGACTCTTTTGGGAGGAGCTGGCTTAATGATCAATGTATTAGTACTGTACACATTTCACTGTTATGCCTTTCTAGTTTTTTAATGTATGAAATTATTAATCATCATTTATATTTTTCAGCAAAGTAATCAATACTAGCTAATGCAGTGTTAAACTTGGAATTAATCACTTTTCAGAGATAGCATCTTTCTCATCTTACAATTTAAATTCTAATGTGAAAGTGAAGTCGCTCAGTCGTGACCGACTCTTTGCAATCCTATGGAGTGTAGCCTACCAGGCTTCTCCATCCATGGGATTTTGCAGGCAAGAGTACTGGAGTGGGTTGCCATTTCCTTCTCCAGGGGATCTTCCTGACCCAGGGATTGAACCTGGGTCTCCCGGATTGTAGGCAGACGCTTTACCATCTGAGCCTTGAGGGAAGTCCATATTTGAATGTCACTCCTATTTAATAAGCATATTAAATACCGCTTCTGTATTTATGAAATATTTATTTTGCTTTTCTCCCAAATCATTTGAGGAAGCAATGTCTAGAAAATCAACTCTCAAAGCCACATCAGTTAAAATCATAAGGTGCTAATAAAGAAAATTTTGGCTGGTTATGAAGACTTTTTTATGTTAGAAGGTATAACACACTGCATATCCACCTGCCAATAATTGCACAACACTTGCTCAAAGTGCACTTGTAATCCGTGCGCATTTTCTTGTGCAGTTCAAGCAACATGCTAGCTCACATTACTTTTATACATCAAAATTTACTGTACGTGCAGTGTATAGCCTACTGTGGAACTTTAGAATAGAAAAAATATATATACCTAGAATTTTTGAGATGGGTCGTCTTTTCCTGATTCTGTCTTATACATCAAAATTTGCTGTATGTGCAGTGTATAGCCCACTGTGGAACTTTAGAATAGAAAAAATATATATACCTAGAATTTTTGAGACGGGTCGTCTTTTCCTGATTCTGTCAGAATAGCCAGTTTTGTGCTTTTCATTCACTTTCAAGAGAGATTTTTCTACCGTGGTGCAGAACTAATGGTGCTGGGGAGCTAAAGTCTTCATTTAAAGGCCTACAGATGCATTGAATCTTGATCATTAAAATGATTTTTCTTGCTCATATAAAGTAATTTCTGTTCACAGCATTTAGCAGAGTCATTGTCTCAGAGAAGACATTAAAAATATTGGTTTAGTGTTGTGAAGAAGGGCTGAAAACTTCAACCCTTTATCTATATAACTGTTTCCCCTGGCAACCATTCCCCCATCCTGTAACTACGCAGCAGCCCCCTTCAAGCCCCACTCAGTCATCTCATTAGCATAAAAAGACACATTACTTGAGAAATTCCAAGGGTTTTAGGAGCTGTATGCAAGGAAACAAGGACATAGATGAAATATACATTTCTTTTGTCACAAAGGGACTCTCAGTTACAGCGCTGGATAAGGAACTATGGCTGTGTTCTCCAGGAGGAGGTAATTGCTGTAAATCAACATCAAATATTTGGTGCTGTTTCTCCCTTAAGTTTAGGAACCAAGGGGCAAAAATGAGAGCAGCACCACTTACTATCTGGTTAGTGACTCACTTGCAAATGTGCACTTCTTGTCCTTGCAACCTTAACTCTGCTGGTCTCGGGGTCTTAGTTCCAAAGGGAAGGATGTTTCCGCCAGGAGACACAACAATGATTTATTGAACTGAAACTTAACTGCCACTCAGCTTTTATTGGGCTTCTCATGCCTCCAAATCAATGGGAAAGAAGGGAGTTATCATGCCAGCTTGGATGATTAATTCTGACTACCAAAGGGAAATCAGGCTACTACCCCACAGTAGAACTAAGGAAGAATATAATACAGTAGACCCAAGGTGTCTGTTAGCCTTACTGCACCCTTGATTGCAGATGCACACAGAAGTAAGCAGCAGCTGGAAGCAAGATGTTCATTTCCTGGACTGAGAGTCCTAACCACTGAACCACAAGGGCCAGCAGTTAGTCTAGAGCCCCTAGTCCTTGCCTGCCTAAGTCAAGAACAAGTTCAGAAGGTACTGAGAGGTAAGTTAGTTGAAAAGAAAAGTACATGCAGAAAGGTGCACTGGCAAGCTCAGAGAGAGAATTGCACCTTTGGAAAAATTAAATCCATTATAAATAGGTAGTTTTCCTGATCTTTATCTTCCCTCAGGAAAATCATCTTGCTTTGTCCCTCACTGGTAAGTTGGTCTCAGGACCCTCTTCTGAGGTCCTGCACATGCACTCCTCAGCCAAGATGGATCTCGAAGTGAAGGCTTCTAGGAAGAGCAAGACTCATTTGGCCTGGACTTATCCCCTGACTTTTGACCCTGAGGAGCCTCTCTGTGCATGCATAGCATCTCTCTTTTCCCAAAAAAGGCAGGAAGTGGGGTTCCCTTAATCCTTTACTAAAACAGGGTTTTGACCTTCTTTATCCTTGCTGTGACTATTAACTTGACTATTGCCATGACTATTACCTTGAGGTGTATACAAGAGACAAAGACTGGCTATTTACTCAGTTTCTGTTTTTACTTCCATTCTGGAGAGTAAGAAGGAGGCTGATTGTAAATTCCTCAACTCAGGCCCACCTATATCTTGTCTCAGAAAGTGCAAACCGGAGGCTAGTGGTACGTATTCAATGTGAGGTCCACTTCTTCCTTCCCAATGAAATATGAATAGTAGGCCAGTTATTAATGTCTAACCTAGAGCCCATCTATCTACTGCCTCACTGTGTGATTAAAATAGTGGAAAACTACAACACCCAATCCGGGCTGGACTACCAATGTCCCAGACTCTTCAGGGATGAAGGTTTGGGTCACCTCAACAGGTGAAGAACCGTGACTTGTTGAAGTGCTTCTTTAAGGCAAAGAGAATGTGGAATGGCTATTGGAAAAAGTTAGTTATGAATACCAGCTATGACTACATGGCCAGTTACAGAAACAAGGAATGTAATTGTCATGAAGATGTCCTCCTAAATTTGTCTAGAATATGTTCATTCCAATGCCAAAGAAGAGCAGTACCAAGCAATGTTCTAACTACTGTGCAATCGCACTCATTTCACATGCTAGCAAGGTAATGCTCAAAATCTTTCAAGCTATTCACCTTACTTATAGTTTCCTTTGTTGTGCAAAAGCTTTTACGTTTCATTAGGTCCCATTTGTTTAGTTTTGCTTTTATTTCCAATATTCTGGGAGGTGGGTCATAGAGGATCTTGCTGTGGTTTATGTCAGAGAGTGTTTTGCCTATGTTCTCCTCTAGGAGTTTTATAGTTTCTGGTCTTACATTTAGATCTTTAATCCATTTTGAGTTTATTTTTGTGTACGGTGTTAGAAAGTGTTCTAGTTTCATTCTTTTACAAGTGGTTGACCAGTTTTCCCAGCACCACTTGTTAAAGAGGTTGTCTTTTTTTCCATTGTATAGCCTTGCCTCCTTTGTCAAAGATAAGGTGTCCATAGGTTCGTGGATTTA